>NC_137975.1:22568574-23083574 GCF_963924665.1 Micromys minutus
GGGGGCATCAAGTTGAATTAGACAATGAAAATCATGAGAAACTCTGTCCATACTTGAATTCAGGTTCTGAAAAACTTATTAATTTCAATGGTAACTGTAATAATCCTGACATCTATTGAGAAAAACTGTATGTATATCTATTCACCAAATTTTTGTTGTCTTATAAATTCTATCATTATATTGCTATAAATTAGTTTTACCTGTTACTAACATTTTACCAACAAGGAAACTGAGAATGTTAATAAATTTCCAAATCTCCTGTAGCTTTTATGCGTTAGAGCCTTACATTTCTTTCCACAGTCTTGATGTAACACAGGATGCTAGGGATTCACCTTTCACTGTCCTCCCCTCTTGGGTCCAGAGTTCAGTAGAAACAGTGGCCTTTGGTTGCTAGCACAGTGATGAAGGAACCAAGGACAGTGAGAGTCAGTCACATCTCATCCCTCATCTTTGTTCTATATCAGCTTAGCAACCAGGAGCATCATAGAAACCAGAAGGGCATGGAAAGATGATGGCCACCTTAAAAGTTCAGGGCAAGTGTGCAATACTTCATGAGCTATGAATCCTTGAGACTCCTCTTCCTTGGATACTTGGAAGGAAATGAAGGTTGATGTGAAAAGTTTACGAAAGGCACAAATTCTTTCTTAGACCCAAGTTAGTCTGGTTTCTAAGTACTCTAAATAGATACGCAGCAACTGAGTCACAGGGGCTGCATCTGCTAATGTGCTATCTGTTCTTTTAGGGCTTAGGAGGGGAACAAAAGTTCATTTTTAATAGTTTTTGTCAATGATTTAAATTTTACCATTCCTATCTTAAATATTACCAGATAGTAATATTTAGATAATATATAGAGAGATAGATAATGTAGCTAGATCGATAATATATAGATAACAGATACATGCATACATACATACATATGTAGTAGATAGATAGATACATAGATAGATAGATAGATAACTAGATAGATAGTAAAAATTAGGTAGGCTTTGATTAACAGGAAATGTTACTGTTATTAATTTGTAATTGTGTTTTCTATGCATTGCTAGTGAATCTGGTATGACTGTAAAGAGGCAAATGTACCCAATGAAAAGATACGCAAGACACACAGCAAGTTCAACCACAGAGCCTGCCTTCCAATGCATTCACATAGAGAAGCCTCACAGTAAGGGGGTGTCTGTTTATTTTCTGTTGTACTCTGGGTAATATACAGAGACGTGAGCTTACTTAGGTGCTAGTTCATTGAAATGGGAAGGAATGGGGGTTTTGGCTGGCTCCTTTATGCTTTGGTAGTGAGTGTAAAAGAATAAAGCATACAGAGAGAGCAGGACAGTTCACCCCCAGGACTAACATATAATCTATCTATCCATCCCTAAGGGTTCACCGATCCCTTACTTTATAATGCCACTGCATTAGGGCTCAAACACAAGAACTTTAGTACAGGGGGTGTATTTAAATAATACCTTGCCAAGTTCATGTCTCTCTGTCTTTGTCTCTCTCTGTCTGTCTCTCTCTCTCCATCTCTCTCTCTCTCTCTCTCTCTCTCTCTCTCTCTCTCTCTCACACACACACACACACACACACACACACACACACACAAGAACTTATTCAGTACTAACAGCTACAAAGGCTTGTTCCTGCTAAAACGTACTAAGCTCAGAGCCTCATCTGAGACTCAAGGAATTGCATGACCTGTTGCCAATCCCCATATCTGAGCCTGTGAAATCAGTTTCTCTACTTCACAAGTGGTGCGCTAGGACCGGCGGAGTGAAGACATTCTCAACCGGAAGGGAAAAACAGGTATGAAGGAGACATGAGACCAAAGGAACACTAAACTTCAGCAAGGAAAAATGCATTGAACACCCCCACCCCTTTTATTTTTTCACTTGCCCTAGTTACTTACACAGGAAGCGTTTTCCTTGTGGAATTTGTATACAGTCTGGCTGATCATCCCCCCCCCTCCATGTTTCTCCTCCTTTCCCGTTCATACCTCCATTTGTCCCTCTTCCTTCTTCAGGTCACGGGTTCTAAGACCTGACCTGGAAGCCCACTTTCCTCCACTCTGAAAGCCCATTTTCTCTTTTACTGGGCACCTTACCGGTCTCCTGGCCTCTAATCAGACCCACTCATACACAAATATAACTAAACAAGTTTCAGCAATATGGGAAAGGCGGCACAGCACATGTATGAGCAACATGGGGCGCATGTGTCAGCAACACGGGAAAGATTGCGCAGCACACATGCTTCTCTGAGCCTGTTACCTCACGGCAATCTTTCCCCAGTTCTAGCAATTTTTCTTTGTCTACAAATTTCATCTTTCTTCATGGCCACGTAAAATCTCTTTGTGTATATGCAACCCTGTTTTCACTGTCCACTCATCTGCGGATGGTCGTCTGGGCAGATTCTGTTTCTCTGTGAATCAGTAAATGTGGGCATGCAGGTATCTCTGTGTAAGATATGGACTCCTTTGAATATATGCCTGAAGGCCGTATGGCTGGGTCATATATTAGTTATATTTTCAATGTTTTAAGAACCTCTAGGATGCGCTGGTGGCTACATTAGTTAATACTCACACTACTAGTGAGAAAAGTTTCCTCTTTCTCCACATCCTTGCAGATGTCTGTTTTCATGATGACAGCCATTATGATAAAAAAAAAACCCAAATACTTCTATTTGTATTTCCCTGATGGTTAAGGATGTTGTCCATCTGTATCTTTTCAGTTCGTTGGCTATATTGTCTTATGTGATGGTTTGTAAATGCTTCGCCCAGGGAGTGGTACTATTAGAGGGTGTGGCCTTGTTGGAGTAGGTGTGTCAATGTGAATTTGGGCTTTGCCACAGCTTCCTGAAAGCCAGTATCTGCTAGCAGCCTTCAGATGAAGATGTAGAACTCTCAACTCCTTCTGAACCCTGCCTGCCTGGATGCTGCCATGCTCCTGCCTTGATGATACTGGACCAAACCTCTGAACCTGTAAGCCAGCACGAATTAAATATTGTCCTTGTAAGAGTTGTCTTGGTCATGGTGTCTGTTTACAGCAATAAAACTCAATCTAAGACTTCTTATCTATTTAATGTTTGCATTGGTTTTTAATATTCTATAAATTAACCCTTTATCTGAATGTAGCACGAACGGCTTTTCTACTCTTCTGCTACACTGTGGATGGTTTCCTTTGTTGAGCAGAAGCCATTTACTTCCATGTAACCCCACTCGTCAATAACTATTTCCTGTCATTGGAATTCTACTAACACTTTTGTCTATATCTATATTCTGAAAAGTTTTCACCATATTTTCTATAATTTCTCAACATTTCCAGTGCTTAGTTAAGACATCGGATCCACATTGGGTTGACTTTGTACAGGATGAGAGATATGGGCCTAATTTCATTCTTCCATAGGTGGCCAGTTTTGTCACCTAGCACTACTTACTGAATAGGCATTTTCCCTTTGGTAAGTTTTAACAGTTCTGTTAAAAATTAGGATACTGCACTGAATTGTACAAAAACTTCTAGTCATCTGATCAGCTCCTCCCTGACATGGCCAGGAGGAGGGTGTGGGGGAGAGGAGGCGCTGCATGTCTCTGTGTGTCAGACCCTCTCACTTCTGCTGCATCCCGGGAGTCTGCGGGATGAGGTCTGTTGCACAAGGATGACCCATCATCTTCTGAGCGCTGCTGCACTAGAACGGGTTCCCTGTTTTCGTGAGACAATATTGGGACCAGGATGATGGGAAGCACTACAGATTTCTCGGTCCAAGGCTGTGTCTACAGGTTTCTGTGGCCCCGATCTCTGCTTGGTGGGTCCAGACAGGATGTGTTTAGCCTTTGTCAAGCCCCGCTATTATTCCCATGGTTCTACAGTCCAATCAGTCGCCTCCGCTTCCGTGTAATAACGGAGAAGGGGGGATTTGTACATTGGCAATCTTGCACCGTCAGATTCTCTCACAGCCTTTAGAGTGTACATGTGTCATCTTCCTGTGGCTATGGCATTTGCCATCGGGCTTGGATTCCCTGTAGCACAGACCGCTGCAACCTTACAGCTCTCCTCATACCAGAGCCTTTCAGGAAACTTTCCTGGATGAACTCTTCTCCATAGACACCATTTGGCATGGAATGTGCTAGCTAGCTTCTCTGTGAAAAATAGGCTCTATTCTGGTTTTTCTCTTGTTTCTATATTGATGGGTTTTTTATCTTGACTTTCTTCTTTTTTTTTCAAAGCATGTGTGTGAATGTGTGTGTCTGTGTGTGTGTTTAATATGTTAAAGTTTCATAATGAAACTCATTGGTTTGCATGTTAACCTTAAAAATTAATGAAAATAAGAAAATACACATACCTACATATATACATACAACACACACACAAACAGACACACACACCCTAGAATGGAGATGCTACCTCCCAAGATGCTGGTCAGTATCTGTGTGTACTATGTGATTAATAAGAACAACACTTAGGGACAGGATGGTTCATGCTAGTCAGAATGAATCCCACCAAACAATTTGCATAATATTTGCATAATGTACATTTCTACATGTATTTTTAGATTAGTAAACTAGGTGTCCTGCAAGACCAAAGGTAAAACAGTTCAATCAGTAAACACACACAAAACCAAACACTGATCTTAAGCTATTGCTTTCATCAAAATTTTCTGGGCTTCTTCCACCTCACAGGGAAGCGTGGACGAGGGGAATGCTACCATATTCTGTAGCAATAAGCTGTGGTCATGACAAAGAGCCAAAATGTCTGGTACATACTGGTCAGGAAATAGTATATCTGGAGCCAAAGATAATCACTGGAGTATCTCATGAGTTGCACCCAGGGAAATTATACTGAGTACGCAATTTTGAGACATGAAGAAATTCTCATCATGAATAACAGGTAGAGATACCACATCTGACAAAAAATCCAAGCCTATGCAAGATCTGACTGAAGGAAATATAGACTGAGCAGTCTTGAAATGATGTTAATCATATAAATTACAACCTCAGAGCAGAGATAAGTTACTTCTTTAACTTTCCCTTACAGTCATCCTTAAGATTATGGATGGCTACTGTTTTTTCCCATGATTTTTTCTCATCTCTCAACCCTTTTTCTCAGGACGATCCCAATTAACTACTAGATCCCAAGTTTATCTTCTTAAACTGTGCTTTTATATTAGCCCCAAATCGGCTACTCACTCCCAAGTTATCATCTTTAACTCTGCTTTTATATTAACCCAAACTATGGCACACAACAGACTCTGTCATGTTGAAGTAAGGAGCCACCAACAGTAAGATATTAACATTGCTCTATGATAATATTTTCAGTGTCTTACCATGATCAAGTAGATAGAGCTTGTTCATCATGCTGGTTTCTGATATGTTTGGGAACATGAGAGCAATATGGTTTGGCAGGCCTTCGTCTGAACAAGAAAATGAAAAAGCTGATGTCAGTCACCAAGACCCAAGTCTTCCTTCCCATTCAAAACAAAGTCCCCCATTGTTTCTTCAATTATATAAGCCATCCCCCTGATATACAAATATAAAGATGTATGAGATAGTATTTTATTTTACTAAAAATTTGGCCAGAGTGTTAACAGATAATACATGCAGAAACATTAACAACATAAGATACCGAAGGATCATATTCAATGTGCTATATTCCCTGGTCAAAGCTTTTGTAAGCCTTCTTGACAGTATACCTTGGTCTACAACTCGATCAATAGCTTTGATACTATCTGTGATCTTCTGTATAATATGCATTAGAGGAACAATTCCAAACTCACTTCTTTTTAAAAATTACTCTTCATAGACCTACATAAAATTCCCTGAGATATCTGAAAAAGGAGACTGAAAAGTCCCCTTAGTATTCTTACCTGCCTGACATGATGGCATTTCAGGGTACCACTTTCCATCTGCTTGACATGTACTCCTTCCATCCATAGACATAGGGTAAGAACCTTCATTACAAATATAGAAAATATAGTCTCTATAGGCATACATGCATGTGCCAGTGAAATCCCTCCTTTCGCTTACAATTTTGATTTTCTCCATATTTGGTGTTGGGCAACATACCCCTAAGAGATTAAAAGAGATGTACATGTTTCAGCCTGTAGGAAAGACACATTTGGCCAAAGTCTTCACTCTATATTATGAAAGACATTAATAATCAAACTCTTGGAAATAGGATAGAATGTTACTTTCAGAGAAGGGGAAGAATTATTCAATAGTCATAAAGCTTCAGTTGAATAAATTGTAGAAATGTTTAATGCAAAACAATACAGAAATTCAGTTAGTGATAGAGTATATTTAGCTTTTAGTGTCAATAAACATGATTTGGAAGAAAAAAAAACAGAAAAAAAACTTTATCAAGATGGCAGAATAAACTTCCGGTCTTAACTTGTGCCATGAGCAGACCTTGGGTGCTGGTTCAGCATCCATTCCCACAACACCCAGAGGAAGCCCAGCACTCAGGTGCTTTAACACGCCCAGGATCACAGGTGAGGAGGACACAACATCTGCCTCAACAGCAGGAGTAACTGGGTCCCCAGAATCCAGGGACGCAGAAACCCCACCCTGCCAGTACAATGAGTTCTTTCCAGTCTGAACTTGTTCCCTGTGCAGACCTTCAATGATTCAGCATCCATTCCTACAACACCCAGAGGAAGCCTGCCACCCAGGTGTTCTAACATGCCCAGGATCACAGGATCACAGGATCACAGAGGAAGCTTGGATTCCAGGAGATTGGACACACCTAGGAGCACTGGAGCTCTGACACACCCAAGATCACAGTTGAGGCCACAGTATTTTTTCCAACATCCAGCATAACTGGGACCTCCACAGGAACCAGGGAAACTCAAACCCCTGCCCAGACAATAGGTATGGGTTCTTTCTAGCTTGTACCTATGCCTGGAGCAAACTCAGGGCTCTGGCCCCCCACCCACTCCTGCAACACCCAGTTAAAACTTAATTCTAAGGAGCTCTTACACAACGGTACCTCGGGAGTTTGGTTGTACCAGGATTTTAGTATCTCAGAGGCAGCTTGACTCCTAGGAGCTCAACAAACCCCAGGATTTCAGAATCATAGGATCCCAGAATCACAGGATCCCAGAGACAGCTGGACTCTGAAGAGTTCTGACAAAACCAGGATCACAAAGGGTACAGGTTCCAGTCAGAGACAGAAGTGCAGGTAGCACTAAAGATAACCATATGGTGAGAGGCAAGCACAAGAACATAAGCAACAGAAACCAAGGCTACGTGGCACCATCAGAGCCCAGTTCTCCCAATGCAGCTAGTCCTGGATATCCCATCACACCTGAAAAGCAAGATTTGGATTTAAAATCACATCTTATGATGATGATAAAAGACTTTAGGAAGGACACAATGAACTCCCTTAAAGAAATACTGGAAAACACAGGTAAACAGGTAGAAGTCCTTAAAGTGGAAACACAAAAATCCCTTAAAAATTACAGGAAAACACAAACAAATAGGTGAAAGAATTGAACATAACCAAGCAGTAAGAAAAAAGGTCAAATAACATATAAATGTAGACCTATAAGAATTATACCAGACTTCTCACTAGAGGCTTTAAAAGCCAGAAGATCCTGGGCAGATGTCATAAAGACCCTAAGAAAACACAAATGTCAGCCCAAGTTCGCATACCCAGCAAAACACTCAATGAACATAGATGGAAAAACCAAGATATTCTATGACAAAACCAAATTTGTATAATATCTTTCTACAAATCCATCCCTACAAAGGATAATAGATGGAAAATTTCAATGCAAGGAGTGAAACTATACCATAGAAAAAGCAAAAAAAAAAAAGTAATCTTTCAGCAAACCCAAGAGAAGATAGTCATAAAAATATAATTCTATCTCTAACCAAAAATAACAAAAAACCACAATCGCTGTTCCTTAATAGCTCTTAACATCAATGATCTCAATTCCCCAATTAAAAAAAATATATATAGGCTAACAGACTGGATATATAAACAGGATCCAGCATTGTGCTGCATACAGGATACAAATCTCAGAAACAATAACAGACACTACCTCAGAGTAAAAGGATGGAAAAAAATTCCAAGCAAATGGTCCCAAGAAACAAGCTTGAGTAGTCATTCTAATATAGATAAAATCAACTTTCAACCAAAAGTTATTGAAGAAGAAGAAGAAAAAGAAGAAGAAGAAGAAGGAAGAAGAAGAAGAAGAAGGAGGAGGAGGAGGAGGAGGAGGAGGAGGAGGAGGAGGAGGAGGAGGAGGAGGAGGAGGAGGAGGAGGAGGAGGAGGAGGAAGAAGAAGAAGAAGAAGAAGAAGAAGAAGAAGAAGAAGAAGAAGAAGAAGAAGAAGAAGAAGAAGATGATGATGATGATGAAGAAGAAGACACTCATGCATCAAAAAAGTACCTTCACAAAAGTTCGGAGAGTCTGGTGAGAAGCCTCAATAATTATTTTAAGCCTAGTAAAAGGAGAAGGTGTCTCAAAGAAGGTAAGAAAAAATGGGTTGCATGGGTCATTGCTGCTTGCTTGCACCTTAACCCTGTTCCCAACTCTAAGCACTACAATTGGAAGAGAAATGCCTTTTGCTTGGGAAAAAGAAAACAAAGTTGACATAAATATTAGATCCAGTATTTAATTTGCTTCAATGGCCATCATTGGACAGAACTCGATGGCCCTTACTTCTGGGTTAGTGTCTAGGGACAGAATCTCCACAGGCAAAAGAAAATCTGAAACTTCTGAAGGACAAGCATAAGGAATTTTCTTTCTGTTGTCTGTTATGGTATGGGCTTAAGGATGTTCTCTCAAGGGTCTATTGAGGTGTAAGTTAGTGGGACCTAGATTATTATCAGATTTAATGACCAAAACATAGTTTCTAATTCTCCCCTCAACTTCAAGCAACCTTAATCTTCAGTCAAGAAAGACTCCATCTGCTGAAAGTAGGATAAGGAAGAAAGTTCAAAACTTTATTTTGCAACTCCTGCTATAATAAAACCCAACATAAGCAGAGCATAATATTCCTTGTTCAAAGGCTACTACCCAAAGTTAGACCCACTATTACCAAGGTACCATATGGAGATAGAAAAGAGGCTTGGGTCAATACAGATTACTTTTGGTAGGCTGCTGCACTCTCTGGTCAAAAGTGGGCAAGAGCAGGCAAGTATAGAAGATTGGGTCTTGGCCCCTGGTTCTGATCCTGTGCATTGCTGATTATGGCCATCAACACATTCCCAGACAGTCTGGTCACTCCTTGGCCAGCTGACCACAGGACTGGTTGCCTCAGGCATAATCTGTGACACCTAAGTACAAGCCAGCGATTCTAAATGAGGATTCTCTTCAGGGTCTAGTATTAATAGACTTCCCCTTTTAGAAGCCTCAGCACTCATCCTTAAGAGCATAATAACTGCAGATTTGTGGTAAGGTTGGGCTTTGAGTACCCACCCTGTCCCCTCCCCCATCACTGAAACATTGTTAGACTCAGTTCCTGGCTTATGGAAAAGCTTGACTTGGGATGTTAACTAGTATTGAAATATCAGCAATAACCATTGACTCAAAGAATGTGATAAACATCTTGAATTTGCTTTGATGTTCAGGCAGGTCTTCAGTTTGTGGTCTGCCTGCCTTCAGTGGGGAATATATATATGAAATGTACGCATATAGAGATCCATCTCTGGACACATGTGCCTTATGAAGATTGAGCCACAAGGAGAGAGAAAACTGATAAATAATAATTGAACAATAATTAAAAACTCTTTTAATCAAAGGGAGGAAGAGAACCAGAGGGTTTCCCTAACACCAGCTCTCAGATTACGTAGGACAGTTGAAGTAAAAGTTCTTTTAAACTCACTGTATAGGATGCTGGTTCCAGAGTCAGACAAAGGCAAAACAACAAAAGAAAGTTACAGACCAATATTTTTTTGAAAAAAAAAAAAAAAAAACTGCAACAAAATGCTACCAACCCAAACCCAACAGTACATTAAAAAGACTACTTTCTAATAATAGTAGCAAGTAGATCAATTAACACAATATACTATATAACAGAATGAAATAAATAAGCATAAGTATATAAATAAAAACATTCTTAATATGACTCAAAACACTTTTACCTAAAAATCTCTGAGTAAAGTAAGTATAAAAACTATTTCTCTACAGGATCTAGAATAAAACAAGATATCCATTTTCACCACTTTGAGTCAAGATACTACTGGAAGTCCTAGTTACAATGATCTAGAAGGTGAAAGAAAAGATTTTAATGTAAAGTCACAAGAGGAAGTCAAATCATCACTGTTTACAGATGAAATACACAGAAAAATCCAAATGACTCAATTAAGAAAGTGTTAGTAATATTAAGCAAATTTTAACGGTTAATATTGTCAACTTGTTGGTCTCCGAAATCTCCTAGATAAGCCTCTACTTATGCCTATGAGAGACTATCTAGATAAGGTTAACCCCTTGGCATGTCTGAGAGGAATTGTCTAGATTAGGTTAACTGTGAATGAAAGACACATGGTGAATATAAGCAACTCTTGCTCTGGGTCCTGGGCTCAATAAAGCAAGTGGCTTCAGAAATAACCAAGAACAGGATTCAATCTCCTGTGGTTGACTTCCCCGTTGAAGTGTGGTCTTTTACTATGCTAAATACTAGTTGCTTCCAGAGATCTCTGCATGTAGACCCAGGTGTTGCCATGTGACCTTGCCTCCAAGTTATCCCTGATTGGTGAATAAAGATGTTGACAGTCTATAGCTGGGCAGAAGATATAGATGGTAGAGCTTTGGTTCCAGGCTTGGGATCAGAGAAGAACCACTAGGAGAGAGAAGAAGGTAGAGAGAGGAAAAAGATGTCACAGGTTAGGAGTCAAGAAAGCATGGCCATGAGGGCTGGCCAATTGGAGTTAAGAGCAGCCCAGATGAAACATAGTAAGTAGTACTTTGGGGTTATAGTTAGGAAATAGATTTTAATAGCATAGAGGGTAGATATTTGTCCAGAATTAGTGCTCAAAGAGGCTTATTATAAGTAGAAAGGCCATGTGTGTCTTTTATCTTGGAACTGAATAATCAAATGTGGGGTAGAAACCCCTGATTGAGAATAAATATTTATTACAAGACTCCCCCTATACCCGAAAGTCAATTTAATCTTTCCCAACTCCCTGTGTTGCTTTTCATAAGGTCTTTTGTTTCAGAAATCAGAAAATAAAATAAGATTTGTATTAAGAATTGGGGTTTTTGCTGCTATATTGTGAGCATATATTCTTTAGGTTTTGGAACTGGTTTAAGAAGAGTTTGGACCATGGGATTTAGATACCTGTAAACAGAGCTTAAGGATTATGGCAGGGGATTGTAAAAGCGGAATGTCAAGTGCAGACTCTGAATGCCAGTTCATTCCTGAGTCCCAGAGAGGAAAAACTAACAACCCTATTGAGATTGGACTAGAGACCACATGCTATTCTTCACAAGGATCTGGCTTCATTCTGCCCGTATCTCAAGAACTTGAGTATTGCTGAACTCACAAGTAGTCAGCTAATGTCTTTGGGAGAGGAAGTTTTAAAACATATTAACATTCAAGCTATGACACAATTAATCCTCAGAAATGTACATACAAGTTTAAAACTGCAGACAAGGAGAGTGCACACACATGGGAAAACATCTATTACGGTTTGAAAGAATCCCATTCTCTGGATCAGTGGGAAAGACTCCACCCATCAAAAGAACCAGTTTGTGAAAAATCCAAATTTGTGTGAAAAGCAGATGGCTGGATATGACAGTGTAGCTGCAGGGGTTCCCTGATCTAAAATGACTTCTTAGAAAAGTGACTCTGTAGATTGATCCAGCGAAGCAGCAGAGCTCACAATAGCTGTACTCCAAAAGGTCATGTGTCATCACCAACCAACGCCATCCATGTGACACTTGTTTTAAAAATGAAAGATGCAAGATTTGTTGAAAAGTTTCAGATAGCCATTAAGACAGTTGGTGTGTAATAAGGTTGGGGGTCTCTGCAAGCAGTACATGAGAGGCCACTGTGTGAAATGGTGAAGATGACTTTTGGAGCTCAGAAGACTCTCATCATGCTGAGAAATTTGGTGTTTTTATTACTGGGTTTTAGTCTCACTTTAATTCAATATTCCCTTTCTGCATCTCTGTTATTCCATTTAGAACCAAACCAATTGGTATATGCCATTAAATAGTAGACCCATATACTTCATATTTTATTGTAGAGATGTTCCCAGTTAAGAGACTTCCTGGATTCTGTACTTAGACTCTTAATGTTAAGTTGAAACTGTTAAAGATGGTGGGACTTTTTATTTTTGAGATTATAATATAATTACATCTTTTCTCCCTTCCCTTCCTCAAATCGCTTCTTTGCTCTCTTCCAAATTTGGAGATCCTTTCTCCATTAATTGTTATGTGTATGTTGGAGAGACAGAAAGAGAGACACAAAACAGACAGAGAGACAGAGACAGAAAGACAGAGACGGACAGAGAGATAGAGAGACAGAGAGACAGGGAGAGAGAGACAGAGAGACAGAGAGACAGAGAGAGAGACATCAAGAGAGAGAGAGGGGGTTTTAAAGGGTGAACATTTGGATTTAGATAACCAGTCGGTGTGTTCTTCCCTGGGCAGGCGACTGTTCCTTCTACTCAGCAATTCCTTAGTTACCCAGGGTCCTTTGTTTAGGGCTGAGGCTGCATAGGCTCTTTCTTATCCCTTCTGCCATGTCTGTTAGTACTGTCCTTGTTCCATCCATGTTTAGGCAGCCATGTTGGTGAGACTGTACTGGTGTAGCTTTTGCCATTCCAAGGAGACACTCTCACAGCACAGTTCCTGATCCTCTGGCTCTTACAATCTTTCCACCCTGTCTTCTGAAATGTTCCTTGAGACTTAGGTATGGGAGTGTTTTGGAGATATAGTCATTAGAACTGGGCTCAACAACCCTGCATTTTTGTTGGTTGTAGCTTTCTGTAATTTAAAGTTTGGAAGTTGTATTTCTAGGTTACCATGAATGTATGGGAGCAAGGGCTAGAAGAAGGTTATAGGTTAAAATTAATATGCTTGGGTTCCAGAGAAAAAGTTCGGTGGCTAAAGGCTCTTGATACACAAGAAAAAGAGACAAATGGAAAGACACACAGAGAGAAAAATAACCACTAATTCAAAAGAAGTCAAGGAGATCACAATACAAAAAGGCAGAAAAATGTTACATAATTATATATATATATATCATAATATTATATAACATAATATACAATATAGGAGCTGTTATATAATTACATGTCATAATTTCAAGTGAATTACTAAATAACTGCACATTAGCCTGCCTTTAAAATATTGAACAGAAAGAATAAAACTAAGCCATACAACACAAAGAAAACTTAAATAAGCTGTGAGCTATTTTGACATGAGAATGTAATTTAAAGACAATAACTACAGCAATAAGGGGTCATTTCATAATAATAAAAGGCTAAATACATACACCAGTAAAATATATCATTTCATATTCATGTCATCTTAAGATACAAAAAAAGGAAAAGAATGTTTTAAAAACTAAAAGATAAAAGATAACCTGCTATCAAATAAATCTCTGATGGAAATTGTTGTATAGATTTAAATTCTAACATCACAATCACAGAATTAGAACTAATCAGCAAATATACAACATTCAAACAATAATCACAAAACAATACAAACTTTCATAGGTGCCCTGAATTTTTACAAAAATTACCCATATCCCACGGAATTAGACAGGCTCCAAGAAATTTCAAAGATTGTACTCACTGCATTCAATTAATAATTCAAGAAAACCAGGCAATCAATAGCTTTTCCGAATTCGAGGTCACTTACTTTCACATCCATTGGAATCCGACCAAGTCAGATTTTCCTGACAAGTCACAGTCTGTGAATCACTCAGTTTCGCTAGATAGCCGGGCTTGCACTGGTATTCCAATTTGGTCCCAACTTCAAATACTTCAAAATGTCTGAATGAAAACTTATTTTCCGCCCAGGAAGCATACGGAATATCTGGTATATTGATGCAACCATCTGGCCATTAAAAAAAAAAAGCCAACATAAAGATATGTCATTGGAATTGGCACAGAGAGCCTCAAGAATGGCATTTAAAATGACTGTCACACCATTACTTAGCAAAGGTAACATGTGATGACCTGCACGTGTCTGTGTTTTGGAAGCAACTTCCTGGCTTTCCCTTTCAACATAAGGACTTTATTTACCAACGTCGTTTTCAGAGTATTAAAAGTAACTAGTGACTAAAGGGTTAACAGACTACACTTTCTGCTTTTGTTGGTAACAGGATAATATATAATCCAAACTGCTTAACAGGCCTCTTACAGCTTTGACTGTAAATGCAATTCAAGTATAATTCATTCCTCCTGGGCTGGCAAATTATATTTTTAATAGATCATGCCTTCAAAAAGCAAAATAAAGCAAAACCAGGACATAGAAAAACATGTTAGTGGGATGTAAGAATAGCAAGATGAACAGAGAAGACATTTTGCCTAAGCCAAAGGTAAAGACATTAGCAATCCTTAGCAATCTGTAGAGAGTCTGAGTTGCAAAAAAATGAGACAGTGATAAAGTAAGTTTGATTATTAAAGGTTGTTGTGAATTGCTTATTATAACTGATGAGCACTAATTTAGATCTGATTCAATCAAAATTACTATTTGGGATGTTGTCAAACTTTTGATCCCTTGAAAACCATCTGGGCTTTGTGTCTGAGCTGTAGCTAAATGTCCCACAAAGATTGTTGATTTTTAAAAAGTTCAGCTGTGCTTCATAATATTTATGAGTTTTTGTATGTTTTTCATGTGGATAGCCTCTGGCCTTACCATCATCAAGACTTCTTTTTTACAGATTTAATCCTTTTGGGACATTCATATAAACAACTGCTTACCAAATCATCTATCTTAATTGGTCCAACCAATTAGATTAGATCTCTTCTAAGTTTAATTCCAAATACCCATCTCCTTCATTAGTAACTTCTTTAGGACATATTGAGTTCTGGATTACTCTAATTTTAAAACCCCACATTTAAGATGTTAATTAAAATGAAGAGGACAAACAAACAGACAAACAAAAAGCAACCAAACAAAAAAAAAATCCCACACCAGGACTTAATGATTTGTAGATTGATGTGATCCAATATTTCTTCCTCAATGGTTCTGGTGAGTAGTTTCTCTTCCTAGAGACCTTCCTGGTTCCTCACCCTCATTCACACACGGGTCTGGGGAAGCGCCTAGCCATTTGTGATGTGAGATAACAGCGCCACACACCAAGCAATGTGGTGTCACCAATAAGAGGTCACATTGTGCTGAAGCTCCAACAAGTTAGACCTGTGTAGTTAAAATGTATGTGACAGACTTCTATAAGAGTGACAAGTGTCACAGATCCAACACCAAAATTTTTCTGGAAGAGATATTTTAGCCTTGACTCGTCAGTCATCAGTGTACTATCTTCCTTCGTGTATGACAATATTCTGTGACTGGGACTTAAAATAATTAACCTTAGACACACCTGTAACAAGCCCAATTATATTAAAGCCTACCTTTACCTTCTTCTGTCTTCTCCACGGTCTTCCCTAACCTACCTTAAAATATCAAGAATAAAAACGTTCACAGTGTCTGTTCTGTCATTATTTCTTCTGTTAACCTCACTTAGTCTTACCAATTTCAGTTCAAATATGAATTTCAAAACTTTTCATAGACCTCTAGACTTGTGTCTGTCTTGCCTTCTCTTGTCTGTCTGCTCAGTCATTTGCCCAGACAACTGACACCTCACACAAATTTAATGGGATATCTCTGTCTTCCCTATTCTTAATTCTGGATGTCAGACTTTGCCTCAGAGCCTACCACCTAATTTCTGCAATACATACATAATACATACACACATACACACATATATGTGTGTTATATAATATATTATATTATCTATATGCAATATAGATAATCTATCATCTATCATTATATCTATCTCTCTATCTACATATCTATCCATTCATCTATCCACCCACCAATCTATCTATCTATCTATCTATCTATCTATCTATCTATCTATCTATCTATCTATAATCTTTATGCCCCCTCCTCTGATTTCTTTACCTATAAATTCATTCTTCTATATTTTAAAAAAATCTAAACAAAAAGGAAATGTCATAGTAAGGCCTGCTTCTGTAAGAGGCTGACCACTCTAAAAAGCCTGATCCCACAACCTGAGAAATCAGACCTGCCCTTCATCTGTGCAAGCTCTCTCTTCCCAGGATGAAGAGTTAAGAGACACTGCTGTGCTCCGATTTTATAACTCCTAATTTTTGGTGCTAAGCACTTTCTGGCTTCTTTATGCTCCTTGTCACACAGACTAAATGTCATTGTGTAAGACTTACCGCCAGACCCCTAGAACTTAAAAAAGATCTATCGTCCCCTGTACCCTCCCTCTCATAGTAATTACTATTGTCTCTATCTACTTATCTATCTATCTATCTATCTATCTATCTATCTATCTATCTATCTATCTATCTATCTACTTATCTATCTACCTATCATCTGTTTTCATCAATTTATCCACTTATTACCAATATATCTATTATACATCAATCATACATCTATTATTTATTTGTATATCATCTATCTGTTGTCTGTCTGTCAAGCAATCATCTATCTATCTATCTATCTATCTTTCTACCTATCTATCCATTCCTTATCTAATTTTCTTGTTCTTTAAAGTCCTGCTATGCTGTTTTTAATTGACTATGCTGTCTCATTCTAATGTTCTTTGTCTTAAAGGCCCTTTCTCTTAATAAAGCTGGTTTCTGATGTACAATCATGTGTCAACTCCACAGTTCAACAAACTCCTAGTTCCACACCAACTAAAGGGCTGAGAAAGTAACCCTACAGCATCCAAAGCAAATAACAGAGGTTTCCCACTTTGCTGGAACCTGAATACTGAATGTAACCACTAACATGATTCATACCCTTCTGGTTCCATTTTAAAAAATCATGAAGCTGTTGTTTTATTGGAAGATTGAATTTGAGGAAATCTCTGTCACCCTTAGTCAGCCTCAGTACAAACCATCTTCTGTGTTCCTTTGAGATGAGAGCTATTTCTTTCATTAACACCTTCCACCATGTGGATTCTGGAGATCAGTGTCCAGTAATCTTGCTCAGGGGGTAAGCACCCTTACTCAATGAGCATGCTGGCCCACCATATTGAAAGATTTTTAGAATAAATATATGATCCATATTACCAACAGAATCTTGGCATGAAATACTTCAAATAAGAGATTACTGAAAAAAATCTTCCTTCTAGCAAAAATGTTGGCAACAAATAAAATAGAAATCTATTTTTGTGATTACTGCATTCAAGTGGGTTTCGGGAGACAGTGAGATGGTTTAATGGGTCAAGGTGCTTGCTAGTAACCTTGAAAAACTGGGTTTCATCTCCTAGACCCACATAGCAAAAGAAAACAAGCTCTAGGAGTTGCTCTCTGACCTCTACTTGTGCATGGTGGTGTGTGTGTGCTCGTGTGTGTGTGTGTGTGTGTGTGTGTGTGAGAGAGAGAGAGAGAGAGAGAGAGAGAGAGAGAGAGAGAGAGAGAGAGAGAGACATACACACACAAAATAAAAGCATGAAGTTTAAAGTGGCCTTGTGTCCGTAAATCTACCCCACCTCTACTCTGTATAACTGTAGATGATCAATCCTGCAGCTCCTCCACAGTGTGTACTCACTGGGTTCACAGGTGGGGACGGCAGGAATCCATTCGCCATTAGCTTCACAGTGGATCACACTGCTGCCCCTGAGGACAAACCCTTTCTTACAACTGACTTCAATAGCATCTCTGTAAGTATAGAAGTGTCGAAATCCAGAGTCCAAGACACCCTTTGGAATCTGTGGCTGATGACAGACAATTTCTAAAGAAACACAGGAAAGACATCTAGGTAGTAAGAGAGAAAGAGCAGACGAGATGTCGCTTGGTGGGTGGGGATTGTTACAGTTCCAGGAAACGTGGCTGACCCAGTTCTCACCTTAAAAGGAATTAAAGACAGTTTCTCTCTTGAACCCAGTGTGAATGCCCTGGGAACACAGATTCAGATTTCCCCAAATACTATACTTCGTGGTGAAAGTGGTTATAGGATATTTTATTACTGGGAGAACAAAGAAAATTGCAAATTAAAGTGTTTCCCAAATGTATTGGTGGAGGCCCCATATAGATGGGTTACAGTGGAAGAACTCTGATGTAGCTTTGAAATTCTTACATTTTTTAACTTGATGAAAGCTAATACTTTACTAAAAATATTAAGTCACAAGGATGCTAGATTAGACACAGGGGTGGACAGTGGATGACTTTTAAAGGAGTAAAGATAGCCCAAGATAATGTAGCTCTGGCCTATAACATTTTAACTCAGTTCATAATATAACTTTATGTCAGGTATGTGCAAGGAAAACATTTAAAAATGACATATTCTCTAGTCATCTTGAAAAAACTGAGACCTCATCAAACTAGTCATTGTGATAAAGTTGACTTTCTCAGTTAAAAACAAAGACAAAAACAAAACCCAAGCCTAGCATCTAAATCTTGAAGCCCAAACTCCACGGATCCAAATCCTTCCAATATTTCAGTCTAATTTCCAGTTTGGTTTTGGTTGTAGATCAACAGCCTATAGCCATGACATGGTGGTTATGGGATGAGAGAGCATCAGAGACCTGCCCCTCACAGTAGAGAACAAACACTATCCTATGTTCTAGTCCCCACCCAACCAGATGTTTCCATTCCTGCTGACTAGGTCCTACTTACTCCTTTTCATACTATTTCAGGGATACAACTAAAGCCCCTTCAATTTGGACGATAGTGATAGATGTCCCACTTCAAACTGTCCCCACAGTGTCTCCACTTCCCATTCTGAGTATGTGTTATAGAGCAATGTTTCACTTCTGGCATAGCATGATACTAACTTTGAGCTTTATGCCCCTGGTCGCCATGACAACTAAAGCAAACAATACAGTGGGAATAGCAATAGAGCTACTGACATGCTCAAGTAGAGGGTCACGGGACTATCTGTGGAGATGCCGCTGCTGTTCTTGGGTTTCTTCTCCTCCTGCACGTGGCCTTGGGGAAATATTAGAGTGTCTAGAAAGTGAAAGATTCATTGAAAACAGTATTGCATGATTCCATTCCCATGACTCAGCTTCCAGAAGAGTCAGTGGGGCTCTATAAATAACTCCTTACTGGTGCTCAGTAACTAACCACTCTGTAACATGTCTGATAAGCTCATTGGTTTTGCCAAGGTAGACATTGGTGAATTCACATTTTGTCCTGTCAGTTGATACCCACCTGAAGTGAACAGGCATTTGTTTTGTATAACCCTGTTACACACCAGGCCATTCCTCATTGGACTCTTGCCAACACTGATAATACTTCCAGCCTCTGTCTGTTCTCCTTTTGCAGTCTCCTGTTGTGTTTGATTGTGGATGATTTTGCCAGAAAGGCATGAGGATGATCTAAACAATGCTGCCTACTGTACAAATGTGAACTTCCTGGGGTAACAATGCAGTGCAAAAGATCTTACAGAAAGCTTTTCCTATAAGATGGCAGGACTGTAATGTGTATTATTATCACATAGTCTATACCATTCCAATGGCTGAACAAATGAATTAGTTCATTATTGCAACCGTTAGTTTGTATTTAACTACTGTCACTCCCCCAGCAGCATGCACCCAATTACTACAAAAAAATAATAAAATGAGGATGATTTAAAGCAGATTTCATCCCCATGACTTACTTTCACAGGCAGGAGGGTGTGGTCTCCAAACACCTATTGTGTCGTTTATCACAGAGCAGACAATGGAGGCATTGCCAAGGAGAGTGTAGCTGGGATTACATCTATAGACGACTATGGAGCCATATGTGTATAGGTCTTCATCTCTACCGCTGTGCTTCCCATTGCTAATGACTGGAGGGGGCTCACACGTGACAGCTTTGATGAGTAAAGGGAGAGAAAGGAGTAAGGGTATCATTGTAAATCTAAAATTCTGTCTAATGGAGGGTCCAGGAAGCAAAAGGAATGCAAATAGTAGGACTGTCATGTTATCATGTCAGAAGGAATCAATCTTTACTTACTTACACATTCTGGAAGAGGAACACTCCAGCCAACTCCATTACCTTGGACCTCACACCGACTAGTTGCTGAGCCAATCAGAAGATAGCTGAAAGACAGGTCAAGAGTTTGTCTGGGATCTCACTGCAGTTTACCCTAACAGCACTGACACAGAAATGTTGAACAAATATAATTCTATTCACCATTCTAAAATACAATGAATGTTCTAGTGACCACTGATTCCCATTAGAACCAACTTGAAGCTCAGTCTCATGGGACTGAGCAGGGGCTCGTGTTCTCATTCTTTCCTCTGTTTATAACAATCTATTAACTTTCCTAAGTGTTGCATAATGCAAGCAACAGGAAGAACACATATCGTTCTGAAGCTCTAATTCTTGTTAAACTCAATGCAACTTATTATAATCTTAGAAACAATGTAACTCTTCTCTCGGAACAAATCCTTGAACAATCTCCTATGTATTAGAACTTCCTTGGTGCTCAAAGCATAGTTTGATGTGCATGTGCCCACCGTGCTTTATTCCTTCATGGTTTCATTACACTACAGTGAAAGGCAGCAGCAGAATCACCAAGAAGCCATGCACAAGAAATGCAAAACTCCCCTTATCTATCTTGTGGCTACTGGTTTGTTTTTTCTTTTTTTTCCCCTCCTGCTTTCCTTCCTTCCTTCCTTCTTTTCTTTATTATTTATTTATTGTTGTGCTGAAAGTGAAAAATTAGGTCCTAACGCATGCAGGAGTAGTGGTCATCAGGAAGCCACTGGACAACCCCACCATAATCATCCTTCTCTGAGGAAAGTGCAAAGATAATTGTAGCTAATGTAAAAAGAAAAAAAATCTTTCTTTCCTATCATGACTGCAAGAGCCCAAAATTTAACCAACCCATCTACCCACTTTCACAAACACACTCCAGGATTCACTCAGAAACTTTTCTCCCAGTATAATGGCCTAAAAAGATGCCGAATTCTGTGAATTTCAAAATCTCAATTTTCATATGCATGCTGTGGATAACAAAGAGACTCTTCCCAGAATGGTAACAAAGGCCCATAAAACAACAAACAAACACAACTTCTGGTCAAGAAAATGGCATCTCTAGCCTGAGGAGAGATCAACCATTCCAGATGGGACAGGTCAAGCACCCAGTCAACAGACCACCTCTGGAAGGGCTCATCTTAAGCCACGCTAAAGAGGTGGGCAGAATAATTAGCGATATACTGCTTTTCCTTCCCAAAATTCCCACCTCTTGTACAGCCTCTTACAGAACACAACCCTGCAAGTCTGTAAGCTTGCCCACTTGTTGAAATTACTCGGAAAGGAATAATTTTCTTTTCAATCTTTGCTTTAAGCATACCTTCATTGATGTTTTTGGGCATCCCTGGTATTTTGGATTTCCGGACTTTTTCTCTAAAGCTCCTCTACTCAGTGAGTGGTTATTTGTCTGTGGTGTGTCCGGCCTTGATTCAGGCTTAAACAGCATCTCCTCTACTCTACTGTTCTGGGTTTTGCTGATACACATAGCTTACTTGTATTAAAACTGTCTTCGAGTTTCCAACTGATCCCATCCTTAAATTCTTTTAGGAGGGAATTAAATTCCCCAAGAAGTAATCCTAATTTCCCCTATATTGTCTGGGAAATGGGACTCCACACAAGTGTAGTGATTTGAGTCAAACCTGAAACATAAAACAAGAGATGCCCCTCTGCCAAGGTGGTTCCAATTAAAATCATTATTGTTGCTGCTTAAAATCCTGACTCTGCCAATACAAGGAGAAAATCTTGGCAGATTACCCCCTGCTTTCCTGAGTTCCATTCTGTTCCCGTCTAGATGACACCAGGCTGTCTGACTCCAGAAAACCAGTACCTGCTCAGGCTGACTCTCTGGGAGGAAAGACAGGAACCACAGGAAGGCATGTATATGTGAGGGCGGCAGGGTGGATTCTCAGAAACATTGATGCTTTCTTTAAGGAAAGCCTGGTTCTCGCCAGGTTCCCAGTACAACTGGTTTGTGCAGATCAGAACAAAGCAAGTGCTCTGGAGGAGGTCTGAGTGGGGAAGTCTTTTGCAAGCAGTGATCCATTCCCGCTATGGTCTAGGCTGTGGACAGAGGCCTTTGTCCTCTTCACTCTCCTGCCTCGATGGAAACATGGTGTTTGTGATTTTCTCGTGTGAGTTGCGCCATCAGAAGCACTTGCGGGCCATCAAGTGCATGCTCAGGCTGTAGCCAGTCTGAAAGGCATGTTCCTGAGCGTGCGTGAGGAGCCTCCTACCTTCATGCAGGATCACTTGTTCCCGGATGCTCCTGCAGTTGTCCATGGCAACAGCAGTGACCAGGCTGCTGCGCAAGCTGAGGGCTAGGTTCCTGATAGAGTCCTGCACCCAGAATCTCAATACTTGGCTCATTATGTAGATTTGCTTCATAGCAAGTTACAAACCAGGATGTAATAGGTGAATGGCTCACTGGGGGTTAAGCACTTTGCTTGTGATACATGATCAAGATATATTACTAATGCAAACTGCTTTTCTTTTTATTTGAATTTTCTAGTTTTAAAGCTTGGCATGCCATTATAAACCATTCACTCTGTACCTGCTATTGTGTCATGTTTGCTTTTGACAAGTCCTACATGATCCACATGGAAATGTCCATTTACCCTGAATAACAATGAAACATTTATAAATAGAATGTCACCCATCAGAATGGAGAAATGATTTGAGAGAAAAGTATACTATAACCCAAATGGGCTCATTTTGAGAATGAAAGGAAAGTTTAAATGTAGGAAAGGCAGTTCTACATTAGATTATTATAAATTGAATGTATGTGCCTACTCCTCATCGTCATATGGCACAGCCAACCCTTTTCTATATCTGAATAAGGAAATAATCATGATTCATGAGGATGAAGCCTTAAACCCAGAAGATTAAAGTCTATAAGAAAAGAAGCCAGGCCAATAAACGTGGAAAAATGTCCAACAACATTAGCAATCAGAAAAATACAAATTAAAACTACAGTGAGAGCCAGGCGGTGGTGGTGCATGCTGTTGAGGTTTGGCTTTCGGCTCTGCATTGTAATACCAGCAAGGTCTGGTTGCAGCTCCCAATTCAGTTTAGAAGAAAATGATGAGCATCAAAAGCCTCCACATGGAATTGCTTTGATTGAAGCCAGCTAGCCAAAGGGCAAATGAAATGCCCTAGCCTCACCTTCAGACAGAATGCTGTCAAAGAAAAGACGAAGGAGGAGGAGGAGGAGGAGGAGGAGGAGGAGGAGGAGGAGGAGGAGGAGGAGGACAAGGACAAGGACAAGGAGAAGAAGAAGAAAAGCAAAAGAAAACAAAGACAAACTGGCACAGGGAAGTTTATTGCCAGGCTCTGCCAATGAGGCAAGCAGGTCCTTCCTAATCCCTGCTTCGCATAAGGTCTGTCAGATATTCTGGCCCAGAAGGCTGAAGATAGATGCTTCAACATTATAGAAAATACTGGAAACTGTCCAGACAGACAGCAGTCTCTGTCTTTCTGTAATTTTTGGAATCTGTGTTTCCTGCATACTCAGACAATACATATTCCTTCTCAGCTCTCTAAAGGGACTGAAGACTAGATAGTCATAGTCTTACTACAAGCTTATGATTTAAGGAGATGTTCGAAGTCTAAAAGATATTTTTAGGATGGCAATACAAGTTAGGATTGAGATACAAAGCTCTGAACTCACCAATATCGGATAGATGATAGAATACTTTATCTAAGAAGCCAAACATAAATAGACTAGGCATTATAATGTAATTCTTCACAATTTTCATAATTATTCTTACTACATGTTGTTTATTCTTATAAGAGAAAACGTCCTTTTGCCTAGACAAAGAGGGGAAATATTTGAGGTTTGGTCTGTTGCTATGTGTTGTAATGATAAATACTGGCTCCCAAGATCTGGTTGCCCCCAAGGAAGGAGGAGATCCTTACGTACACCAAGTGTCTATAGAACCTTGCTTCTTAATTTAAAGCTATTAAATGAGCATAAAAACCAAAATTATAAAAATCCAAAATAAAATAAAAAGCAAGGAACTTAATGTGTAGATATTTAAACAGACTAACATTGTTGAATAAAAAACCTCAAAGTAGACCCAAATATATTTGAAAGTTAAAGTGTTATTTTTAAAGGATTTATCTTATATTGATAGAATAAATATTAACATTTTGAAAACATTTGTCACATTTTTTTATTTGGGGGAGGGCAATATGCAGCACTAAGATCTCTCCTTCTAATATGTTGGTCCTGGAGACATTAGAAAAAATATAGGTATAAATATGCATGAATACATCATAACAATGAAATCCATGACTTTTGGGGAGTAGAACTTCATAATACCAACTTCTCCACAAATTGTCTTCATAATATTAAATAGATAATGCATGCTATCAAACCTTTTAAAAAAATCAAGTACTGACAAAAATATATTAATATAGTTTTATGCCAAAATGCTTTAAAAAATCTGTACATGTATCTTTCTTTTTTAAAAAATAAAGTTGTAAGAAAAAAAAATAAAGCTTGCTGTCATGTAAAACTGTAACACTGTGACAAATAAATATCCCAGCAACACTAAGTGCTGGTAGGAATCATAAAGGGGACTTATTTGTTTTCAAGTAGAAATGTGACATGGCACATTCACTTCAGAAAGTGAGTAAGGTCTTTTAAAAGTGTCAAATTATTAACCTAAAAATTACAGTCAAGAGATAGATTACCCAAGTTCAAATTCACTCCCCCAAATGTATTTATAGTTACAAAGTTGTCTGCACTGGAGATGAGGGGAAACAGCTCACGTACCCATTGATGGTCAAATAGTGAACCACACTCTAGACTGTAAAACACTCAGCAGTAAGACAGGGGACATTACAGACATGCATTCCTTTGTGGGACGCCCAGAGAATTATTCTACATATTTAAAGCAATCTCAAAGTGTTACACACTCTGTGATTCCACGTATAGAATATCCTAAAGGATAAAATTATACACACGTAGCATCAGAAGATGGCAAAAGTCAGAAAGAGAGGAAGGAAGGGTGAGTGTTGAGGACAAAGGGTTAACAATTATGATGGTGACCCAGAACCATAAAACTTTTTTCTTGCTGCTCCGTAACTGTAATCTTGCTACTGTTATGAAGCATAATGTAATATGTTTCCCGATGGCCTTGGGTGACCCCTGTGAGAAGCTGGCTCAACCCCCAAAGGAGCTGTGACCCAGAGGTTGAGAACTGCTGGTGTGAAACAGTCATCACACTCCTGGAAATATAACAATAGAAATACCTATTTATATGCCATCCGCATTCAGAAAGTAGTGAATCTGAGAATTGTATGTTATAACACGGGATCAGGAACATACAGAAGTCTGTTCATGGGAATCACTGAATAAATTGTGATAAGCTCTGGTTTTCTTTGCAAAACTTCATCTGCCATAGTAGGCTTATGGAATATCCCTCAAAGACTCAGGTTGAAGGTCTGGTGCCAAGCTGGTAGAGATACTAGGGGAGATGGAAAGTTTAGAATCTGGGCCTAGTGAGAGTATTAGGTCCATGACACCATACCCTTGAAGGATAGGTCAAGATCTAGCTTCTTTTAAACTCTTTTTGCTTCCAAAATACCACAAGGTGCACAGTTTTGCTCCACACTGTTAACACACCAGAGTTATGCTGCTCAGATACTCTAAGCTGAAGCTTCAAACGTCATGGGCCAAAATAAATCTTTCCTCCTTGTAAATTGTTAATCATGGGTATTTTGTCACAACAGTGGGAAGCAAATGCAGTACCCCCACACATGATACACATGTGCAATGAGCAGACAGGGGGCAGGAGGATCAAGGATCTGGGGTATGTGTTCATCTGCAAGACATGCTCGTTATTAAGAACCTCATTTGCCCAGCTCTGAAGGCTGGAAGTTTTGAGCCGAGGCTGTCTCAGTGGTTGAAAACTGGTCGCTTACCAAGTTGCAACTGATGCAAAGGAAACAAACTCTTGTTTTGGGGTCTGAGTGGAGGAACCTGCATCCAAAGGGCCTCATCTCTAAATACATTGCATATGGAAATATAGATTTCAGTAACAAAAACCCCACTGAGTACAAAGCAATGCAGTTGAGAGGGGAAAAGAAATCAAAGTTCAAAGAAAATGTGTCAAGTCAGATAACCATGTATAAAAGGGATAAGATATTAGTAACAGTATTTGTCTCCATTATGCTTACATAATAAATGCTGAAAAGACACTCATAAACTAGTCAGTCATTTCTTGTCAGAACACAAAAGAGTAGAAACTGAGTAGAAGCAAGAACTTTTCAAGTTATAAACTGATACAGGGCTTTATTCTTTAAAGCATCAATGTGTTAACTCCTTATAAAATTGATTAAAAGAAAATCATTTACTTACCCCTTTAAGCAGCTGAATTCTATGTTTGAGTCCAGCAAAAGGTCAGACAGTATCTCTACTTTTCCATTGACCAACTCGCCTGGGTCTTTGCACCGTCTCCCTGGAGGAAAATTAGATGGATGACTAGTCGTTTTAAATATGAGATATAAAATTAAGGAAGAGAGATACTTAATTTTGGAAATCAGGGTTGGATTTTCTCAAAGAACTGGAAGTAGGATGACCAAATGACTCAGCCATACCACTCCTAGGCATATATCCAAGGCATTTTCTGTCTAACTACACAAACGAACACTCACTGCCGCTCTATTCACAGTAGCAAAGAAACAGAATCAACCTAGATACCCATTAACTGGTGAGAAGATATGGAAGTGTGGTACATATACACCAACAAATATTCAGCTGTAGGAGAAATGAAACCATGACATTCATGGTCCAATGGATGGAACTGGGAAACATTTGGGCCTCCCAAAGACAAGCAATGCATATTTTCTTTCAGATGTAGGTGCTAGCTTAAAATCTTCTACCATGTCTGTTTAGTCTGAAGTACATGTGGAAGCCAGGAAACTAGACACAGGCCATAGGGGGAAGGGTGGTAGTCATAGGTGCTGAAGGAAAGGGGGAATAATAGGAACAGAAAGGATCAAGTACCGAATGAGTGATAGGAACAGGGGAGGGGTTTAACCAAGTGACGTGTCCATGAAGAAGGGGAATCTATGATCTTCAACCCAAGTAAAAATATAATCAAAGGGAAATTAATACATATGATAAGCAAGAATGGGTATGCTGGGAGCTAAAGGTTTAAGTAGGGATGGTGACAAGCAGGTAGGGAAAGAAGGAATAAGGAATGGGCTAACCATAGCTACGGGTGCATGGAGAACCCATAAAGCATCCCACTAGTTTGTAAGCGAATGTGATTTTTAAAGTCACGCAAACAGAATTACTCCAAATGGATGGACAATGCTGCTCCCAGAACATGCGGGTTATTAAGTCAACATCTCAGTTCCAAGCTCAGAGAGTTGTTGGTCAGAGCCACCCAAAACAAAAAAAGGCTGTTACCATTGCTCTTGGTTGCCCATAACCATAGTGGTTAGGAACTTATTGCTAAAGACACCACATACAATGGCTACAGGATATCAACCAAATCAATCTCAAGCAAACAAGCAAACTTGCTGCTGGCTAGCTTTCATGGGGCCAGATGTGCTATACAGGCTGCTGGGAGAGAAAAGAGATCAGTGGTCTTACCCAGCGCTGGGTTCTGCATGCTGCAGTACTGACCTGTGAGGCAAGGCTTGGTCACTGGTACAATAATAGCATGGTTTCTACAGAGTGATCTGGATAAAGTGGGTCTGGGACCTCTTTCCCAGAGGAGAATTCATTCCCAGTACTCCAAACCTCATCAAATGTCTATGGCTATGGAGGCATAGGCCCTCCTGTTTATACCTATAAACCCGAGCTATTCCAGAATTTGGTCATAAGAGCTACTTAATGCAGAGGATAGTGGTCAGTCAAGAGACCCATAACTGTTCAAAGTGCTGAGAACAGTGAGTGTGGGTGCTCAGTGATGGACGGATCATTGATATCAACCCAGACCCAGACCCATCAGGGCTTAAGAAACATCAGCAAAGAAAGGGCAGAAAGAATGTCAGAACTGGAGGACGGGGGTGAGGGCTGCAAACTTCTGTCCTCTGGACATGACAGATGTTGCACACATGGGGTCATTACAGTTATGGCAACTTTCATGAGATTAAGACAATTTCAAATTACAGTATGGAGTTGGAAAGGAGCTCTTTATTCTCCCTCTTAGCTGAGGCAGTTGGTGGCTACTGAGAAAGGGAAAGTCATTTTTGGTGGTGTCCACTGGTAAGTTCTCATGCCCCAAGCACATACACACACAGGCAGCTGGTCTCCGTGGGTTACAGAAAATGAGCAGATGACGTGAAATCAAGAGAAAGCTGTGGGAGGAGGAAAGACGTTGAGGGAGGGACTGGGTGGCTGTGACTAAGATATTGTGTATCTCTGTACAAAATATGAAGAATAAAATAAATGTAAAAGGCCACTTAGTTAACTACAACTCCTGCTTCCAGATAGCTCTGTTGGTATATTCAAATTCTTGTTTTTTTTTTCCAGACTCACTGAATTGCTATTTTGAGAAAAAAAAATAAATGCATTACCAATTTTTGTGAAATACTTTAAAAAGAAAAAAAAAGTCTGTACTCAGTGTCATTTAGTTAATTAAACCACTAATATAATATGGATCCTAACATACTGGTAAATCTTATACATGAATATATACTCTTAAAAATGTTTACCTTCGGTCACAGACAGAAGAAAAAAATAAATAAATTTTAAATCCTACATAATTTGTTACAAAATTAGATTATGGTACATTGCTGTCTTTTCTCAAATACTATAGTTAATGTTACTCTTTTGAAATACTTGTTTTAAAATTTTCTCTGTGTGTGTGTGTATGTGTGTGTGTGTGTGTGTGTGTGTGTGTGTGTGCCCGCATGCATGTGTATGCATGGTGTACACAACAATGCATGAGGAAGCTGAGGGAAGACGTCAATGTCCCAGGAGCTAGAGTTACAAGCATTAATTGAACATGTGTACTGGTCCTGGGATTCAGCTCTGCTCCTTTTAACTACTGAACCATCTCTCTAGCCCCAGGAAATATAAATTTTAACACAAAATTATTCAAACGTTTTCTTTAGACTTGAGTAACTTATTACATCTCTATGAGAACTCTCTGAGAAGGAAGATTACAGGGGAGAATATATGCTGATACTCACTGGCACAAAAAGCAGTATATACCCATGAGCCGTTCTCATCACATATAATATGGCTTGAATTGACTCTCTTGAAGCCATGATGGCAGGTATATTTCACAACAGTTCCAGTTGAAAAGGTTGTCTCATATAACTGGTTGATTGGAGAAGCAAATGGAAAACTGGGCAGAGGTCCACAATCACCTGGATAGCAAATTACAAGAAACACCACAGGCTGTACCTTGAGGGAAAGAAATCTCAAAATTTGAGCAGTAAGCTTCACTGAGCAAGGAGCTTGCTTCTTAGATGGTCGTTAATGTATGTGTCCTTGTTGCAGTAAAAAATAAAAATGGGTTGCAACCAGTTCCCGCTCATGCTCCCCCATTCCTTTACCCCCACCCACTCTCCCTGACCCAGGCAGTCGCTCCAGCACTAGTCCCATCACCGTAGGGCAATATGGAACTAACAGTTTATCTCAGCGGCTCCACACTGTTCCCCAAGTACTCTCTGACCCAGGCAGTCCTTGAGCTGTTCCAGCGTAGCACCTTACCACGCTGCTCCCAGTCACAATTCCCTTGGCAGGTTGTTCCTACACTAGGCCCTTGCATCCCAATTTCGTGGCGGGTTTGGTGTGCCCCGCCATTACACCTTCGCTTGAACTCAATTAGGTCGCCACATGAAGGAAAACGCCACACTATGATCCAACTGATATGATATTATTTTCTCATCTAGACAACACAAATCATCCTGTATACACCTATTCCTTATAAAATATTCAAAAAACCTGTATCTATGCAGAGATATACAGAGAGAAATATCCACATCTGCCTCCATGGTCTCTCAGCTCCCTCCTCTTGCTCTGGCTCCTCCTTCTCTTTCTAAAACTTTATTTCCACCCATCCTTTCTTCTCGTCCAATGACAGGCCACATTTTATCTTGTACCTGCCTTCCTGCATAAAGATATCATCTTACACGTCTTGGCAATAATAATGATAATAATAATAATAATAATAATAATAATAATAATAATAATAATAATAATAATAACAGTGGAATGGAAATTTCACCTACCCTTCCCTATATGTCAATTTCATTATTTTATCATTGATCACATCTGCCTACTTGAAATATAGTCATATGTCATGCCAACTAATATTTTTTGCCTTTTAAAAAACACATTTTATTATGCAATATTAGCTGTCTCAGAAGACAGGATGGAAAGGAAGCGTTTCATTTATGTTTACTTGGTGCTTTTGAAATTTGTATACATTGTCTGTTTTAAAAGAGCTTTCAAAATTATCACATTGTTGGTACTACACTGAACTTTTTTTTGGAGAAAAAAAAATCTTAATCCTACTTCCCTAGTAAAAATTAAATAAAGAACTAAATACTTTCCATATGACCCAGTGGAACTATCTGTATCTATTCCACATAATCATTTAAACAACAGGAAGTTTTCATAGTCAGACAGATAACACACCTTTATTCCTGGTCAGAGGTGCTTTGAATTTAGACTATTTACAAATTCCTGCAGAGGATATTCTAAAAGGATATCAAAAGCATCTACAAAACCACCTTTAGTCAGAAGTATAGCAAATTTTCCTAAATCTCAAGCTATCTAATACATTTTATAATGTAAAAATGGATGTCCACTGGACATTGCCTAAAGCATGCATGTGGCAGACCCGTGATATGGTGACATTTGGCTTGTCTTCCCCCAATGACTTACCCAGAACAGGGGCCATCAGAGCAGTGGCCAGGGTCATTTGGAACAGAGTTGAATGAGAGGTTTTCCACAGCTCAAGGAAGGACCAGGCTGTCATTATCCCTTTTCTGTGGAGGACTGAGCTCTTGGTGAGTGTATCTGAATCTCTTGGAGAGTACGTGATCTGATGCTTTTCCAATGTTTCTGCCAGGAAAACTTGATAGTCATTGGCCTTGTGCTTGTCATCAAGCATGTATGTGCATATCACACACACACACACACACACACACACACACACACAAACACACACACACACAACCCCTAAAACAAACAAAAAGCATACAAACTATCTTCAAATGGATTATAGTTAAGTATATAAGAAAATATATGAAAATCAAATGTTTACAACATATGATAGCTTCTTTTGGCATAACATATGCCAGGAATTTACTCAAAGACTTAATTCTATATGGAGACATAGGAGTGGGCTTTCCAGAAGGGGTTTCTTATGTAGTAATTCCAAAGTGATAGATAAAGAGTAATTTATATTAAAAATGAAAATCAAGCATAGACATAACATTAACAGTGAGAAATAAGAATCATCCATAGTCGTGACTTAGATTAGTTTAGAAGGTCTGAATTTTAATAGGAAGATGATCAGTTAGAGACATATTTGAAGTAAGTTTGATTGGATGTTAGAAGTTTGTCCCCAGGGGATGGAGAGAGCCACCTTTGTGTTGGTTTTGAGTGACATGATTATTGTGACTTTCTAAGACGGCATGTGATTTCAGAAGATGGTAGTATCAAAGAGAGAGGAGGGATGGGTAACACAGAGGCTTATTTAAAACATAGAAGCAGTGAGCATCAATACACCCAGGTTAATAAAACAAAACTACCCGATATATAGGCACAGCTCAGCCTCGTATAATGTCAGTAATGACTCAATACAATTCTTACAAACAGATGCCTATATAATGAACCATGAAGAAATATCAGGGTAGTTCCACTTTGCAACTCTGCCTGCCTACCAGTAGTTCTGCTATAACCTGAGAGGCATACGCATGAGATCCTCTTCTGCCCCAATCCCCTAACCTGCTGACACCCTAGAAAGCCCAGTAGTCATGAGCTCTGCTTCTCCCTGTAGGAGTTCTAATGTCCTTCCAGTTTGAACCTACACCTGCAGTCACAGACTGGCTCCCCATGCCCACCTCATAGCTCTACTTGTCTCCCAGGAGGCCTGCTCCAATGCAGGACACCCAGGTCAGCCAACATCAGAGACAATGAGATGGCAAAAGGCAAACACAAGAACCTAACCAACAGAAGCCACTACAACATGGCAGCATTAGAACCCAGCTCTCCCACAATAGCAAGCTCTGGATATCTTCACATATCTGAAGAGCAAGACTGGGACTTGAAATCTCATCTCATGAAGATGAGAGAGGCCTTTAAGAAGGATATAAATGCTTCTCTTAAAGAAATACAGGTAAAAACAAACAGGCAGAAGTCCTTAAAAAGAAACAAATAAATTTCTTAAAGAGATACAGGAAAGTACAATCAAACATGCAAAGGAAATGAATCAAACAGTCCAAGACTCAAAACTGGAAAAAGAATCAAGAAAGAAAGCACAGATGGAGGCAACCCTGGAGATGGAAAACCTGAGAAAGAGAACAGGAACTAGAGACATAAGCATCACCAACAGAATATAAGAGATGGAAGAGAGTCTCAGGAATAGAAGATACCATGGAAGAAATTGATACATTGGTCAAGGAAAATGTCACATGTGAAAAGTTCCTAATGAAAAACATCCAAGGAATCTGGAACACTATGTAAAGAACAAACCTAACCATAATAGAAATAGAAAAGAGTGAAGATTCCCAGTTCAAAGGGCCAAAAAACATCTTCAATAAAATCATAGAGGAAAACTTCCCTAACCTAAAGAAAGATACTTATATACAAACAAAAAGCTTACAGAATACCAAAATGATTGAACTAGAAAAAAAAACCCTTCAGCCTCATAATAATCAAAACACTAAATATACAGAGCAAAGAAAGAATATTAAAAGCTGACTGGCAAAAAGGCCAAGTAACATATAAAGGAAGACACCAAATCACACTGATTTCTCAACAGAGACTCTAAAAGCCAGAAGGATCTATATAAATGTCTTGCAGACCCTAAGGAACCACAGATGTCATCCTAAACTACTATACCCAGCAAAACCTTGAATCACTGTAGATGGAGAAACCAAGATATTCCATGAAAAAAAAACAAATTTAAACAATATCTTTCTACTAATCTGGACCTACAAAGAATAATTGAAGGAAAACTCCAATATAAAGAGTGTAAGGAAATGGTGACAAAAGGGAAGAGGGGAACATGATCAGGTATTGGGGTGAGGAAACAGGAAAGAAGCCCAGAGGACCAGCAGAAAGAATTGAAGCAGGCAACCTCGGGAGGTGGGGGGGGAGCTCTAGAATGTACCAGAGATCTAGGAGGTGTGAGACTCTCAGGACTCCACCCTACTGTGGGGAGAGGGAACTTGGAGAGTAGATAACTCCAGTAGATAAACAGGGCATCAAGGGAGGGATGGGGTTGCCATTCCACAGTCAAAAACTCTGACCCAGAATCGTTCGTGTCTGAAAGAACTATAGGAACAAAACTGGAGAAAAGACTGAGGAAAAGAAGGTCCAGTGACAGACAGAAATCGAGATCTAGCTTAGGGGGAGGCCTCAAGGCCTGACACTATTGCTGATGAGATGGTGTCCTTACAAATAGTGCCTATTGTGACTGCCCTCCAAAAGGCCCAACAAGCATCTGAAAGAGTTAGATGCAAATACATATACCCAACTAATGGACAGAAGCTGGTGATCCCTGCGGTTGAATTGGGGGAAAGCTGGAAGGAGCTGAGGAGGAGGTTGACCACATAGGAAAATTAGCAGTCTCAATTAACCTGCACCACTCATGATCTTTCAGACATTGAACCACCAACCGGGGAGCATACACTAGCTGATATGAGGCCCCAGTACATATACAGCCAAGGACTGCTGGGTCTGGACTTAGTCAGAGAAGATGCACCTAACCTTTCAGAAATTTAGAGCCCCAGAGAGTGGGGAAGTCTGGTGAAGTAGGGGAAGAGGTGGGGTTATCCTCTTAGAGCCTGGGGGGTTGGTAGGATGTGGACCAGGTTGGGGATAAAGTCTGGACTGTAAAAAAAAAAAAGATTAAAGAATTTTTCTTTAAGTGTAACTACACTCAAGAAAATACAAGAAATTAGTTATATCACATATCACAGCAAAACAAAAAGAAGAGAATTACACACACACACACACACACACACACACACACACACACACACACACACACTAACACTGCCAACATTAAAATACCAGGAACTAACAAACATTGGTCACTAATATCTCTAAACATCAATGGAGTCAACACACAAATAAAAAGACACAGGCTAACAGACTGGATATGTAAACAGGATCCATCATTCTGTTCCAAACCAGAAACAAACATCAGCAAAAAAATAAATACTACTGAAGAATAAAGGGCTGGATAGAAAGGTTTTACAAGCAAACAGACTGCCCCCCCCAAAAAAAACAAGCTGAAGTAGTCGTTGTAATCTCTAATATAGTAGACATTCAACCAAAAGTTATCAAAAGAGATGAGGAAAGGCCACTTTATACTCATCAAAGGAAATCTCCACCAAGATTATATCTCAATTTGGAACATCTATGCCCCAAACACAAAAGCATCTGCGTTCATAAAAGATACTTTACTAAAACTGAAATCACATACTGAACCACATACAATAATGGTGGGAGACTTCAATACCCTACTCTTACCAATGGACAGCTCACTGAAACAGCAATTAAACAGAGAAACAATGGAACTAACAGATAATATAAACCAAATGAATTTAACAGGCAAATGGATACAAAAATGTGGTTTATTTACACAGTGTAACAATACTCAGCTATTAAAAGAAAGGCGTCATAAATTTTGCAGGCAAAAAATGGAACAAGAAAACATTATCCTGAGAGAGGTAACCTAGACCCCAAATGGCATGCATGGTATGTACTCACTGTTAAGTAGACATTAGCCAGAAAATACAGAATACCCCATGATAAACCCCACAGACCCAAAGAAATTAAACAAGAAGGAAGGACGAAGCGAAGATGTTTGAATTACACTTAGAGAGAACAAACTAGTCATAGGAGGCAGATGGAGGGAGGGATCTGTGTGGGAGAGGGGAGGGAAATAAGGGAACAAGTGTGGAGAGAGACTGGAGAGGGCCAGGAGAATGAATGAAAGTCTGCAGCTGCCAGAGGATGTGGGGAAATCTTTAGGAAGTCCCAGAGACCTGAGGTGGGGGAGGTTCCCAGGAGTCAATGCAGGTGACCTTAGCCAAAATGTGTAAGAGTGGGAACATGGAATCTGAAGAGGCTACCTCCTGCAGCCAAGCAGGACCCCCAGTGAAGGGATAAGAACATCTTATCTTGTCTTAGGGTTTCTATTCCTGCACAAAACATCCTGACCAAGAAACAAGTTGAAGAGGAAAGGGTTTATTCAGCTTACACTTCCACATTTCTGCTCATCACCAAAGGAAGTCAGGACAGGAACTCACACAGAGCAGGAACTTGGAAGCAGGAGCTGATGTAGAAGCCATGGAGGGATGGTGCTTATTGGATTGCTTCCCCTGGCTTGTTCAGCCGGCTTTTTTGGTCTTTTGGGTTTTTTTTTTTTAATTTTTATTGGATATTCTCTGTATTTATATTTCAAATGTTATCCCCTTTCTCCCCACTCCATTTTCCCCTCACCCTTCACTTGTTTCCATGAAGGTGCTCCCTCTCCCAACCACTCTTTCCACCTCAGCACCTTGGCATTCCCCTACACTGGGAAAGTGCACTTTCACTGGACCAAGGGCCTCTCCTCCGATTGATGCTAGACAATGCTATCCTCTCTTAAATATGCAACTGGAGCCATGGGTCTCTCCATGTGTGCTCATTGGTTGGTGTTTTAGTCCCTGGAAGTTCTGGAGGGTTTGGTTGGTTGATAATGTTCTTGCCATGGGGTTGCAAACAGTTTCAGCTCCTTCAGTCCTTTCTCTAGCGCCTTCATCGGGGTTCCCATGTTCAGTCCAATGGTTAGCTGCAAGCATCCTCAACTGTATCTGTATGACTCTGGTAGAGCCTCTGAAGAGGCATCCATATCTGGCTCCTGCCAGTAAGCACTTCTTGGCATCAGCAATAGTGCTTAGGTTTGGTGGTTTCAGACTGCTTTCTTCCAGAACCCAGAACTACCAGCCCAGGGATGACACCACCCATAATGGGTCCTCCCCCACTTGATCACTAATTGAGAAAATGCCTTACAGCTGAATCTCACAGAGGCATTGCCTCAAGGGAAGCTCCTTTCTATGTGATAACCCCAGCTTGTGTCAAGTTGACACACAAAACCAGTCAGTGCACGAACCCACCTACAAAACTTTCAACCCAAAATGTGTCCTGTCTAAATGAAATACAGGGACAAAGTTGGAGCAGAGACTGAAGGAATGACCAACCAATAACCAGCTCAACTTGAAACCTATCCTATGGGCAAGCACCGATCCCTGATGTTATTAATGATATTCTGTTATGGTTGTAGACAGGATCCTAGTGTAACCGTTCTCTGAGATTCTCTACCCAGCAGCTGACTAAAACAGACATGGTTACCCACATCTAAACAGTGGAAAGAGGTCAGGAACTCTTATGGAAGAACTGGAGAAAGGATTAAAGAGTACAAAGGAGATGGGAACTCCACAGGAAGACCAATAGAATCAACTAACCTGGAACTCTGGGAGCTGTCAGAGACTGAGCCTCCAACCAAGGAGCATGCAGAGGTCCCTACCATGTATGTAGCAGACTTGCAACTTAGTCCCATGTAGGCACCCCAACGAATGGAGCAGAATTATCTGTCTCCCTGCATAGCTCCCTTGTCTAGCACATCACAGACTGCTTGCACATGTTTCTTGCGGCCCTACTCACAATTACTGAGTTATGGGAAGAAAATGCGCTATATGTGAATAGTGAAGTTTTATTAGGCCTCAAAGAAAAACAGAATTATGACCTTTCCTAGAAATAGATGGAACTGGAGATCCTCCAGTTGTTAAGACAAACACTACCCACTTTCTCTCTCATGTGGCTCCTACACTTGATATGCAATTATGGAGATTATGCAGATAATACAAAACTGAAAGGGAAACTACTTAGGCAAAGGAAGGGGAGCAGTGGGAGGTCAGAGAAGAAAGCAAGAGCTGGAAATGAAGGTTGAACATGTGGAGGTATATCAAGCACTTCAATGAAGCTGTCTTTTTGAAATTTATCATTGTGCATAACATGCGTACACTTGATCAGTGTCTCACTAGAGAAGCCTCCTCTTAAAACACATGCTAACTGATACAGAGAGACCTTGAGACAGTCCTAAACAAGATGTCTTCATCAAGCCTCCTCCCCACCCAGGGAACTATACAGAATAGAAGACAGGCATATGTAAGAGCCACAAAGGATGGATGTTACCATGGAAACTGTCTTCTAGACACAGGAGGACCAATGTACATGTGAATTAAGTCAACAGAAACTATGGCAGTATGCACAGGGCCTGCACCAGTTCAAGGCAAACAGGATTCCAGAGTTGAGACAGGGAAGTAGAAATGATTTCTTCTAACCAAGAAGTTGTTTCCAACTGACAATCCCTTGCGAAGGAAAAGTTAGTATTTTTCAGGAAAGACTCACTGCGCATATAAGCCACATTTAAGGGCAGGTCTCATGCCCAACAGTTGATGTCCTTTTTTTCTTCCTTTCTTTCTTTCTTCCTTCCTTCCTTCCTTCCTTCCTTCCTTCCTTCCTTCCTTTCATTCTTTCATTTATTTTTTTTTAGTCACATGGTTTTGGGTTTCTTTTGTTTTACTCTTACTAGTATTTTGCTTGTGTATTATGTTTTCTGATATTGTAGATTTTGTGGGGTTTGTAGTGTGTGTGTGTGTGTGTGTGTGTGTGTGTGTGTGTGTGTGTGTTTGCGTGTGTGTTGTGCTTTTTCTTTTTTTCTCTTTTCAACTCTGATTTTTCTTTTTCTTTTGGCCTCTTTATTTTCTAAAGAGAAAGAAGGCTCAGAGCCAGAGAGGTGGGGAGGTAGATAATCTGGGAGAAGAGGAAGTAAAATGATGATCAGAATATATTGTATGAAAAATGTTGGTTTTTATTAGAAAAGCAACAGAAGAGCTGGCAAGATGCTCAGAAGATAGGGGTACTTGCTGCCAAGCCTGACAACCTGAGAAAACTGACTCTCACAAGCTTTTCTCTGGCCTTCATATGCACACTACAACACATGCTTCCCACCCCAGCACACCCACAGATCAATAAGTAAGCATGTATTTTAAAAGAAGACTATTTCGTAGTTCTCCCACTGTCGATGGGGGTGGGGAGCAGTGTTTAAGTCCTAACAGGAGACAGATGCCAGGCACATCTGCCTAGCAGTGATGACGTCATTTCACATCCCTTCTTCGAAGCCCAGCAGTGAGGCCACTGCTGAAGCAGTGGGGCCACAGGTGGAGCTGTGTCCCCAGAGATGGGTTTTTGTTGTTACTGTTATTGGTGTGGTATTTTCTTTTCTTTTATTAAGCTATAGTTTTAGTTGTGTATGTCTGTTAGATTTTTCAGGAGAATTTAACGCTGATATCCTTTTTAAAGGACTTAGCATAATGCCTAGAGTACAGAAATATGTTTTTATGTTAGAAAATATTTTGGAAGATAGTAAGTAACAGAACCAAGATTAGAATTAGTTCTGCCAAAACCAGAACTCTCAGACATCAAAATATCATTAATATGATTTAAAAATATAATAATGGTAGATTGTGTCAGTAGGGCACTTCAGTTATGTATGTATATGCCAGTGCAAAGAAACACACAAGAGCTGGTACCAGAGGCCCTTGGACCTCTGTAAGAGCCAGGTTAGATGCAGAGCAGGTAGACAGAGCAGTCTTGCAATTTTTCCCTGGCTTTCTACTCTCTCCCTTGGAGGAATTCATGTGCTCCCTCAACCTTGTTTGCCATCTGTAAATTTCACACAGACCACTGAATTCAGTTGATAACATTCTTATTCGGTCATTCCCTCCCGCATGTGAAGACTGAGGGAACTTAAGTGTCTAGGTCTGTGAGGCTTTGTATTTCACTGAATTCCATGGCATTTTCATATCCTCCAAAGCTACATTCTCATTTGTAAGCATTTTCTTTCTCTCTTACCCAAGCATAGTTATATATATATATATATATATATATATCTTAAGTTGGTTGTTTTATATATATGTATATACAATATATATATATACATATATTTTAAGTGAATTGCTGATATGTTAATCTAAAGATGCTTCCTGGTGTCTCATCATCCAACTACAATTGTGTATTGTGTGTGTGTGTGTGTGTGTGTGTGTGTGTGTGTGTGTGTATAATATTGAACCTGCAGTCTCTGTTTACTTTCTCTGTAATTAAGATAACATACCCTAATAGCAGTAACTTAAGTGGGAATGAGTCAATTTCAGCACATAGTTTGAGAGTACAGTCTGTTAGGTGAGGAAGTGTTTGCAGCTAGAGCTTGAGAAAAGTGGCTAAGTTGTATCTGTACTTAAAAAGGAGAGAGCAGTTAATTCTTGTGCACTGCTAGCTCTCTTCTTATTTAGCCCAGGACCCCAGCCCTGCCCCATTGGTGCCACCCTTCTTTAAGGCGGGTTTCCCCACATTAATCTTATCTAGATAAGCCCTCTAAGGCATGGGGAGAGGCTAGTCTATTATCGAATCATCACCGGTGTGCTTAGAGGCTTATTTGCTAGGAGATTCTAGATCCTATCAAATTGATGCGTTAATATTACTGTCATGCCCACCAAATAGCATGGCTTGGCCTCATTTACACTAAGCATACTCAGAACACTTGGACTACACTCAGAGCAAACCAGCCACAAATCTGACCTTGTGCTTAAATGCTAAGAATCTCACATACACAGAGGGTATTTTCTAGACACTACAGGATGGAAACCATAAAACTCAACATCCCAAACCCCACTGGTAGCCGAGTTCATCCCAAACCATCAGTTACTTTTCCTCCCACTGTCATGTTTGACTGGGAGCTGCGAGTTCCCACCACTGCTCAGTCTTCTAAGAGGCTGGTACCCTGGATATTGCTAACCTAGAAAAAGACCTAACTTCAAAGCCCAAAGTATGCCTTCTGTAGCCTGCATATCTGATAATAATAAGTTCTGAAAATCATATGTCAGTCTGTCATGTTAGAGATCACGCATATTTCAAAAGATGCTGCTAAGAACATTTGTGTACGTTTTTCTGTGTGAACATTTTCTCCTAGGGCAAATATAGCTAGCCCCAGGGACTTCTGGACCAGAGAGCTAGTTTGTCAACATTCTTAGCAATAGCAAACTGGTTTCCAAAGTTACTAATCATTTTACATTCATACCAATAACTGATAAAGATTCTAATTTTTTGACCTTTTCCCTCTAAGCTTGTGTTCACTATTCTTTTCTTGGTGGTGGTATTGGTGTTGATTTGTTTGAGATGCAGTAGCCCTGTTGCTGTGAGCATGGTGTCTCCCTGTGAGTTTGATTGAAATTTCTCTAAGAAAAAGTGATACAAACAATATTTTCATGCAGTTGCTTGAAGTTCATATAAGTCAGTTCTCTGGAGAAATGTGCATTCGAATAGCTTCATTTTAAATTCAGTGCACCATCTCTTGTTGTTAACCCGTGAAAGTTATTTCTTTACCGTTCCTGTAGTTTTGGAGAAAGGCCATGTACTCTAAAGTCTCAGTAGGCCAAAGCATCCTTACATTTTCTGTCTTCCAGTCTCTACTTTCCACACACTGCAGTTATTGGTGGCAGACACTGTGCCCACTTTTCTAGTCATCCTTAACAGATCTCTCTAAGCACAAGAGTATTTTTTTAATGTCGTTCAACTTTTCTCTTTCTGTTGTTGCTGCCTACTCAGAAAGTAGAGATTCACTCTTGTGGCTTCTTGTAGAAGCTTTACAGTCTGGCTTTTACATTGAGATATAAAAATCTTTAATATTTTTAAAAGCAGGGACACAATACTAATTCTGGAGAAGCAAGAGACAGGGGACACAGTGAAGACTAAACTTTCTCATGAGAAGAGGTGGCATTGAGGGTGACAGGCAGGCATCCTCTCATCTCCTTGTCTTTCCTCTCAAAAGTTGATGGTCAACAAAGAGAGAAGCTTTTCAGTGTGGCTGGCTCCAGCCTCCCCGTGCTGTGTGTGTTCTGTGTCCCTCTCTCCAATTCTTTAACCTCATTGGGTAACTAATATCATTTGCCAATTTTACTCCAATATACAGGAAGTAGATAAACAAACCGACACATTTGCCTTCAACAATCAGAAAAATGGTACCATTCCTTTCTCATCTACTATGCACCTTATTTCCTTGTTGGGCAGTACCATTTCCCTAATTCTATACTCTTCAAGCTGATAAAACACTAGCCATTCCCCAAGGGTAGTCTGAGTGTTTAGTATATGACTAACCTGTAGGTATCTGAATAAGAAGACGTAGGAAGACTCTAGTGTTGCCTTTGGTTTTTTTCCCCTCTCAGAATGAAGTGTCTTTGGTCATTCCTTGCCCCTCCCTGGAACAGAATCACCACAACATTCTTTCCTTTCAGGCAATGTTCTGGTCAAAATCTGAAGTTCCAGTGGTGTGGTGAGTGGTTGGCTGAGCAAGTGGGGATGAGTTCAAGTAGAAATGGAGTCACTCATAATTCTTGTAAAGGATCAACTGTGGATCCTTACTCTCAGCTGACCTTAAAATGAGATAAAATAGACCCATGTCTGTTTTTGTTTTGCCTGCTTGTGAGAGGCAACTAGAAGGATGTTTCTACTAATGTAACCACAATACAGTCTTCTCATTTGTGGATTCTGCAGATGCCACTGGTAGACTGGGTAGGTAGGGACATCATGGTTATATCTGTACTGAGTATGTACAAACTGTCTTGTACATTCCTCCCTAAATAAGACCATGGAAAAAGAATTTTCACAGTATTTACATCTTGTATATATTATAATTACTATAGAAATGCTATAGAATAAACACAAGGATGCATGATAGTGATCGATAAACTCTGTTGGATGAAGATTAGAAAGAAAAACAGCTCTGTCTTCAAAGACATAAGAGATTATTTATTCTAGAGCCAAATATTAGTGACCATGGCCAAGAAACACAGAATCAGGTTTACAAAATCTCGTGTTTCTATGTGGCCATGGTTTCATGAAAATCTTACAGTAACAGAACCAATAAAGTCACAAAGCAACACTTTTCAAACATTGTGCTAGAAATATCAGTGAGTTACAGCAAAACAGAGAACTTCTGCTGTGGCCCTCAGATGATATCTGAGACATTCTTGTCTCCTAGGTTGATGCACTCCAGTGACCTGTCAAATTAATGTATTTTCAAAGGGTTTCACACAACAATTTCAAGGACATTGGATGAAATATAAAAGTGGGCAAGGAATAGTTATGAAGGATGTTAAAGATACGCCCTGCCCCAGGTTGTAGCAGGGCTCTGGACCTGCACTATCCCAACTTTTCTATGGTCACTACAGTTCTAAACAGCCTTCATGGACTTTTTAATGTCTTTCCAGGAACTTTAGTCACCTTAGTACCTACTGAATTTAAACCAAATCCCAACCTATGCTGTTGGCTTAGATTTTTCAAAACCTACTTTAATAAAAGTTCTTAAACATGTTCACCTCCTCCTAGTGCACCACCCACCAGATGTAGTGGAAAGGAAAGGTTAATAGGACAAAGGGAGGAGGATGTGGACCTGTTTAGAAATAGTTCTTTTGGGTGATTCCAGTCTTCACTGTCAAGATAACACCTGAATCAGCAGTAGTAGCTTGATCCACTAGCAAACACCATTGATGAATCAGCAATGGTGGTTCAACCCAGAAGAAACTGTGAAGCTCTGCCAATTAGCCAGAGTCCTTGGAAGCAACAAGAAGCCGACAGAACATCAAGAGCATCTTTGGTGCTTTTCTCTCTTCAAGACCACGGCAAACAATGATCAGTGAGGAAGCAAGGCAAACCAGGACTACAGCTACAGCGTTGTCCACTGAATGTTGGCTGACAGCCTTTCCAAACAACACATGTTCTCTCAAGCGTCTGCTCCAGGAAAGCAGCACACGCCCTTTCTCCAAGCAGCTTTCAGAAAAACGCCATGTGTCTGTTCTCAACATAACATCTTCCCATGCTAAAACATCCTCTCATAAGACAGTTTCCAGCAAAACATTCCATGACACAACCAAGTCTCCAGAGAACCTGAAAATGTCCATCTACCATGCTACTGCAGAAAAGCTTTATGCAGTGGAGGGAGCAGCAAAGGCAGCCGAACAGAAGCTTTTCCTGCCCCATAGTAGCCTTTGGCAATTTAGCTGAAGAATAAAAATTACACTTACTCTATCAGCGCTCGTCAGAACATGCAACATTGATTAGTTCCTACAACAACAAATTATAATAATCCCTGCATCAAATCTGATCTCATAAGCAGTGAGTCGGGCTGTGAATTCTGGTCCTACAATGTTAGAGAGTAATAAAAAGTATTTTACTATTTTACACATGCATACCCACAGGCACAGGCTTTGTCTAGTCATACTGTAGATTCCCAAAACTTGTTTACAGTATATAATAATATAATAACACCAGATCATTCTCTTGTATGAAACATACAACTGTAAAAACATTTATTTTTTAAGGGGTCTGGAGTTTCCCTCAGGAGTTAAACCACTGATCATTCAGAGGACCTGGATTCAATTTCCAGCACCCACATGGTGTCTCACAACTGCCTGTAAGCCCAGTTCCAAGGGACCTGGTGCTTATCCTTAACCCTCAAGCACTCGATGTGCACATGGTTACATAGATATACATGCACACAAAACACTTGTATATATGAAATAAAAAGTATATAAATCCAAAAAGTACATGTTATGAACACTAACACAGTGGAGAATAAAACAAAATGCTTTATGCTTTAAGAGCAGAAAAATATTGACAGGAAATTATACTTAGATATTGAGGCCTGTTTCTAGCCATTCTTAATCATGATTTTGTTTTTATGTTAGTCACTGGCCTTGTCTACATGTAACTGATGTGCTCAAGATTAACTTGATTGCTCTCCCAGAAGCCGTTTTTCATTCTTGCCATTTTCCCAGAAAGAGACTGAGCAACGAAGATCTCAAATGGAGATGGGGTGTAAGTGGACATGTTTGGATACTAGTATTTGCCTAACTCTTTGCAAAAGCATAGCTTTTACAGTATGTTTTATTAAGTAAACCATGCACGTAGACTGATGATGTATTTGGATATCTGAAGACTAGATTTGCAGTTGTTTGCCAGTGACATTGCTTCCTTATGTTTCTCTCTGCTTCTTACAAAATAAGCCATTATTTTTTTAACTTTGAAATTTATTCTTCTATTTTACAATGAACAAATACATTTTCACTCAACATTTTATTTCTTTTTACCTACTGGAAGAAAACATTATCATTGTGTTTTCTATTTTTGTTTGCTTGCAGAGACACAAAAAAATAGAAAAATAATGTGTTTTCTGAAAATGACTATAAATCCAGAGAAAATTTAATAAGAGCTAAAACTTCCTATGAGAGTAAGAAAATAAAATTTTTCTAGCAGAATCCTGGCAGAAATAATTTATTTAAACTTGGATATAATTTATTTGGAAAGAAAAAGGAAATTTCATAGACGTTAGCTAATTCTATCTACCTCTTCCATTATAATATTTATTATTTTGCATATGCTGTACTTATTTTAGACAGTGTTTTAAAGTAATCTTAACAACAACAACAAAAATAATAATAAAATTTTAAACTAAAGATTAATTACAATAGTGTAAAAACAATTCTGCATGAACCATGTGTATCCATGAAGGAAGAAAAAGGACCAAAAACCAAAGGCTTTATGTATTTCTTCTCTTCCTTAATGACTATGTCTGGTGACATGTAATGCTTTGAACACATGAATATCAGGAAGACAGAAGCGAGCTCAGGTATGTTCTAAGATAGTAGTAAGATGGTGTGGGAGGAGCCTTCTTAGAGAGAGCAATCCCAATTTCATTTATAAAATTATAGAAATAACTTTGAGAATGGAAAAAATAATGCTTGTTTTTATTTACCCCCATTTTCAAACCACTTTAATACTTATTTGCTAGGCATTCTTAACCACGGCTAAAAATAACAAGCAAAGATTTATACATATAACACATGTTTATTAGCTCACCAGTGCCTTAGTAACATGTTAATAAATTTAAATGTAATATGAAATGACACTGTGTAGTACACAAACTAATTAAAATCATATCATACTCTGGACTATGGAACAAATGTAATAAAATATAGCATAAGTAATAAAGGACAAAATTATTATTCAACTAGCACCTAACAATATTTTTATCTTAGAATAATTATCTAATGAGTGAAGTTATTTCGAAGTGACATTTGGTACCATGAGGAGGGTGATGTAATCTCAAGTGCTGATGGCAAAATATGGAGAAAGAATTAGCAAAAGGAGGTGTGTGAAAAAGAAACGCCAATTAATATCTGGTCCCAAAGGCCTGGCCAGTGTCCCCCAGATGCTGGCGGTGGTTACAGAACACTGCGGCTGGAGGCTGCAGAGACACAATCCATTTGTATTTTCTTTGCTTAAAATTGTGCAGCTCTAGCAGAAAACTATGATGTGACTGCACACCTCCTGCTACTGACCTGATAAGTCAATAATAGTAACAATTTCTCAATTTTATTTAATATTTTGCTATTAAATACCATACATATCTCCTCGCTTCCTGCTCACATCATTGATAAACGGACAAATGGTTGAATGGGTCTTTCTTCTCTTGTAAATTTTACTGGCAGGATTTTCCAAAATCACTTTCCTCATACTCAGTTTCATGTTTTGTGGCCATTTTTTATTCATGAGTAATGAATACATTTCACAAGTAACCAACATTGTCCACATAGGGCAGCTAAACAGAGTCATCAGAAAAGGGCGTGCTGTTCTGGGAGCATTGGAGGTACCAGGGGAGCTAACGATGATGATTATGATGATCGTCCAGAACCAGGTGGGAATCAAATGTGTCAGTGGGTTGTTGAATTATTAATACATTTGAATTAGGTAGTTTCGTGAGCATGTAACAAGTGGTAGCGGTCTGTGCCAGTTTGTAGAGAGACTCTGAAAATGGAAGTGAATGCATTGTCAAGGGCAACAGAGGACATCTGACCAGGAACCTGATGGGACTTACAGAGAGAGAGAGGGAGGGGGGGTACTTAGCATGTCAGCTGATGTGACCATACAAAACATGTGACTCTAGACCAAACCCTCTGCACCCTGCTCCTATTTCCTTGGCCTACCCTGAACCTCACTACAAACAAGCTCCATCAGAGTGACCCCCCTTCTTTCCAATATGCTTTGCAGCCACTGGGCATTAGTGCTCCTGGAGTCAGTAAGTGGATGCACACCCCAGGCCCTAATCAGGAGGAGGCTAGCTCCAAGACATGTTCTATGTGTTCTCAGAGAGACTGGGCCCCTGGGGGAAACAGCAATAGCAATCTTCATGATCTCTTTGGCTCTTTTCCTTTTCCTGTCTTACCACCATCTCTCTCAGTGCTTACCAGAATCTTCTAGGTAAGTCAGCTACCCCAATTGCTTTTATGTTGGAAAATCCAAAAGCAGACACCCAAGAAAGCAATTCCAAGTCAACTGTTACTAGCTTTACAATGGCAGACACGAGCTTCCCACACCACATGTGGCACTCTCAAAGTTCAGGCCCAGGGAAAGTGTGTGTGTACCACGGCCTCCTTGCAGTAGGTCTGGGGAAAGTAAATGAAAAGACTAAAGTTCTCTACAGGGTTCCTTGTGTAGTGACAACAGGAGGCACTCAGACAAGAACGAGGAAGGCTCAGAGGAAAGAAGGATGATGCCTACAGAGAGAACTCAGACACAAATGACGGAGATCCAGGCTTCCTCCTCAGGTATTGGGAAAGTGGCTCCAGCCATGTTAATTCAGAATTAAGGAAAATGGTGATCAAATCCCGACAGAAGCCTTGAGAATACACAAATGGCTGGTGTGGTCTTCTTGGCCATCAGTCCTTTGAACTCCCTTCTCTCAGGTTGGAGGAAGGTCAGAGAGACTATGTGAGTCCCCTTCATAGAGGTGATGGCTTGACCTGAATGAAAGACATTATTCACAGTTCACAGAAAGCTGGGGATCCTTCAGTGGGGGAGCCTAGACTGGCTTGGCTGTATGTGGGAAGGGGTATAAGGAAGGTTGACAGTTACTCTGAACTCTAAGGACTTGGACAGTGTGCATGTGTGAAACTATGAGCGAGTGAGCAGTCCGGAGACACAACGGTGAGTGAACCAAAGTGAATTTTGTATTTCATATTTTAAACAAATGTATTATTAATTTTATATAGGAGTAAGTGAATTACAAGAGCAAGATTGGTTTTAATTGGAAAAAAAGTAGATGTTACATTCTGAAAAGCAAATTTACAAGCCACAAGATGATTAATTATTTCATAAACTTACAACATTATGCTTTAATGAATTATTCTAAGCAGGTATTTATTACCATGAACATTGGTGCCAACGTTACAAAGGTTGCTAATTGCAGGTGATCTGTTTGGGACTGAAGTCAGAAAGTCAATAAGGGACTTTTTCCTCCTCCTTGAGAGAACACCCAGTCATACCTCTTGGTTAGTGTGTTTTTCCTTGTTTATCTGGAGCTCTAATAGTTCAATTTCCAGAGTCAACTTGTAGACCTCCAGAGCCATTTTCACATCATTTGAATTTGGCAGACATTGCATAATCTTCTTGCCTTTAAACACATGCTCACAGTCTTTAGAGTTCTCCTGCAAGAGATGCAGGTTTGAGATTGCAGTGAGTGGCTTCAGCTGACCATCAAGAAATAGAGCAAGAGTACATTATGTGGTCTAGAAAAATATAAGGCAGTATTTTTAAGTCTATGGAACCTCACTTTTTACAGAATTCAGTGTTTTACATACTCAAATGAAAAGAGAAAAATGTTCTATGCCAACTCCCCAAGTGACTTGACTGAAAAACAAAAACAAACAAACAGACAAAACAACAGCAACAACAACAAAAACCCAGGGTCTCTGAATGACTTAAAAATGATCTACAGCAAGTCAGAGGTCAGCACTATTGGCTGGGAAAAGCATTTTAGTGTTCGATGGCACAGAAGTTCTTGATCTGTGTTACTTACCTGCTCACATCTGGGCACCTCTGGGTACCAGGTTCTATTCTCTGAACAAGTGATGCTTTGGGAACCAACCCTGATGAAGCCAGAGTAACACTGGATGGTGACATTCTCAGATTCAACATACTGGTCTTTATCAGCAGACAGCATTCCGTTTTCTATCTCTGGTTTCTGACATAGAGCTATAATGAAAATATGTTTTAGATAACCATGATCTGAGGGAAAAGGCATGGTAATAGTCTTCATAAAAAAAGAGTGAACTGAACTTTCATGTAGCTTGTTCTGTTTTCCACTTATTTTGTTAGCTAAGTATCAAACATCTGTGACAGTGTGTGCCTATAGTATGATTTTGACTTAAGTCTCCTGCTAAGTGAGTGTATTATTTTTCTGTTTTAAATAAAGAAAACTCAGATACAGAAAAAGTATGAAATTTGTCCATAGGTGTAATAGGTTTAAACAATAACATGACAAGATATTTTTAAAAGTATATACGATGCCCCCTGTGGCATATAAACTCTTATTGCAAATAGTCCTTCAAGACTCTGATCATAAACTTTGATACTTTTTATTTGTGTAGTAGGAATATTAAATCATAAATTACTGCAAATGTAGCACCATTAATAGTATGTGAACATAAAATAAGACCTAATCCTGACTCTTCTTGTTCCTTATAAACAATTGGGTTTTCTCAACACCCATCATCTACATCATGGTAGGTGGTACCTTAGCAGTTCTTATGATAAAACCTGCCACTCTAATGTTTGAAAGAAGCTCAACAGAGCCTGAATTAAAACGTGTGTAGTTTTGTGGTTTTATGTAGAATATTATCTGTTCATATTTTTTACTTAAAGTAGACAAAATTGACTCTCACAGAGGACTGTGAGAAATTCAGGTAGACTGCTAAACTCCCCCTCACTCTTACTATCTCAGCATATCCCCACCTTATTTCCAACCCACATCCCCTCCATACCCTCCTAGCTACCATGTCACAGCCTGCAACTTACACAGAGACTCACCATTCTATCAGGGACCACACAGACTGCTAGAAATCTAAAGAGGCTGCTCACTTGACCCTGCCAAACTCTCCAAATCTCTCATACTCTTGATAATTACCCACCCTATCCAGACATAAATCTACAGACCTATAGACACCTGATTTTTCAATAAAAGAGCCAGAAACACACAATGGAAAACAGAGTGCATCTTCTGCTGGTCTAACTGGATGTTGGCATGTAGAAGAATGCAAATTGCTCTATATCTATCACACTGCATGAAACTCAAGTCCAAGTGGATCAAAGACATTAACATAAAAACCCATATTCATTGAATCTGGTCAAAGATAAAGTGGAGAGTAACCTTGAGTGCATTGGCACAAGAGACAATTTTTTAAACAGACCACCAATAGCACAGGCACTAAGATCAACAATCAGTAAATGGGACCTCATAAAACTGACAAGCTTCTGTAGAATACTATCATTCAGACAAAAAGGCAGCCTCAAAAATGCTAAAAGGTTTTTACCAACTCCACATCAGATAAAGGACTAATATGCAAAATATATAAAGAACTCAAGAAGCTAGATATCAAGAAAACAATAAGCCAATTTAAAAGGGAGGGTGCAGAGCTAAACAGAATTCTCAACAGAGAAGACCAAAATGACTGAGAAACACTTAAAGAAATGTTCAATATCCTTAGCCATCAGGGAAATGTAAGTCAAAACTACTTTGAGTTTGCGTCTTACCTGACAGAATGACTAAGGTCAGTAACACAATGATATCTCATGCAGGTGAGGATGTGGGGAAAGGAGCCCATTTTCCACATTCTCCTTTGCTAGTGGGAGTCCAAAGTCATACAACCATTCTGGAAATCAATATGGTGGTTCCTCAGAAAACTTCAGATCAATCTACCTGAATACCCAATAATTCCACTCGGGCATATACCCAAAGTGTATATATATATCCAACCACAAAGACACTTGCTCAACTATGTTCAGAGTGGCTTCATTCATTATAGGCAGAAACTAGAAAAAACCTAGATGTCCCTTAACAAAAGAATGAATAAAGAAGTAATACATTTACACAGGGGAGTTAACACTCAGATCTTAAAGCAGAAAAATGACATAATGAAGTTTGCAGGGAAACAACAGAACTAAGAAAACAAACAAACAAAACATCCTAAGTAATATAACCTAGAATAAGAGGGATCAGGTGGGAGGAGGAAGGGAGTGATATAGGGAGAGAGCACTTGAGAGACAACTGTAATTGCAGGCCACGGGGGGTGATGTGGAAATCTAGTCTAACAGAAACTCTCAGCATTCTATGAGGATACTAACAAGGACTCCTAGCAATGGATGATTCAGAGCCTAAAGAGACTATCCTCTGTAACCAGGAAAAATTTCCAGATGTAGGACTTGGACAACCCAGCCACAAACCCTTCAAACTGTAGTCTATCCTGCCTGCTAGTTGTACTAGAACAATGGTACAAACTTGGCACAATGACTGGTCTACCTTGAGGCCCATACTACATGAGGGAGCCCATATCTAACACTGCCTAGACAACCAGGAATCAGAGACTGGATATCCCAGAGACCTATGATTTAAAAAAATCAATAAAATTGTTCCTAATGATATCCTTATATACTTACAGATAATACTTAGCCCAGTTGCCATTAAAGAGGCTACCAGAGGTAGCTGATGGCAGCAGATAGAGACCCACAGCCAAACATTAGGCAGAAAGGGAACCCAATTGACAATCTCCATTGGACCCCTCTCCTTAGAGCTTGGGAACCTTATGGAAGAGGGTAAGAAAGAAATATAGGAGACAAAAGGGTCAAGGAAACCAGGAGAATAAGGCCCAAGAACATAAACTAAGCAGAGCTCATAGGGGTTCAGGGACTGAAATAGCAATCACGGACCCTGCATGGGTCTGTGCTAGGACCTCTGCATATATGCTATCATTGTTAGCTTGACATTTTTGTGGGATCCCTAGCTGTGGGAATGGAGTGTCTCTCTTTCATCTGTTCTTGAGACCCTTTTCCTCCTAGGTTGTCTCACTCAGCCTTGATATGAAGGTTTTGCCTAGTCTTATTTGATCTTTTTTTTGCTATATTCAGTGGATATTCCTGGGATGCTTGCTCATTTATGAAGGAAAATGAAGGCAGAATGGATCTGGGGGAGATGGGAAGTGGGGTTGTGGGGGGGGGGGTAGGGCAGGTGGGAAAAATGGAAGGAGGGGAGATCTGCAATGGGGATGTATTAAAAACAAAAAGTTATAAAGGAAGGAATAAAAAGGAAAGGAAAGAAATACTACAAGAAGAAAATAATGAAATGTTTTGTTCTTCATCTGGCAGGAAAAAACTTTGCTACCCATTCCTGAAAACAATCTACCATTGTGGTCATGGGGTGGAAGGGGGTGTCATTACCTTTACACTGTGGAGCTTCTGGCGTCCATTGTGAAAACCTGCAGGAGATGGTTTTCTCTCCAACTAGTTTGTAGCCTTCATCACATTTATATGTAGCTGTATATGTGATTGAGTATGGAGAACTTGAGTCAGTATAACTTCCGTGGGCAACGATAGGTGGGAAATAACAACCTTGATGATGAAACACAGGAGAGAAGGTGAGCTTGTAAAATGAGTCAGACAGCACTTCTCAGGATTTATGTATCTGGGATGCTTCATGCTGTGCTTTTTCTTCCCTACCTGTAAGGTCACTGGGCCAAAGCCAGGTACTTGCACTACCTTCCTGGAAGCCTTAGGCTCACGAACATGAATCCTCAAACTGTACCCTGGTATAATTTAGACTGTGATTTTTTTCTCCTGTGTCCTAAAAGTCAAAAGTTTAGCTCCCAGACAACACTAGTATAGGGCTGAGTTGGAAACTAAGGGATGGGGCCTCATGGGAGGTTCTTAGGTCACTGGGGATGTGTTCTTTGTGGAGAATAAAAAGCAGATATCCTGAAATTTTCTGGCAAATGGATGGAACTAGAAAAAAAATCATCCTGAGTGAGGTAACCCAGACCCAGAATGATAAGCATGCTATGCACTCACTTCTGACTGGATATTAACCAGGAAGGCTAAGTAGCAAGGAGGGCTCTAAGGGGAACACATAGATCTCCCTCATCTCCAGCGTTCTCCTCTCTGTCTTTGTTCTCTAGCTCATGACCGAACTCCTGCTCACACTCCTGTCATCATGTGTCACCATTACACAAGTCTAAAGCAATGGGGTCGATAGAACCAAATCTGAATCAAATGGAACCTTTCCTCCACACAAGCTGATTGTCTCAGGTGTCTGTGCTAGTGACAGAAAGCTGACACACAAGCCCTTCCCCCATCTTCCTTTGACAGTTTTCAGGGTCCTTTTTTTTTTTTTTTTACACAAAGGCTGGATCCCATTCCAGATTGCACCTTGTCTATATTTAACACTAAGATGTGTAAGGGATGCCATAAATTTTCTCACTAAAACATTTAGGAGAATCAAATGAAAAATCCTGGTGATATAGAGTGGCTGTCTGCTTTTCCTGTTTTCCTGATGACAATACAAATTTTCACAATAATAAATCTCTCAAACCTCTGTCTGCCCTTCCCTAAAATAAAGGTATGTGTTGTCTTCCTGCTTGTCAGCGCAGACAGATCCCAGCAGGATGCGAGGAATTGTGGGAACAGACTATAGTGCTTGATCCTAGTTATCCTAGTGTTCAGTCTAAGGCTATCCTAGTGTTGAGTCTAAGGCTATCCTAGTGTTGAGTCTAAGGCTATCCTAGTGTTGAATCTAAGGCTATCCTCTCATTTGCCTGTCACATCTCTTAGATATATGGCTCTTCGTTAAAACAGTAGTTGAGACAAAGTTCCAAGTCATTGCTTTGGAAGAGTTATTTCCTGGGTGTTTCTTTTGGAGAATGTTCTGAAACTGCTCTCTATTTTTAATCTTACCAACTGGTCTTTGTTTCGGTAGAGTGACTCCACCACAGACTTTGAAGAACTTTGGCAAGTTGTAACTTTCTCCCTTTGAAACATCCATAAAATTCGGTAAAGATATTCATTGCACCTGTAATCTCTGAACCCTCTCTCTCTAGCCAAAAAGCCGACCCATCTCCACCAAGAAAATGTTTACTACATGCTTTGTTTTAGAAGAAAACTTGAAGAAAAATAAAAATGGCGGCTTTAGCATCATGATAATGAACAAAACAAGATACATACAGAGCAACCATCTGGAAAGAAACACATTGGCGGTCCACACCCAGCAAGGAGAAAGTTGAATAAAGTGAGTAGTGCCCTGTGCTAGAACCCTAGTATAGTCCCAAGCATTGCATCAAATGTATCCCAGAATGATGGGAAATTCATCACTGCAATGCAGTGTTCAGAGGAGGCATTAAAAAAGCAACTGGACCATGAGGGTTCTGACTTCATCAAGAGATCAATTCATAATTTGTTGGCATTTGGGGAAGTAACGGGAAGATTTGAAACCAAGGCCTCATAGTTGGACACAGTAGACATGCCTTTGAAGTATGTATCTTGTTCCCTTCTCCTTCTTTCCAATATCTCTGCTTTCTGGCCACTACTTAGTATTCAGCACTGTTTCATTTTGACATTTATGACAACTGCAGCATGGACTCAGAGTAACTGAATCACCCAAACAGAGTATACCTTCTATTTCCATGGCCCAAAGTAAATCTTCCCTTCTTTAAGTTCTTACTCTCAGAAATTTGTCATAGCATTGTTTAAACTGTTAATTATTTAAGAAGTATCTGTCTAAGATCTGGTGATGCAGGAATAAGGGAGATGGATAAGGGGTAAAGCACTTGTCATGTACATCAGAGTATGTGAGTTTGAGTTCCCAGAATGTATATAAAACTAGGCACAGTACAAAGCACATCTCTGGAATCCTAGTAGTTCTATGGGAAGATGAAGACAGAGGCAAGAGAGTCCTTGAAATCTTTTGAGCTAGCAAGCCTAATGTATCAGCCCAAAATAAGAAACTGTTTCAAAGGAGGTATAACAGAAGTACTGACTCCGGAGGCATGTGGATGTTTTTGCATACACACAGAGAGGGAGTGGGAAGGGAGTTTCTAGCCCTAAATTTACCTATCTCATTCCCCATAATGAATTAAACTACTAAGAGAAACTCAGTATTTTGCTTTTAAGTCTTATTCTAGAACCTAGAACAATGCCTTATGGTCTCTAGTAATTGTTCTAAATCTAAAATCACCTCTCAGGAAAAGCGAAGTCTCTCAGATAGACCACTCCACAATGACATCACCTCCCTGCTTGAGGACAACTACTCCAGGTCGGTAACTATTGCTTTCTCTATAAACAGGAGAAACCATCTGAGAACCTGACTGATCCCTTAATACATAAATTCTTTGAAGTGGCTTTGCAAAACCATAAGTAAGATAGTGGTAGTGAACAACCTACCTACAATGCCTCTGTTCTTTTACCTAAACCTAAACATAAAAGAAGGGCCGAGACGCTTGATCTCTCCCACCTTGTCAACATGGTTATATCAATTGTTTGCCTACATTTTTCACCCTTATTTTCCAACTTATCTTCTGGCATGAGCAGCTGGGTCTAATTTTCTGGGACCTCCAGAGGAAGACAACTCTCTTAGAGCTCTGGTAATATAATACTTCCTTCATATTTACCATCCATATCCCAGGTAATAATTTGTTCTTGTTTCCTCACAAATAATTTGTTCTTTGCCAAAAGTTTTTTTGCTTTGGCTATTTCTCCATATTTTTAGTTCCTTATGAAGGTTTTTATATATATGTAGAAAACTCATGCAAAGTGTGGAACCACCCATCAATCAGTCAATTTGGTTCCTAGACCCAGTCAATGATTCCCCTTCCTGGAAGAAAGGGAAGCAGATATTGCCCCAAACCAAATACTTTTAATCTTAGATGGTGTTGAGGATTGAGCGATTAGGAGCAGGCTGCTTAAGATAAAGATTCTACATCTCTACATCTCCAAACCCCAAGGAGAGACCATAACAACAGAATCACAAATAATGGTTCAGAAACTCAGGAAACATGACAATCCAAGACAAGATGACTTGTCTACGATTAAAAAAAAAGAGAGAGAGAGACTCCTCAACTACTGAGTTAAAAGATACAAACATAAGTAAAGTGAATTTTAAGTCTTTGGAAGTTTATTAGAAAATAATCAATGAACTAAAAGGGAATATAAACATACATTCAACCCAAGAGCTTGAGATGAAAGTCAGCAAAATAATGGGGAAAGTCAACAGAATTAATGAGGAAACAAGCAATATAAAAAGTCAGGAACATGGAAATATATTCAACACATGAACAAAGATTTTTGAAAAACAGAAATATAAACAAAACTCAATGAATCAAAGTTAAAAAAAAAAAAAAACACAGTGAAAGCATTGTCATCTCCTACTTAACAAGTAGAAGAAAGGCCATCAGAAGGATAGGACAACGTTGATGGGCTATCAAATATAAACATTGATGAGAAGAAAAGGAAATGGCTGTAGCAACAGCAGCAGCCAAGAACTCTGGGACATTAGCAAGGCAACAAACCCATGAATTCATGGAGAAAGAACGAAGACAGACACTAAAGGCCTACAAAATTTTATTGAATGGAGTTAAAGCAGAAAAGTTCGCAGATCTCGAGAAAGTTGTTGTGGTTGATATGCAGGGAGGGCAGGCATAAGATAAGTCAAGGCCTGTGAATAAAAAGAGGAAAATTTATGCAGAGACAGGATTTTGGAAAGACAGAGAAAGCTTGGAGGAAAGGGGAATCCAAGAAGGAGGAGGACAAGGATGAACCATCTCTGTGTGGCTTTGGGATACTCACAGGTAGCTATAAATGTCTCAATAGGGATGGATTATTGTGGGGCGATTTGTCTTGTCTATGTGGGCAGATTGTATCATATCAATTGACTTTGAGTTTATTGTGTGGATATTTTATGGGGAGAGAATTTACTGATATGAATCTGATTGATGAATTACAAGTTTCTAGAGTTTTGCTTTTGTTGGGCTAGTGGAAATAGTGACAATAACTATGGGGGAAATTGCTGAAAATCTAAACAGAAAGTCGCAAGAGGATGGCCACTGGGACCAGAGAATTTCTAGTGGCAGACTGGGATGGAAATTGGGAACTTAGTGAGTCTGCCAAGTCTGGCTGAGATGAAAATATCCCTCAAATGCCATATAGCTCTATAATTCAATACCAAGGGTTGGTGGTTCATTTTTAATATTTATCGCTACAGAAAGGAATAAACATTAAAACACAAGAGACACTTAGAGAAATAGAGATTCAAGCATAAGGCCCTTTCTATGACAAACTACACTCATGATATGGAATAAATAAAGCAAAGAGACAATATTAAAGCTGGAAGGGGACAATAATAGCATACCTACAGAAGAAGAAATGTCAGAAAAATATCAGTTTGTTGTTGTTGTTGTTGTTGTTATTTTTTTCCACTTATCAAGTCTAAAAGCTAGGAAACTATGGAACATTATATTTCAAGCCCTGAAATCAGTACCTAACAACCATATCTCCTATTACCAGCAAAAGCATTATTTGAGTTGCTTCTCCTGCTGCTGTGTTAAAACACTCTGACAAAAGCAACTGAAGGTTCAGATTACATTCACTCACATTTCTAGGTCCATCATTGTGGAAAAGTAAAGCAGCAGGAACATGACGCCACTAGTCTCATTACAGCCAGAGTCAGGGAGGAGAGGGGGATGAATGCACATGTGCATACTCAGGACCACACCTATGAGACTGGTACCACCCGTACTCAAGATAGGCCTTTCCCACCTCAACATGATCAAAATAATTCTCTCCACCCTGACGTATACATGAACAAACTGCCTAATTTAGTCAATCCCTCTCTGAGAGTCTCCTCTCGGGTGATTTGGCTGACAACTAAAACTGACCATAACACCTCTCTTTTGAAACTAGCGGAGATATAAGGATATTGCAGGCAAAGCACAGATTAAGGCAGTTACTACCACCAAGCTTGCAGTATTGCAGGAGAGACCTAAAGGGACACTATACAGAGAAGCAAGACATTTTCAACGACGAGAGCACAGAAAGTAATAAACACTATGAGAGAGGTATCTTAACAAAATGGAGCTAGGCAGCACTAAATCATGTCTAGCAGGAATAGCAAACCCCTAAAATTAATAGAGGAAAAAGTACAGAGCAAACATCCCAAGCAGCCGGAAAACAACAAACAAAATTTCAGGAGTTGGTAACTGTCTTTGAATAGTAGCCTTATATGTAAATATTCTCAAATCATCAACAGAAAGACAGAAACTAGCTGGCTGATTCTGCAAACTAGATGCAACTTTCTGTGGTTTACAATATGCATTCACCGACTGAGAGTCAAAGTTTTAAGAGAGATCCATCTCTGGGTGTGGTGGCACTCGCCTTTAATCCCAGTGCTCAGGAAGAAGAGGCAGGGGGGGATCCCTGTGAGTTCAAGGCCAGCTTGTTCTACAAAGCAAGTTTCAGGATAGCCAGGGCTAAAAAGAGAAACTCTGTCTTGAAAAGCAAGCAAGCAAACAAACAAGCAAAAAATAAAGAAGACCTATCAAGCAAGTGGAAACAAAAGTATGAGGGACAATAGCAATTTCTACAGTTCAATGAAGGGAACAATTCAACAACTCAACAAAAAGATACACAGAACTTCCTCTGTATCCCAACCTCACAACTATGTTGCCTCAGGTAGCCTTGTACTTAAATTTTCCTTGCATTGGTCTCAACAAAATTTCTTTAATAATCTTCATACTATTAATATAAAGAAACTCCAGATCTGGGGAAATAGCTTAATGGTTAAGAGCACTGTCAGCTCTTCCAGAGGACCTGGGTTTAATTCCCAGCACACACATGGCAGTTCACAACTGTCTTTAAGAGAATTCTTGTTCCAGGAAATATGACCTTAACACAGGCATACATGGAGGTAAAATATCAATGTACATAAAATAAAAATAGAATCTAAAAATAAAGAAGAAACTTCCCCCCACAAAACATAGTTAGATAAGTTCTTACTTGGAGAACATATTGGTGCTTTGGGATACCATGTGCCACCCGATTCACAAGTAGCTGAATAGGTGTTACCATCACGGCATGAGTATAATACTGTGTCACCATAGAAATAAGTACAGCCGTCCTCAGGATATACTTTTGTATGCTCAATGACTCTAATTTTCTTTAGATCTGGTACTGGACAACATATTGCTAGAGAGGGAGGGAAAAAAAGGAGAATTAAAGAGTCAACAATATCAACATGAAGTTCTTATCATTAATGATTCAATTTCTCAGTTGAACTTCTCTTCACTGAAGAAAAGTTTGGATCAGCAGAAAAGAAACCCAAAACTTAGTCTGTATTTCATATAAAATTTATAGAGCAATCAAATTAGGTCATTTTCTTCAAGTAAGCACGTTTTTATAATTTTGAGAATTTCAAACATACATTTAATGTGTTTTAATCAAGTCAGCTCCAATTCTCTCCACACATTCTCTCTTATTCCTTATTCCCTCTCAATTTCATATATCTTTTTTTTTTAAACACATCAAGTGAACTTAATGCTTTCAGTATCTGCACAGGTGTAGGATGATCTCCGGAAGTATGGGCAGCTTATCAGAGGCTGTATCCCTGAACAATGTAACAACAAAAGTCTGACTCTATTTCCAGGCAGCCACCAATTGTTAATAGCTCTGTTGTTGTGTCTCTAAGTACAAGGAGAAAGTGATTGGTTACTCCCATAACATTTATACCTTTTTTGCACTAGTGGGCAAATCTTGCTAAGCTAGTAACTATTGTAGCTTGCAACAGTTCACAGCTAGATAAGACTAATGATTACTCCCCTAAAGTAGTGTGTGGATCACCTTGCAAGCATCTAGGTTGATACAAACTTGCTTTCTCTTTAATTCAGTTTATAATTATTTTACTGAGAAATTTTGCGTCTATGTTCAACATTGACCTATAATTGTACTTTTTAGTTCGGCTTTTATCTGATTCTGGTATCAAGATAATACAGGCTTAGTGGGGAAAAAAAGAGGAGTTCCTTCCTTTTCTATTTTACATAAAAACTTAAAGAGTGTTGTTATTATTTATTATTTGAAGATATGATAGAAAGAATTCTATGATGAATCTATCTGGCCCTGGGATATTTTTAAATTGGGAGGTCTTTTTTAAAAAATTAAATTTAATTTTTTAACTTATTCACTTTACATTCTACTCACTGCTCCCAGTTACCCCCCCACACAATCTTTCCCCCACTCCCTTCCCCTTCACCTCTGAGAAGGTGGAACCGCCCCACCCCCATATATCACCCTATCCTGGCATTTCTCTCCTACTGAGGCCAGACAAGACAACCGAGCTAGAAGAACACATCCCACATATGGACAACAGCTTTTGAAATTGTCCCTGTTGCAGCTGTTCAGGACCCACATGAAGATTAAACTGCATATCTGCTACATATGTGTAGGGAGTCCTAGGTTCAGCCCATGATGTTCTTTGGTTGGTGGTTTTGAAGCTGAGAGCCACAAGGATCCAGGTTAGTTGATCCCATTAGTCTTTCTGTGGAGTTCTTATTGGGAGACTTTTAATTATTGTTGATGTTTTGGATCTTTTAAAATTGTTTACTTCATCTTGATTAAACTCTGGTTGCTCATATACACATAGAAATTTCACCCATTTCCTATTGAGTAGAATATAGGATTTTAAAATATATTTTTTATGATTCTTTGGATTTCCTAAATGTTTGTTATGTTTTCCTTTTCATCTATGATTGTGCTAATTTGGGACCTCTTTCTTTCCTTTTATTGATTTGGCTATACCTTTGTCAATCTTATAAATCATCAAAGAACCAACTCTTCAGTTCAATTCTTTGTATTGTTGTTTGTTTGTTGTATTTTTCTTAATTTTGACACTAGCATTATCTTTTTCATTCCAGTATTTTGTGTGTTTTTATCTGATTTTTTCCAAGTATTTTAGGTGTATTAGTCATTAACTTCATAGCTCTCAAAAAACCTATGTAGGTATTTAGTGCCTATGTAGGTATTTAATTACCCTCTTAATATTTATTTTTCCATAGATTTTGACATATTGTGGCTTAATATTAATTCCATTATAGGATTTTTAAAGTTTCTACTTGATTTCTTCATTGAGACACTTGTCATTTAGTAGTGTGTAGTTTCCATTCTTATTGATATCCATCTTTATTCTATTGTTGCCAAAGGAATGTAGAATGTTATTTTAACATTCTTATATTTGTTGAAACATTATTTGTCTCCTAATGTTGAAATACATTTTATGGCCTGCTAAAGAGAATGTGTAATCTTTAGTGTATTCTGTAGATACCTGTCTGGTTAGTTTTATTTCTGCCATTTAAGTCCGATGTTTCTCAGCCTAGTTTTTGTCTGGTTATCTATTGATGAGAGTGAGCCAATAAATAATCAACTATAACTGTTTTGGTTAATCTATAGTTTTTAACTCTAGTAGCATTTCTTTTATGAAATTAGGTGTATCTAAATTTGGTGCATATGTGTTCAGAAATATAATAATCTCTTAGCAGATATTTCTTTCATGAGTATGACATGACCCACTAATCTTTGTTGGAAGTTTATTTTGTCAGATAACAAAATAGTTAAACCTGATTATTTTCCACTTCCATTTTCTTCAGAATCTTTCCCATAATTTTACCCAAAGTTCGTATCTATCATTGAGAGTGAGGTGTGTTTCTTGGAAGCAGAATAAAGATAGATTCAGTTTTCAAACTTAATCTGTTACTCTGTCTCTTTATTGGAGAATAGAGACCACTGACACTGAGAGTTGTTACTAAACAGTGTTTAATTCTTGTCATTTGTTGTTATGGTAGTGTTTTCTTAGGGCTCTTTAGATTTAACCATTCTAGAATTATTTATTCCTGTGACTTCATGGTGTGTTTATCCTTCTCTTGGGACTAAAGTATTCATTTAAATATTCACTGTAGAGAGAGCATTGTGGCCATAAACCACTGTAATGTGTTTTTACCATGTGACATTTTAATTTCTCCTTTGATTATGACTGATTTTTTTCTAGGTATAGTAGTGTGGAATAGCATATGTGGCATTTCTAAAAATAGAGAACATTGGTCAATCCCTTTTTGATTTTTAAAATCTCTACTGAAAAATAATCATCTGTTATTCTGATGGATCTGTATTTATAAATGACTTAACATTTCTTTTTTATAGCTTACAATAATAGCGTCTTTGTTACATACATTTAGTTTTTTTTTTTCACTATAAAAATATCAAGGGAGTTTATTTTCTGGTCTAGTCTTTTTGGTATTCTCTATGCCTCTTCCACTTTGGTAGGCTCTTCTTGGATTTTGAGTTTTGGAGTTGTGTTTTTTTGTTTTTTGTTTTTTTCCCTATGATTTTGCTGAAACTATGATCAACAAAGTAGTTTGTTAGTGACTTTGATCTGTGTTTCTTTTCTACTTCTAGACTTTGTGTTAATATGTTTGATCCTTTTTAGTAATTCCAGAGTTCCTGCATGTTCTTTTCATTGGTGTTGTTTTAATTTTATACTTTCTTTGACTGATTCAATTCCTCTACGCTGTTTTCAAGCCCTAAAATGAGGTGATCCACTGACAGGTCAATCGAAAGGACTTCATATGTTGCTTATATTCACTAATACATTTTTAAAATGAGATCCACAGCATAAAATTTCTCTGTAATCAGAGTCTGATTTTACTGCTAAAATGGCAAGTGTCTGCTAGAATTTTAAAAATGAATCAAATTTTTCCTAGAAATTTCATGGAGGTCTGTAAAATCATAATTACCTGCCTGAGCTGCTCTTTTGTTCCCATAAATGTACTATAAAATAGTGAAAGAAGCAAATCTCTTTCTATACTACTGAGGTAAGAATTCTGGGTCAGGAGTAATGCTGTGAGGTGTCAACCTACTTTTTGCTCAAAAACTACAAAACATATGCCAATTTGCAGCTACCTGAATTCATAATGGTCTCATAGACTTTCTCTTCTGCCAGAACCCTCAAACCTCACATGGAGAAGGAAGGGCCATAGAGTTTTACTCTAACAGAATTTAAGCTGTGTGTTCCACCCTAGACCCTCCAGCACTGAATTTGAAACTTAAATATGCTTGCTGTATGGCTTCTCTATTTTGTTTGATTCTAAAGTAACCTAAAGGAAAATTTACAATCTTAGCACCTGAACTTTATGGTTTCTTTTGGTACTAAATAATTTAATCTTTGGTTAAAATAGTTTATTCAATTTTTATGTTACATGATAAAACTATATTCATTTGAGACACAAGGTCTAGTCATTTAGACATTTAATAATGCACTCGCATTTTGGAAACCCAAACTCACCCTTGCATCCTTTGAACAGGCTCCAGCTGAGATCCTTCTGACAAATCACAGTCATAGCCCCTTTAGTAACAGGTTCATAGCCATTATTACAGAGGTAGCGGAACACAGTCCCAACTGGATATACATCTTCCTTTTTTGGCTTAATATTGTTTTCCCAGGAAGCATTTGGAATGTCTGGGATATTAGTGCAACTATCTGCTCATGAAATAAGAGAAAAACATTGTTAACGTGGCTGCCATAGCTCTCAGGGACCATGTCTTATCAAAGAGTGCCAATAAGATGTAGAATTCAATAGCTCACATATTATCCATAGCAGAAAACATAAAGATTCTACCAAGTGTAGCCCAGCACCTAAGTTATAACCAAAGGCACTACCAAATGTTTTCTGTGTGCTGTGCCAACTACACTCGACAGCAACCTTTTCCTCCACTGTAATTTAGACACCCTCATTTCTAAATCGAAGCATTAGCTTGTTAAATGAACATGGCAGGAAAACTTTCATAAACAACAAAACCTGTGTTTGTTTTCTTGACTAAGGAAATGAAACAAAAGTCATTCCCTTCATCCAGGAATGCTCAGGACAAGAACAGTCACAGCACTGATCAGGACTGGGCTTTGAGTCCTGTCTTCTTTCCTTGCCTGGTGCTGCTACTGCACATATGATATACACATCTACAGGGCTGATTTCATTACACTGGCTCTCCAAACATTTGCAATGAGGATAGAGCAAAGTCTTCCAGAAAGTCCAGGTCAACAGTCTAAGTATCTGTAGACTCGTGTGGCTTCCCATACGACCCAATTTCAAGATGTTCTTATCATCTCACCCAGAACCCCAGTTGTTGTTGTTTGAAGCATTACTCCTACACTGAGCTTTTTAATGGGACCACACAATATATTTTCTTTCCTTTGTGTGGTAGGTTTTCCTTATAAGACACCATACTCTATGATTAATCCACATTCCCCACTTTTCAGTACTTCATTTTTATTGTGTATGATATCCCATTGTGAAGCTGTACTGGTTTATCACTGCTGTCCCACGGGTGGGTATTTGGGTAAACTAAATGCTAGTAGATAAACTAAAAGTAGTAAAGGAACCATTCACTCTGTCTTGGAGAATATTCAAAGGAGTTACAACAAATTGAGAAGCATTTGTTTAGCAAGTCCATAGATATTTTGTTTTTTAAGATTTATTTATTTATTTATACACTGTAGTTGTCTTCAGACACACCAGAAGAGGGCATCTGATCCCATTACAGATGGTTGTGAGTCACCATGTGGTTGCTGGGAATTGAACTCAAGACCTCTGGAAGAGGAGTCAATGTGCTTAACCACTGAGCCATCTCTCCAGCCCTAGGCCATGGGTACTTGATGGAACTATTGAAAGGCCATTGAATTGAACTTGCAATAACATTAATCCTATGAAAACTGTTTCTGTGGACTCATAAATGGCAGTTTGTTAAAAGATGTGTTTGGGATGGTCTGTTATTGATTTTTTTGACTATGCTGTAGAGTATGCATACTTAGTGGAAGGTACAGCTAGATGCAGGAATATATATTGACACACACCCTGTCCCTTTTCACAGCCCCTAAACTGCAGGAAAGGATCTACTGTATGAAGTAAATTATTCTATCCAGTTCCTGTCTATGGCATAGTATAACCACATTAAGCTAATTAAGCCAATCTGAAAAATATCATGTTTTCTCTCATTTATTATTTCTAAATTACATATGAGTACATAGAATTTCATATGACTGTATGATGGAAAGGTGGACATGAAATGGAGGGATAAAGGATATGGTATGCATTTTTGAGTTCATGTTGTTCCCCATCCTCCACTTTCTCTGGCTCAGGATATCCAGATGCAGCTGCATACTAGGCTGGAAGAATGAAGCTGAGTCCAGAATGGGTGGAGTTCTACAGGATCCCAGTCCATCTGGGAGAGAATGCCAGGGTGGGGGATGGGGCGGCTGAGGGCAAGAAGAAGACCTTCTCTTCGGATCTTAGTATTACACCTCTTTTAGGCAAAGGCCTGATGATCTTTAATGAAATGGCTCTCTGAGACAATCTTAGCTTGTGGATATACTTTTATATCTGGTAGGTTTGAATGTATACACTTTATTTGGGGTGAACCAGGGGTATATATGGACTTTGTAGAGTGGGAAGAAGTTTTCGGGGTAAATAAAAATCATTTGGCTAGAGATTTGGAGTTTATGAATGCCATGTTTGCATGGACAGGCTTTCCAGGAATCTCAGGGGTTTTATGGACAGGTTCTTATTGGGAGAAAGGGAGCCGAACCTGTAATCTCACCAAGACTCCTTGACATTCCACAGAGGAATCTAAATTATTACAGCCATGTTAGAAAATGATTGTAACAGTCCCTCTGAAGCGTGTGGTTAGTGTTTGCTTATACCAGAGAGAAATGAAAATAGATCCACATAAAAGAGTTTCACATGGAAGTTCAGAGCAGCATTGTTTGTAACAACCAACAACCCAAATGCCCACCCGTGGGACAGCAGTGATAAACCAGTACAGCTTCACAATGGGATATTATACACAATAAAAATGAAGTACTGAAAAGTGGGGAATGTGGATTAATCATAGAGTATGGTATCTAATAAAGAAAACCAACCAAACAAAGGAAAGAAAATATATTGTGTGGTCTCATTTACTTAAAAAGCTCAGTGTAGGAGTAATGCTTCAAACAACAACAATAACTGGGGTTCTGGGTGAGATGATAAGAACATCTTGAAATTGGGTCGAATGGGAAGCCGCACGAGTCTACGGATACTTAGACTGTTCCAACTCAGTATAACTTTTATCATTCTTACAATGATCCACAAGTTAATTGTTTTAGAGTATCTAGTCCACATAATACTTTTGTGCAAATCTGAGAAGGGTATATTTTATTATCTATCTTTCAAGAACACTTTGTTAGACAATTACCAATGGACTGCTAAAAATTAGTGAAATGTGTAAACTAATCCTTTATATGGACAGGATCAGTGCTTCTCCTTAGGGCTAAAGTGTGAATGACCTTGTGTGACAGATGACCTAGCAAGGAGTACTAAAATCCTCCTCTTCCCAACAAGGAGAAAAGACATCATGAATCCAAATTTAAATTTCTGTGATTCAGAATCTATACATGCACATGTGTCCACACAGACATATCTGAGTATCTTTAGATGAGAGCTGTGTGACTCCTTCATGGTCCATACTTACTGAGCTCACAAATCGGGAGAGGACTCCATTTGCCATCTGCTTTACAATGGATAGAGATGCTGCCTCTGAGGACGTACCCTTTCATGCAGAAAATTCTAACAGAGTCTTTGTATTGATAGGTCAGTTTAAATCCACCACTAATTAATCCATGTGAAATATTCGGCCGAGAACAGATGATTCCTACAGAATTATGAGAAAAGCTAAGTACATTTTAAAAGATGAAGCACATGGGGCAGTGGCTCAATAGGTAAAGTACACATAAGAACCTAAGTTCTGATCCCCAGAACCCAAATAAAATCAGGTATGGTAGTGTGCATCTGTGATCCCAGTGATTCTATGATACAATAAGAGACCCCCACCCAAAGCCAAAGAGACAGTTATCCTGATGTATGCGTCATAGAAGCAAAGCCAGACATGGTAGAGGTTACCTTCAGTCCATCTTTGGAAAACTAAAACTACATGATAAGAGGTCCTCTGACTTTCACATACATATGATTGCACTCATGAACCTGCATACACAACATAAATACAACATATGCACACACAATCACACATATACACATCATATACATTATTGTAGATAAACTGAAATCTGGGGATATAGCTTAGTGGAAGGGTGCCTACCAAGTGCTCAACTATAATCTTATCACCTTTATTCATAATAGTCAGAAGCTGGAATCAACCTAGATGTCTCTCAACTGAAGAATGAATAAAGAAAATGTGGTAAAATTTCACAATGGAAAATTATTCAGCTGCTAAAAACAATTACATCATGAGATTTGCAGACAAATGAATGGAACTAGAAAAAAATCATCCTAAGTGAGGTAACTCAGACCCAGAAAGACAAACATAGTATATACTGACTTATAAGCAAATATTAGATATAAAGTAAATGATAATTATTAATATGGTTCACAGACCCGGAGAGGCTAGGTAATAAGAAAGGTTTAAGAGGAGATGCAAGAATCTCCTTAGAAAGTAGAAATAGAATAGGTTATGAGGGTGGACTGGAGGAAGGTAGGGTTGGGAACAGAGAGAATCAGGTATAGGAAGGGAGAACATATTGGGAGAAACAAGTGGAATTGGGGGAACATTTCAGGGGCAAGGTGGAAACCTAGTGCAATGAAAACTCCATGAAATCAATGAGAGTTACTCTAGCAAAGACTCCTAGTAACAGGGAACACACAGCCCAAACCAGCCATCTTCTGTAAGCAGGCAAGGCCTCAAGTGTAGGGACTGGAATACCAACCCAGCCACAAACCCTTCAACCTCCAGTTTGTCCTGCCTACAGAGTGTGCTGGAACCACAGCCTAACATTAATGGTTGTCAAAGAGACCAGCGAACCAGTTACAGATGTGAGCAAATGCTGAGTCCCACAGGTAAACATTCGGTGGAGCTCAGGGAGTCCTGCTGAGGAGCGGGAGGAAGGATAAAAGAACCAGGGGGGTCAGAGATACACCATAAGGAGACAACCCACAGATTTAACTGACTGAGACTCCTGGGAACTCATGGAGACCAGGGAGCCTGTAGGGGCTGACCTATGTCTTACGCATATATATTACAGCTGAGTAGTATGTTGTTCTTGTAAGAACCATAGCAATGGGAATAGTGGCTGTCCCTGACTCTTTGCCTTCTTGTGAGACCCTTTTCCTACTACTGGGTTGACTTGTGCAGCCTTGATGTGATGGAATGTGCCTGGTCTTATGGTATCTTGTTATGTAGTGTTTGCCTGATACCCCCTGAATGCCTGCTCTGGAATTCCTGGAAATAGGAAGGTCCTGGGGAGAAGGGAGGTGGGGAGCAGAGACTAAGGGGAGGGGAAGAAGAGGAACCTGTGGTTGGGATATATTATATGAGAGAAAAGTTACAAAAATAATAAACCAAATTTAAAAACCCACTAAAGTAATCATAAGTCACGACAAAATTGGTATTATTCTAATGACTAAATATTGTTTCAACATAGGTAAATAGGTAAGGTTATAATGTTCAGCACATAGACTTAAGTACATAAATCACACGGTCATCTCAACTGATACAGATAAAGCCTTCAACAAAGTTCAGCATCTTTGGATAATAAAAGTTCTGAAAAAAGTAGCAATCTCTGACCTACACCTCAACATTACAAAAGCTTTAAACAGCACATCTGTATATGTTGTGGTCTCTGCAAATACCATGGTCAGCACAGTGTCAATCTGGGAGAGGCAGGAAGGAAATTTGGCTTAAAATGACTAAGTAGTCACTGTTGGTTCTAGGTAGTGTATATTTTAGGCATATTTAACACACAGCACAATTTGGGTAAGCGTTTCTTTGCAATAAATAATTTTGTTCCATATATCCAACAAAACTTAAGGCATGATTACATTGAAAAATTTGTAAATTTTAAGTGATATGTTTCATAAAGATGAGTTTTAGAAATTGACTGAGCAAGGCTTAAGGTAAACAATGTTCATAATAAATATCTGGGGGAGGGTAGTAGTCATGACTGACTGAGATAAACAAACTCAGGGAAAGGGTCTGGGGCAGTGTGGCCCATCCATGCAGATAGTGCAGAGGTCATCAGGCTATTAACTATGTCTGTCCCCAGCCCTCTGGATGGAAGATAAGTTATACATCCTTCCCTTTGAAGGACAGCCCTACATGTTTTAACATTCCTGGTCTCCTTAGTACTTACATGTAAACACAGGGCCTATGTGTTGTCTATGCCTATAGCCAACATCATACTAAATAGGAAAAAACAAAATAGTACTTTCCCTAAACTCTGGCATGAGAGTAAGGTGCCTACTCTTTCTACTCTTATTAAATGTTCTGTTTGACACCCTGGCTAGAGCAATAAGACAAGAATAAGAAACAAAAGGAATACACATGGTAAAGGAAGAAGTCAAAGTAGTCTCTGTTCACTGGTGGTCTGTCCTATATAAAAACCAAACAAACAAAAACACTTCAAAGACTTCATCAAAAAAACTCTCAGGTCTAATAAATACTTTTAGTTCAAGAACAGGATATAAAACCACATACACATTGCTAGTTCTAAATAAAAGATGGTGACGTAACCACTCCCAGACAAAGTGTAGAATTTATTCTTCTTTCTTCTACTAAAGAGATGGCAAAAAATGGCATGAGATCAATGTCACCTGGACTGCTAAGCTCTATTCTAACTGTTGGCATGTCCAGGATACTTTCCAGGCAAGATTGCCTATGTGTAACTAACATCTTAGAACAGATTTTAGATGAATAAGAAGAAACTCAGAAATGTGATATAGTGTTGCTAGTAGTCTAACACATTTCATATCTCCTTGCCAAATAATACATGCATCTACACACTCATTAATTTTTAACTTTAAATTATTTTACTTCCCACAATAAATTCACCTTCCTTTTTTAAAAAGTAAAATGTAAGTGAAACAATTGAAAACAATACATCTGGGCTGGAGAGATGGCTCAGTGGTTAAGAGCACTGACTGCTCTTCCAGAGGCCCTGAGTACAAGTCCCAGCAACCACATGGTGGCTCACAACCATCTGTGATGGGATCTGATGCTCTCTTTTGGTATGTCTGAAGACAGCTACAGTGCACTCATATAAATATAATAAATCCTTAAAAAAGAAAAAAGTACATTCTTGTGACTTACTTTCACAGGTAGGAGGGCTGGGGCTCCAAACACCTACTGTTTTGTTCTCCACAGTGCAGGTAATGGAAGCATTGCCAGAGAGTGAGAAGTTGGGATCACACCTATAGGTGACAGAGGAGCGATATGTGTAGAAGTCTTTATCTCCACCACTGTGCTTTCCGTTTCTGATGTCTGGTGGGGATGCACACTTGGCAACTGAGAAATTAATAAAAGAGAAAGAAATGTTCGAGGACAGGCATCAAAACAAAGATAAAAATTCTAGCAAATGTATATGGAGGGTAAAAATTTCACTGAGGATGCACAGAATTGTTCCCGAGGACACTTACATTTTTAGCTAGGTCAGAAAAATCTCTACTTACTTACACATTCTGGGAGAGGATCACTCCAGGTAACTCCTTTGCCTTGGATCTCACAATAACTAGTGGATGAGCCAATTAAGATATATCTAGATAAGAGAAGGTCAAGGGTATTAATGGAATTCACACTTTAAATTAAATTATATGAAGGTAACTAAACAGAGAGATATTAAGATGAAGAAATGGTGTTTTCTCAATTAAGGAGTCTTTCTTTTTCCCCAAAAAGTATGCAGAGAAGTTTTGGGAAAGGGGGACAAATGAGAACAAAGAAAAAAATGACACATGTGTCTGTGTAGGTGAACCCATTTCTTTGTATATTATAGATAATCTTGAAAGGCAAAAAGTGTAGTAATACATAGGTACAAAAAGTCACAATAAAATTCATTTCTCTTTATGCTAACTGTCTTAGTTAGGGTTTTGCTGCTATGAACAGACACTGTGACCAAGGCAACTCTTATAAGGACAATATTTAATTGGGGCTGGCTTACAGGTTCAGAAGTTCAATCCGTTATCATCAAGGTACGAACATGGCATCATCCAGGTGGGCATGGTGCAGGAGGAGCTGAGAGTTCTACATCTTTATCTGAAGACTACTAGGAGAAGACTAGCTTCCAGGCAGCTAGTCTTAAAACCCACACCCACAGTGACACACCTATTCCAACAGGGCCATACCTCCAAATAGTGCCACTCCCTGGGCTAAGCATATTCAAACCATGACATTCCACTCCCTGGCCCCAACAGGCTTGTTGAAACATATGAGTCTATGAAGGCCATACCTAAATATATCATGGTAAAAAATATATTTAGTCCAACTTCCAAAGTCTCCATAGTTGATAGCAGTTTCAACAATGTTAAAAGTCCAAAGTTCAAAGTCTCTTCTGCGATTCATTCAATCAATTAACTGTAATCCCCAAAGCAGGACAAGAAACAAGCTGGGAAAACTCCAAACTCTATATCTCTATGTATGGTGTCAGAGCTGTCTTCAAATCTCTAACTCCTTTTTCATCTTTGTTGAAAACAAGTTTCTTTCTCTTCAGCTGGTTCAATTAACTCTCTTTTAGCAGCTTTTCTCAGCAGATACAACAAGGCTCTGGCATGTTGAACATCTTGGGATCTCCAAGGCAGCATCAATGTTACAGCTTCTTGTTTCAATATCTGGGATCCACACATGATCTTCTGGGCTCCTCCAAAGGGCTTGGTCACATCTCCAGCTCTGCCTTCTGTAGCATTCTACACTACACTCCACTGCTGCTGCTTTTCTTGGTGATCATCCCATGGTACTGAAATCTCCAATACACGGAGGTCTTCTAAGTTTCCCCAATAGCCCCTCATAGAATCTCTTCATGGTCCCAAGTCTCAATTTCTTTGCAAGACCCCTTCAGTCCTGGGCCATCAACTGCTACTGAGACTGCACCTTCACCAATGGCCTTCCCTGACCATGCCAAACTTCAGCTGCTCCCCATGACTCCTTTATACCTTCAAAACCAGTACCACCTGGGTTACTCTTATACTTTACCAAGTTTAGTTGCAGCATGAAGTACAACCTTGGCTATCTTTGGAACACAGTTTCCTTGTGCTCTCAGAAAACACTTCCCAGAAGATTTCACTTCAGAGATGCTGGTCTCTTCTTAATCACTGCTACTTTCTTAGCTCCAGCTATCCAGCCAGTATCAGTAGTCCCAGTAGTCCCTTCTATTCTTACCTCAAAAGCCAGAGTCATATGGTTGAAGCTGCAAAGTTCTGCTGCTTCCTAGGACTGGAACATACACCCCTGCCCCTTGTTCTATTACATCATCACCAGCTTTCTGTTTTCCACCTCCTTCCAATTGCCTAAGTTTGGCTGTCCTGGAACTTGCTCTGTATATTGGCCTTGCACTCAGAGACCTGCATGCTGTCTCATGTACCACCTTGCCTGGATTTAAGCTTTTCTTCACATAGAATTTTCTCTGTCTCATACTGGACTTGAACTCAGAGATCTGCTTGGCTTTATCTCCCCAAAATTTTACTCCCTTAATTTGTCATCTAGAACATAGGATTCAGCTCTATTCTACTTCCTGGTGCCCCTTTAATACTTAAACCAAACATTTTGTTTTTTTTTCCTTCTCAGCTTTCTATGCTTGATCAAAATGTTCTGCATGAGACTTAACCAGAGAACAAAGTCCCTGCTGGACTTTTTTGAAACTTTCTTTGCCAATGCAATTAGTATAAACCTCTTTACCTTAGCCCTAGGCAAACTCTTCAGACAAGGGCAAAAAGCAGCCATATTCTTAACCAAAATACCACAAAAGTAGTCTCTTGACAATGAAACTCTTCTCCACTGAAGCCTCTTGGGCCAGATCCACATACTTCAAATCACTCTCTGCAACAACGTCTTCAATAATTCTACTAGGATAGCCCATTATGCCCCACTTAAAGCCTTCCACCACTTTCCAAATCAAAAGTTTCAAAATCCAAATTCTTCTAAGCAAAAGTATTGTCAGGCCTATCACACCAATACCCAACTCCTGGTACCAACTTCTGTCTTAGGGTTTTACTGCTGTGAACAGTCACCATGACCAAGGCAAGTCTTATAAGGACAGCATTTAATTGGGGCTGGCTTACAGGTTCAGAGGTTCAGTCCATTATCATCAAGGCAGGATCATAGCAGTATCCAAGCAGGCATGGTGCAGGAGAATCTGAGAATTCTACATCTTCATCTGAAGGCTGCTAGGAGGAGAATAGGCTCCATGCAGCTAGACTGAGGGTCTTAAAGTCCACACCCACAGTGGCCAACCTACTCCAACAAGGTTACACCTACTTCAACAATGCCACACTTCCAAATAGTGCCATTGTTGGGGTTAAGCATATTTAAACCATGACACTAACTTTAAAAATTAATTCAATTTTTAAAAAGATTATCATACATTGTAATGCAACATTTCATAACACATTTAAGACAAAGGTTACTAGTGATCTACATATTAAAATTAATGTATGTATTAAAAGTATACATGATGTGACAGCAAAACTGGACCAAATGCTCCTACAAAAACAAGTAAGGGGGCTAAAGTGATGGCTCAGCAAATAAGAGCATTTCCAGAGGACTAAACTATGGTTCCTAACACCCACTGGATGTTCACAGTCACTTGTAACTCCAGCTCCAAGGGATGCAGTATCTTCTGTTCTTTTCAACTACACACACATAGAGACAGAGAGACAGAGAGATAGAGAGACACAGGGAGACAGATATACAGAGAGATACAAGTATAGATAAAAATTAAAAATCATTAAAAAAAAAAAAAGAAATACTTAAGGGCTAGCAACATGACACTTGCTGCCAATTCTGGCAACCTGAGTTTGATCCCAGGGACCCACAGTGTGGAAGTAGTGGAGTTGACTCGTGCAAGATGTCTTTACTTCCATGTGTGTACCATGGTATGTATGTGCCTATGTACATGCACACACAAACACATACATAAAGTTTACTTTGTTTTAAGAGAGTAAGGGCTAGGTCTAGAGGTATTCACATATAATCCCAGCAACTTTGGAGAATTAGACAGGAGGGTTGTGAGTCTGAGAGCAGCCTGGGCCACTTAGTAAGATCTTGTCTCAAAATAAAACAAGAAAACAACTGCAGGTAAGCCTTGGATTTCACACGTAAAGAGCACTACCTTCAGATAACCAAATAAGATCTAAGTCACATATAAGGGAAGGAAACTGAGATTAGCTTCAACATTCTCTGTAGCATCGTCCATTAGCAAAAAATGAAGAGCTGCAGTACCCACAGGACCTCTGTTTCATACTCATCTATGATATATTCTGCCTGACGTCATCTCTGCCCTTTTAACTCCTTCCTATCCCTATCACTCACCCTTCTCTCTGCAAGTCCCATTTGTGTCTTTTTGTTTGTGGCATATTACTTTTAACTGAGTACATTGCCTCACCATGTCAGATAAATTTGAAATCCCACTCATGAAGTAGAAAAGGAGGTTATTCCGAAGGCCAGGATGGCTAATCCTGGTTAGCAAGGGACAATTGGATCACTTATGCACAATAGTAGTTTGTAACTACTTTTTTCAAGGAACATCGTTCAGAACAGAAAAAGATTGGAAATAGCCATGAATCAGTCCAAAGAGTTAAGCAACCATGCAGTAAAATTCCCAGCTGTTGAAAGAGAATATTAATAAAGAACATACAAGCATAAAATATGTCCAAGATTTACTGAAGAGTATAAAAGTAAGATGTGATTCAAAACTACATTTTTTCCATTTTTTTTGATTGTGGGGCCCCTTCCACGCTCTAGTTAATGGCACTGCTCCTATGAACATATGGGCGGCACTAACATATTTGCTGAATTGTAAGAAAGTTAGCAAGCAAGCAAACAAAAACATGAAGTTGGGAGAGGAGGACATGTTGTGAGGAATATAGGGAAGTTGGAAGGGGAAATAGGGATGTACTGATCCTATTTCATTGTATACATGAATGATGTTCTCACAATACATATGTGCAATTCTCAAAAATAAAGTAGAATATAAAAAACTGAATTCAGGGGGCTGGAGAGATGGCTCAGTGGCGAAGAGCACTGACTGCTCTTCCAGAGGTCCTGAGTTCAAATCCCAGCAACCACATAGTGGCTCACAACAATCTGTAAGGGATCAGATCCCTTCTTCTACATCTGAATAAAGCTGTACTCGTATGAATAAAATAAGTAAATCTTTAAAGAAAAAAAACTGAATTCAGCTGGGTTTATTGATGCAAACCTTAAATCCTAACACTGAGGAGGAGAGGCAAGTGGATCTCTGTAAAGTCAGGGCCAGGATGGTCTATAAAGGGAATTCTAGACCAGTGAAGGCTACATAGTGAGACCCTGTCATTCATTCATTTATATACCTATATCTATCTATCTATCTGTCTGTCTGTCTGTCTGTCTGTCTGTCTGTCTGTCTATCTAGACAGATAGATAGATACAGATAAGTGTGTATAAACATAAATGTGTTATATATGTGTATATATTCATTTTTAAATTACATCATTTTAATTGTTTAAAAATGAACTAAATGTGTTATCAGAAACATTTCTGAACTCTTGGCTTGTATTTGAATGAGGAAACACTACAGTGATACAAAATAGTACATTTTTTTTAGCACAGAAAGGAATAGGGCACATGGAGATGGATGGAAGTGAGAATTCTCAACACATACTCTTTATATCACTTCAGACTTTGAAAGTAGCTATTTTTAAAGTTAAGTTAAAAGAATTATTTATAAATTACTTCACACTCACCCCTCGGAGCAGCTGAATTCTATCTGTGATCCAAAAAAGAAATCTGTCTTAACCTCCACCTGTCCATTTTGTAAGTCTCCTGGATTCCCACATGATTTTTCTAAAGGAAAATCAAAATGATGATACGTGATTCCCACCATCCTCCGGCCACCTCCCTACAGGCAGAACTACTTGTTTAGAGGCATGTTCATCTGAGTCTGAATCACTGAATGTTTGTTCTGGGGGGGGGGGAATGAACACAAATATTGACTTCTTTATTTTCACCCTGGTGTGTTTTAGCAAGAACCATTTTATCAATGAGAGAGAAAGAGAGGGGGAAGGGGAGGGGAGGGAGGGGGAGGGAGAGGGAGGGAGGGAGGGAGAGAAAGAAAGATATTGTATGCTCTTACACTATTGGGGATTACTACCTTCTGACCATTTAATCCTACGATATTTTATCATTATTATTAGTCATTACTATTGTTACTATTGCTGTTGTCATTGCTATTATTGTTGGGGGTTGAGGTGCAGGCATGCACATGCTACAACATGTATGTGGGGATCATAGAACAGCTCTGGAAAGTCAGTTCTCTCCTTCCACCTTTACATGGGTTCCAGGAATCAACCTTCGGCCACCTGCTTTCTTAGAGAATCCAGAATGACCAGCCCAGGGATGGCGCCACCCACAATGAGCTGGGCCCTCCCCCATAAGTCACTAACTAAGAAAATGCTCTACACACTTTCCCACAGCCAGATCTATGGAGGCTTGCTCCTCTCTGATGACTCTAGCTTGTTGACATAAACTTACCTAGTACATTTTAACTTTCTTCTTGCCATTAGCACAGTTCTTAATTTCTACTTTCTTTTAATCTGCTTTCCAGAAGATCCATACTTGTATATATTAAAATTGCTGGTTGATGAATTCACTAGTTCCTTAGTGACTTAAAAATGCAATGATTATATAACCTGAGACACCTCTCCAAAACTGACAAAAGCACCGTGAGAAAAATAAATGTTGCTACTTACTGACACAAGAGATGTCAATCCTCCATGTCCCTGAAGGCCTGCAGTAAAGAGTCTGGGCTGAGCTTGCTCTGCTATAGCCAGGACGGCAGTTGTATTTCAGCAAAGTTTGACTTTCAAAGTCTGTCTGATTCATCTGACTTGCTGGCAAGGCATAGGGTAAATCAGGTGGTGGACCACATTTGCCTAGATGTCAAAGGGACAGGAATGCCAAATGTTACTCCCTGAGATGCAGCTTCTTAATGTTTCAGTAGTGTACTTTTAGAGAAAGAACAATTCTTTACTTCTCTATCAAGAAAACCTGAAAAGGTACTATTTCTCTGTTAAGAATCCATGAGAGATGTGCAAATACTGTCTGTTGATAAATGATGACGACGATGATTAAAGGCTATATTTTATCTCTTCTCTACTATATAAAATGCTTCTTCTACTATATAGAATATTACTTACATGTGACAGATGTAAGTTTCATCAGACTACCTTACCTATCTCTGCTTAGAGTGCGTATATGCAAAACCAAAAATTCCTATAAATTTGCCTTAACAGATACATATTGTTTCATTTGAACTGAAACAATAAGCCAGACATGGTAGTAAAAAAAGATTGTGAATTAAAGTCCAGCCTGGGCTACATAGAAGAGAAAACAGAATTCTTGAGATATAATAATCTTAATACTACTTTTCTTATTAGAAATGAATGGTGATATACAACTAGGTTACCATTTAAGAGCCCCAATAGAAGTAAATTCTCCATTTCTCCATTCCAGATCTATCCCCAGCCTGCTAAATATGCTCAGTTGCTGTTAGCCAGTATAGATTTATTTCAAATCCTGGTTGACAGGTTGCTTTGGAGACTTAGATAAGAAATTCTAGGTTAAACACCTAGAAACTGCCCCTGTTGGGTGTGACACTAACTCCAGCTGGCCAGATAAATCCTTTGTTGCTGAAACTGGATCTCCACTAACTTAGTGATCTGTAATTTTAAGTCTTGGAAGTAACTGTTGCTTGTCCATCTGGACTTGTCGCCCACCACTCACCAAATACAGCAACCCAAAGAGCAGCCGTGAAGGTCATTTGGAACAAAATTGGGCCGGAGACTCTGCAGAATGGAGAAAAGGGCCAGGCCATAGTGTCTCTGCTTCTACGAAGTTTCCAGTGAGCAGCTCTTGTGGGGCACAGGACCTGGTGCTGCTTTGCCCACATTTGTTCTGCCAGAAAACCTGGATTCAGTACATAACCATTTAATCTACTTGTCATAGAGCATGGGGTTTTGAGCGACAATAGCCAGGTCTTCAAGGAAACTACCGATTAGGTGGGAAGACAGGACACAAGCACAGATGACCCAAAACATGACACAGTGAGGACACACCTCTGCAAAACCCACCTCTAGGAAGAGACATTTAGTCCACATGGAAAAAGAAAGTGAATTTGCAGAGAGGGATACACTGGAGTTCGGTGCTCTGTGAAGCCAGAGAATAAATTCAAGTCAGCTGGGAACAGGAGACAGCGTTACAATTTGGAGAATTAGGAGGTTGTCTCTTCTCTCCCAGTCTTTTACTAACCTAACCCCAAAGGTTATTCAGATTGTAGATGTGTATTGAAGACTTAAAGGCTAACATCCATACATAAGAGAAAACATACAACATTTGTCTTTTGGGGTCTGACTTATCTCACTGGGGTTAATTTTTTTTCTAGCTTAATCTATTTATCTGCAAATTTCATAATGTCATCTTTTCTTCTTAACAGCTGGCTAAAATTTCATTATTCAGATAAAACACATGTTCATTACCCATCCATTAGTTGATCGATATGTAGGGTATTTCCAATTTCTGTCTATTCTGAATAGAAGAGCAATGACCATAGATGAGTAAGTATCTTTGCAGTAGGATGTAGAGTCCTGAGGGTATAATGCTCAAAAGTGCTTCATCTGGCTCTTCTGGCATATTGTTTCTCGGTTTTCTGAGACCACCCACACTGATTTCCATAGTGCTTGTATCAGTTCGTACTGTCACTCCCAGTGAATAAACTCCCCTTTCCCGGGCATTCTCACCTGCATGCGCTGGCATTTGTTTTGTGATCTTGGCTATTCTGACTAGAGTAAGATGAAATTTCAAAGTTGTTTTCATTTCCATCTGGCTAATGGCTAAAGACATGGAACATTTCTTTAAGCCTTTCTCAACTATTTGTGTTTTGTCTTCTGAGAACTTGCTATTTTATTCTGCACCCCCTTTTTAATCGCGTTATTTGTTTTCTCAGTGGTCAGGGCTTTTCTTTTTAAATTCTTTGTATAGTCTAGAAACAAATCCCCCACCAGATGTGTGTAACTCGTGAAGATTCCTAAAAGAGGATATTGTCTTCTTCATTCTGTAGCTACTGCTTTACCCAAACAATAGTGTCCTTTACTGTTCAAAAGCATTTTTACCTCTTGAGGTCTCACTAACTAATTGTCCTTAATGCTGTGCTGCCTGTGTCTTGTCCAGAAAGTCCTTTCCTGTGCCAGTGAGTTCAAGCCTATACCACATAGCCTTATCAATGGACAACAAGAAAACTAGACCATGAGGATTAAATTTGGGGAGGGGGAGGTAATGAGAGAGAAGAATAAATGAGGGAATATGAGGAATGACAACTACTATTGAAATTATATAGAAATGTGCTACTGTAGATGCTTTCCAAAGTATATACATTTATGGAATGAATTTAAGTGAAATGACCATATAATGGGGAGACAATACCCCAGTTAGATATCTTATGCCACTAAATATAGATCATGGGCTATTTCTAAGGCTATTGGTTGCTTTCCATCAGATGGTAAGGTCCCATTGCTAAAGACAACATCACGTATGATGTCAGACATAGAGACACTGAGCTGGTACCCAACTAAAACCCTCACCCTTACTAACTAGCATTCAGAGTACTGGGAGGCACTATGCACACCACAGGAGGAGAAATGTATTCATCAGAATCACCTTGGGACCAACTATAAGACCTACAACAGAGATCTGCCTGGAAGATATCCTGGTGCAATAGTGACACAAACCTTATGGGAATAAATAAAGTGTTACACTTTATTGTTGGATTTAAGGTCTATTCCACAAGATGGAATCCATACCTGGAACTGCTGAATTGTCTAAGATAGGTCATGACTTTGAAGAAAGCCTATTATTATTATTATTATTATTATTGTTATTATTATTATTGTTATTGTTATTATTATTATTATTCTGCTAACTGAACATAGCAATACAATGAGTCCTAATGATTCATTGCTATACTCTTAGATTAGTACCTCACTGAACCCCAGTCACAGAAGCTTCTAGCAGTAGATTGGAATTAACACAACCACCCAAAAATGGACTATGTGCAGAAAGTGAGAGACTTTAGAGCACTCAGTCCTAAATGGGATGTCTTCATCAAACCCCTTCCCTCAAGGATCAGGGATCTCTAAGGAAAAAGAGGTGGAAAGACTGTAAGAGCCAAAGGTGGTAGATGCTTCACTCTAAAGAACTAGTGTCTTCCATACACAACTCTTAGCTTTTCATCTTAAAAAAAAACCTCTATAATACATGTAATTCTATGTATAAATATACATGTATATTTTTATAGTTTTATATATATATACATATATATATATATATATATATATATATATATATAATAGTTTTAATAAACTTTTCTCATCTGGGCTGATGGTGATTGTAGGTCCTCCAAGCTCCAAAGATGACCTAACAAAACCCCCAATACCAGATATAAGAAGCCCATTTTTGAGTTTTTATTTAGGGCTGTCCAAGAGACTCCTAAGACATACAGCCTATTGCTGTTGCCCTTGGTTACCCCCTAACAGTGAAAGGTAAGTGTCTATTGCTGAAGACACCATGCATTTCAGAAGCAAGACCTAGAGACCCCTGAAATGAAACTGATTTGAATGCTCCCTCCCTGAGGACTTAAATGGTACTAGCAGGCATCTTGCAAGCTTCCAAAAGGTGGGAGCAACCAACAGTCCTACCCAGCTGGGATACCTATGAACACATCGAAGCCAACATGACACACTAACCCTAAAGGTGTAGTAGTAGAACGCGTAGTTTGAAAGTAGTCAGAAACTCTCAAATCGAATTTAAAACAAGAGGAAAACCATGTCTGTTACTGTAAACATAGCTAACCGACTACTCAATGCTAGTGAAGTCCCAGTTAATAGCAGAGAGTCTACAACCACTAATGTACTAAACCGGCATAATCTCTAACAACAACCCATAAATATTTATCCTTATACTCACAGAGTCTTCACACACACACACACACACACACACACACACACACAGAGAGAGAGAGAGAGAGAGAGAGAGAGAGAGAGAGCAGCAAAAAAAAAAAAAAAAACAACAACAACAAAACCTCCAACTTCTCTTTCCAACAGAGACCACTACAGAAAATCACAACCAATCAAAATGCAGAGTTTTGGGGCCCAGTTCTAATGGCTACATCTAATAAACACTGAGGGGAACTTTATAGAAGAGGTGGCCGAAAGATTGTAGAAGCCAGGGATCAAGGAGTTTACTATAGTCCCTGGCTTAGTAAACTTAATAAAAGATTGTAGCTCCTAGTAACATCAGGAAAAAAATCTCACCAATATGACCTCCCAAACATGACCCAAACAAGGACACTGACAAACACACAAAACTAGATAGGGAAACCCCATGAGGCCTTGATTCTATATAAAGACCTACAGGCAACTGAGGAAAGTTGCGAGTGAGAGATGTGATCTTCCTTATGGAAGAACTACAACCACTGGTTTTCTAGTGCCAACTGATCAACCCTGAAAACTTACACATAAGTAACATTATACAGACAGAACAGGTTGTAGTTAGGAATATATGTACACTATAACAGTTAATTAAAAGGGAGGCCGTATTTGAAAGGGAACAAGAAGAGCTGTACAGGAGGATTCGGAGGGAGGAAGGCGATGGGAAAATGCAATTAATCTCAAAAGTAGTAAATAGAACACAGAGGTGCACACACTAAGGAGCCTGCTGATTAGCTTTACCCACAGCACCCTACCCAGGTGCTCAGTAGCCCACTGACCTGCAATAGCAGAGAAAGGCTCTGTAGTGGTGCCTGGATCTCTACTATACTAGTTTCTCCCAAGATGAAAGGTGATCATATTATCCTAATGCTGGCCAGCAATTGCTTTATCAAACAGTTCCTGGAGTCTACCCACGCAGGTGATCCTTACATTTCACCCACACATGTGGCTGGTCAGGCAGTTGAATAGGATGGACAGGGAGAAACTCTCCCCTGTCCAGTAGATGATTAACAGACTGGAGCAGCAGTGTTTACTTAATCCCCTTCTCTACCAGCCTGCATTCTTCATCGTGTGTTGCAATTATTTATTTTCTTCTCTGCCAACCATTTCCCCTAAGTTAGAAGGGTGATTGGAATTTGATGCCAGAATTTTCCGTCTTTTCATAACCATAAGAGTTATGCAATATAAAACCCAACCAGACTAGAAGCCCTGAGTTAGAATTAAGACCCACTCTGACTAAAAATGTCCTCTTCCCAGGACACTAGTCCTAGAGGCCCTCAGGGACCTCCAGTCTGAGAACCCTGCTCTTCACTGGTCTCCATGCATCATCAGAAGCTACAATAGACACAGAGTGTATTTTGAGTGTATTTTATTTATTGAGTTCCTGTTGTGTGCTGACTTACTGGGAACATACTCAGAGCTCAACAAATGTTAACAACTACCACCACCAGGCACCAAATGATCTCCAAGAGTCAGTCTGACACTGGTCACTACTCAAAAAAATGCAATGAAGATGCTAATTTGTGTGTTTGAGATCATATCTACAGATAAAGTCAAGTCCTAAAATGGTCCATTTCGTCTATAAGTAATACATTCAACAATTTGCTATTGAAAAGCAGTTTTGAACCAGTGAGATGGCTCTGTGGGTAAATGTGCATGTTACAAAGCCTAAAGACCTGAGTCTTATCCCCAGAATGAACCAACATGTTGTCCTTTGATTATCGCATGCAAACTATGCCACAACTGACCCTCATATAAATAAATAAATAAATGTAACTCTAAAAACAAGTAGTAAAAATTAATTTTTACCAGATGTAGTGGTACAAGCTTGTAACTGTAGCATTTAGGAGGCAGGAGGATTATACGTTCAAGATCAACCTGGGATAAAATCCTATCTCAGAAACCAAGGGCTAGAAATGCTGTTCAGTGGTAGATCTGACTTGCACAAGATCCTTGGGTTGGCTCTACAAAAAACTCTTTGTCATCATAATTTAGCCTCTGTAATAAACACTAATAGTTCCTCAAATTGAGCTCATGGATAAAGTCTGACAAGGATATGAGATTTAAGGTGGATCATCAACAATAGGCAGAAATTACTTACATGAAAATGAGAAGCGTATTAGAGGTAAAGAAGGCACAGTCATGTCACAAAGGTAAGAGACTGATTTAATTTGATAAGAGTCCTTGTAAAGGTGACCCACAAAGTGATGCTGAGTTGGAGGAAATAGCACCCTGAAGTTCAGTCTTCAAAATATTATTTCCCAATGTGTTCAAGTTTTTTTCCTGCTTTCTACTATGATGGTGCAGAGTTTTCTCTCCAGGGAGACTAACTTCTCTTACTCTCAACAGATCAGTTCGGTCTGTTTTAGGAAAGCGCTCTAGATTTGTTTTATTCGTGCCATTTTTTTCTCTCCCGTTCAGCCCTGATTTAAAGGGTTGATTTGTCTCTTCTACATTTTTCACTTTGTCTCTTATCCTGGGGTGTTCCTGAAATCTTGCCAAAACTTCAAATTCCTTTTCCTTCTTTAGTCTGATGCTGAATTTCTCAAGAATGCAGTCTTCATCTGCAGGTTCAAATGTCTTCAGTTTGTGTCTTGTAATTTCTCTGAAGCCTTTCACATTGCTGAACATTTATTTCTATTCCAAACTACACTTGCCCTTTGACTCCTGTGAATCTAAGTTGACTCTTGCCTCCTGTGGCTCTTAGTGCCATCCACTGGGAGATGAGTCTCTGGGCATGTCTGTGGAGGATTATCTTGATTGTGTTAATTGAGGTGAGAACTGAAGATGTTACCATTCCCTAGGCCCACCCTCTACAGTATAAGAGAGTGAACAGAGCATGCTAGCACATGCATGTATTTGTTGTCCTCTTCTGACTGAGCACATACTATGATCAGATACGTCATGCTCATGATGCCTTTAATTCCCTGCCAGGATCGACTGCAATATGGAACAGGGAGAGAAAAACAAGCGAACAAATAAGTTTTCTCCCTTAAGTTGCTTTTGTAAAGGTATTTTTATCACTGCAACAGGAAAAGAAACTAAGACAGCTCCCATTATTAACCCTAAACTCTCCGGAATCTTCTAATTTCTTTTAACTTTTTGATAATTCCTTTTCTTTACTCTTATCCATTAAAAATGCATTTCATATCTCTCTCTCTCTCTCTCTCTCTCTCTCTCTCTCTCTCTCTCTCTCTCTCTCTCTCTCTCTCTTTCTCTCTCTCTCTCTCTCTCATTTTGTTGTTTAGAAAATGTCTCATTCTGTGACCTGGCTTACCTGGAACTCAATACATAGATTAGGCTGCAGGCTGGCCTCTGCCATGCCTAGCTCTTCTCCTTATGAAAAAGAATCTCTTCACTTTAATTAATTTATCTATTTTTCATCCTCTATGTATCCCTAGCAGGAAGACTACTCCATAGTATCTCAGTCTTGGGTTATTGTCCCAAGTTTCATTCACAATATTATTGTTGTCCAAGCGGTATATTCAAATACCTCACACACAGCACATCTAAAAAAGAAAACACTTAGTTCTCAAGGATGGGACTTCAAGGCTGCTTTTGAATACTTCTTCTCAAATACAATCACTCCACAAATTATTATGACAAATATCACAATCACTTTCATTTCTATTGCTCCATCTTAATTTCTGCTGCCATGAAAACAGTCCAGACTACCAGTATCTTTTTGTGTGGACATCTTACTCTGTTTTCTGTTTGTAACACAGAATGCCTAAGACTGGATGGGTACTTTATAAGGAACAGAGATTTACTTCTTACATCTCTGGAGACTGTTAGGTCTAAAACTGAAGACCCTACTTCTGGCAAAGGCTTTGCTGCTGCTGTATCCCATGGCCGGAGGTAAGGGGCAAGAGGACAAGCATGAGACAAAGAAGGAATGGAGCTAAATGCAATTCTTTGATCAGAACTCCCATGATAACTAACCCACTTGATCCCAATCCATTCTGAGGACACTAGTCTATAAAACCTAATCAGTTCTTGTGCTGGAGAGTTAGTTTTATGTCAGCTTGACCCTTTGATACAGTTTCTTATGTTGTGGTGACCCACCACCATAAAATAATTTTCTTTGCTATTTCATAATTGTTATTTTGCTACTGTTATGAATTCCAATGTAAACAGCTGATATATAGGATATCGTATATGCTACCCCAATGAAAAGATCATTCAGCCCCCAAAGTGGTGGCAACCCACAATTTGAGAAACACTGAACTAAAGTTACCTGGGGGGATGGAACCTCAACTAAGAAAATGCCTCCATGTGATAGAGCTGTAAGCAAGCCTGTAGAACAAGTCTTAATCATAACTGAATTAATGGGGAGAGAGTCCATCTTTTTATGGTTGGTGCCATACCTGGACTGATGGTCCTGCAAACTACAAGAAAGCAGACTGAGCAAGCCATGCAAGCAGCACCCCTCCATGGCCTCTGCATCAGCTCCTGCCTCCAGGTTCCTTCCCTTCTTGAGTTCCTGTCCTGACCGCCTTCAGTGATAAGCCACAAAGTAGAAGTGTGAGCCTTTCCAGTTTGCTTTTGGTCATGGTACTTCATCACAGCAACATAAGCCCGATTGGAGAAGTCTCCAGCATAAACTTTGGGGAGCACACATGAACCACTGTAATAACCCTTTTTATTGGTTTCCCTACTTTGTTCCTTTTCTACCTGAAGCCATGCTACAGCCGGTTGTCCTTATACCGTGAGAACTCATCCTCCACGTTGTCTTCAACTCACTGCTTGAAAACCACGCCTATTCTTTGCATAACCAAAGAGGTTAGAATTCTCTAATCTACCTTCAAAGCTCTATATGAACTGGATTTAACGAACCTTCCTGTTCTTTATCATTTGGTCATTGTTCCCTCGAGCCAACCCAAGTTATATGCTATTGCCTAAACATGGTCCATGTTTCTTGCATTTCAGCAACCCTTTTTGTAAAAAGTAAATCAATATTCACTTTAAAACACTGAAGTGCTTTCAGAGTATATGCAAATAATGGCATAAGTACTTATTATTAGGCCATTTTCACTTAAGATTATATTTCAAGATTTTTCTGTTCCTATATAATTATCACTGGAAATGTTGCAAAATATTTCATGTGTCATAGACTCTAAAAACATTCCAAATATTGGACAGGGTAGTACATGTCTATGTGCCCAGACTTTGTAAACAGAGAGAGGAAAATCTGGAGTTCAAGGTTACACAAAGGGAGCTCAGAGCCAGCCAGACCTACATGAGACCCTGTGTCCAAAACAGCAACAAAATAATGTAAATACTAAACTAAAGTAATTATAACATTTTACAAATATTTTCCTCTCATTATCCTCCCAAACAAAAGTGTCCCTCTCCATCTGAGCTCCCATAGTGCATTGCTCTAGAATCCTTTCATTCTAACTGCCCTCAAATAATATACGTACACAGCTGATGTGTTTGCTAGAAGACACTTAGCTATTTAAAAGTTTGTTTCAAATACTGCCCAGAGCTTTTCTGATGTTTTGAATGGTCTTACATGTGTTGGGTGTATGTGGGAACAGGACCAAGAATGGGGAGTGAGAAGTGAGTCACGTGATGAATCCTGGAAAATTCGACTCTGGAGACCAGCATCAGGGTACAGATCTTAGTTTATTGCCCAGCCCATAAGTTTATATAGAGTTTGAGGAAATCCTGAACCCCTAAATCCTTGGTCAATTGTATCATGCTATACTGTCATCATGCTCCAGTGAAAACCCTGCCTGATGAGGTAACTCAGAAGGAATGGGGAGAGTACTGTCACCTGTGAGAACTTTCATAAAATGGGGAAGCAGCCATGACCCTGGGAGCCATCTTACATCTAAGGTGTATTTTTATTTCCTCTGTCTGCAGGTGAACATCAGTGTAAATGAAGCCCCTGAGTCAGTTATGTATGATGAGGTTGGTGATGGAAAATGTTAGAGTTCCTGTATCTCCTACACTCAAAATAAAGAGCCAAAAAATATACTCACTGTGCCATACCATCTCAGACACATGGGGATGTGAGGCTGGGAGGCATCCAAAAGGCAATAAATTACCATATCAAGCTTAAAAACTGGGCTTCCTTAATGGTGTAGGGAAGACCTTGGGGCTTAATCCTACTTCTGTCTCAATGGGCCATTTTACTTATTTTATTGAAAATATTTTACTGTTTTTAATTATTCTTTGAGAATGCCACAAGGTATACTTTTATATTTTCCCATCCTCCAACTCCTCCTAAGCTCCCTTTACCCAGAAGACTTCGTGTTCTTTCTTTTTCTTTAAAAAAAAAAAATGTGCTAAGCAATGGTGGTGCATGCCTTTAATGTCAGCATTAGGGAGGCAGAGGCGGGTGGTTCTCCAAATTCAAGGCCAGCCTGGTCTACAGAGAAAGTTTAAGTACAGCCATGGCTATACCAGAGAAACCCTGTCTCTAAAACCCAAAAGAAAAGAAAAGGAAAGGAAAGAAAAGAAAAAAAGGAAAGAAAAGAAGACACTAAAACTGATTTGTGTTGACTACCTCTCCTGAGCATGGGCCTTTCCCTGGAGTGTAGTTGGTATGTCAAGTGTCAATCCATTGAAAAGAACTAATTTCTCTTTTCCAGCAACTATCAATGAGAATCACTAGGGGTGAGCCTTGTGCCCACTTTCCTTCCTCCATGCTGGGATTTTGTCCTGCTTGAGCTTGTGCAAGTCTTGCAAGTATTCTGTCATCATTTTTGTGAATTTATATGGGCACCTTCCCTGTTGTGTTTGGAATTGTGGTATCCTAAAAGTCACCTACCACCTCTGGCTTCTCTACCCTCTGTTCTGCACAAAGTCTCTCTCTCTCTCTCTCTCTCTCTCTCTCTCTCTCTCTCTCTCTCTCTCTCTCTCTCTCTCTCTCTGCATATCGCCCAGTTGTAGGCATCTGTGCAAATTTTCATCTACTGCAAGAAGTAGTTTCTCTTTTGGGGTTTGAGTGATGTTCAAACCTATGGGTATAGCAATATGTCCTTAGGAGTCATTTTATTGCTGTGTTCCTTTAGCAGAATAAAAGTAGTACATTTCCCCTAGGACCTATCTTGACTCAGATTCTTGGCCACTTTCACAGTGTCAGAGATGGGTACTATCCCATAAAGGCCTTGAATCCAGTCAGAAAGTGGTTAGTTATCCCCCTAACATTTAGCCACTATCAAATCAATGGGCATATCTTATATGCAGATCATCATTATAGCTTGCAGGTTCATAGCTGAGGGAGGCTAATAATTCCTTTGCTCTTCTGGTAGCAGTGAATAGCACCTTCTAGCACTGTGCATATTACCCAGAAGAGATGAAGCTTCCAGTTGAGTACCAGATAATTTTTTCCATGTTGTATGTCATAAATATGTGTGTCTTCAGCAATGAGGGCTTCCTACCAAGTTGTCAGAAAACTAGTAATACTGACAGTAACCTTCAGTGCTTGGGGAGGATGGGACTCAATCGGCAATTTTAAAAATGTAATTGTTGTGAGTTTATTTTTCCAGAACGAAGTTAGTTTTTAACCTCAGGTATTTTGAAAATTCTGACTTATCATTTATGTCTTATGTGAGGCACACTCAGATCAGATGCAAGCTTTCTCATTCCCCACACAGCTGAAGAACTAAGCTCTGAATTCAACACTAATCTGAAGGAGATAACCACCATATCTGGACCTTCTACCTTCAAAGTAACACTTCCAAAAACACCCCACACACACTTACACACACAAACTTGCATTTCAGCTCAGTAAGGAACAGCCCACAATCACCTTTCGAAGCAGTTTATTCATAGGTGTGTGTCTGGGGTCATTCTGCTTAGCGATGCTATTTTGATAAAATATCCGCCTTCAACTTAGTTTTCTTCATCTCCAGGGAAGATTTAAGTTCTTCCATTGTCAGTCCACCTTCTTTTAGTCTTCTAACGAAGTTCTCTGCAGCACTGCAGAGGTTCTTACTCTCCTGAAAGGCAAGCTAGGAGAAGAAAGACTTCTAAAGTTAGACATGGCTCTACTCTAAAACCAGTAAACTGCAAACCTAGGGAATTTCCACATGGATCTGAATCCACAGCTCAGCCATATACATTTTCTGGTCTCTTTCTATGTATATACAATCACTAATATTTCTCCAGATATAAATACAGGCTAAAGTTAGTCCAAATGATAATAAATGTGTTCAGAACACCTTAGAATCTAGACTTGGGGCACCTTCTCACAGCAGTCAGGCCTTACAGATATTGGGCACTGAGTACATCTTTTTCTGTATGCCAAATGAGGCAATAAATCCCACCAAAGGGTTGTGTTAGGTGTTTGTCATGATGGTGATGAGTGGGAATGTTCTTATATAGAAATGTGAGTTGACATCTTCTGAGGCCCCTTCTGCAATCAGGCTAAGGTTAACCCATTGCTCAGAAACATCACCCACAATTGAGCGGATATCTACTGAAGCACATGTCGAGAGTAATGTCAGGCCTGAGATTGCAGCTAGGAACAAAATGGATAACACCCCCTACTTACAATAGCTTTCTCAAGTGCACTCTGCTCAGCTGGTTTGGGGGGTTCCTCAATGGACTCGCAGGTAGGATAGGAACCGTTCCACTCCCCATCAATGCATTGCAGTGTCTGTGCGCCCACTAGGTGGTACCTGGAGATGTTAGAACAACACTTGTAAGGTGGGGAATAGAGGCTGGTTTTTGTATCTGTCTCCAACTGTGATCAAATCCACCATCCCGCTCACGTTATTCCATTCTAAAAAACCAGCTATGAAGTAAAACCACTCTCCTGAAATGGTGGGCAGACCCAAAGGATTGAGGCAACCCAGAATGACATGGAGAAAAGTGAGAACTTCAGAGCCGGTGTATTGGGGCCTGGAGAGAGGTAGACAGGTGAGGGAAGAAGGGTTTGATCACTCATAGCCCAAATGGTGTCTGTATCAAGCTCAAAATGCAGATGCAAGAGAATGGGCTAAAGGAGAGCAGTGGTGTGTGATCAGAATGAAAACAGAAGTTAATACGAAACTGATAAAGTCACACGACCCAGATTAAGGCAAGAGACAGAAAGGGCAGGAGACCCATCAGGGAGGGAGAGCAGAGCATCTGAAGGAGGGTTAGACCTCATTACAATGCATTACGGCTCTAAGTGCTAAATCATTATATTTCTGATTTTGTTTGTTTGTTTGTTTAAGGTTTCTGCTCTTGAATTCTATGGGAAACAGGCCATTGTCTATATCTGAGGAAGTCAGAGCAGTCCCGTTCCTACAGGTGTTCTTCAGGTTGTAGGCATATGTGCTGATGGGGAGGGTATTCCCTCCTTTGGAAACAGACGGAGAAGGAAGGTAGACACACAGTCCATCCGTGCCCATGGGAAGTTTGTCTCTGCAGCACGGAGCACTAGGATCCAATTCCCCTCTGTTCCTCTGTGTACAGATGATATTCTGCTTGTGAGCATGCTGCACATCTTTGTTCTCTGGCCTAGTGGTACCAAGGAGTGCTTGAAAATAAAGGATGTCCAAATGCCCATTGACTTCTCTGAGTTCTTTCTTTGGTATCTTGACATAGCTTTCACTCTCAAAGCCTCTCTCTTCCTTCTGAGAGTTTTTGTAACATTGGTCTTGTCAGCCAAATTGCAAATGGAAACTGAGTGAGCAGATTCTGGATGAGGATATGGGTTCTTCCAGGGAAATCCCAGGCTGTCCTAAACTACCTATGTGATTTAATGTGGCCCCATTATATGTGAGAAGTACCCTGTGAGTATATAGATACCTCAAAAGGACAAGAGTGATTGCTAGCCAAGTTGAAAGCAACACACAAAATCATTTGTTGGAACCCGAGTAGTCACTGCTGCCTGTGATGACAATAAGGCTACCTCAACAAAGCCATCAGCAAGGGAGCAACAGGTGACTCGTGGGAAGGCTACAGTAAGAACTCAAGTTAGAAAGAGAAGCCAGAGTGGCATAAGCCAAGGGCAAGGACATATCAGCAAAGAAGCTTGAACTGGCACATGGATGTTCACAAGTATGACTCTACAGCAGACTACCAAGACACGGAAGACCTAATGTAGAGAGCCCTTGAAGATAAGGACTCAAACATTTGCCTGCCCCAGCTGCCTGCATCCCCCTAATGCACCCCTCCACTCCGCTAGAGTTGGTGGAACTGAGAGCCAGGTTCAAGCATGAACAGTGTGTGCCTCCCACTGAGACTGAGGGACATGAAGGCTTGTGACACTCCTTATTAGTGCATCAGCAGCAACAGTCAGTCACTGCAATATAAGTGTAGAGCTACTGACAATGTGACTAACTACTGCCGTTAGACATACTTGGCCCAACTCTAAAGATAGCCCCACCTCAAAGGAAATATAGACATCTATGGAGGAACTGCAGTCATATTTAAAGGGACTTGACATGAACTTGGAATGTGTGTTTTTTTTTTGGTGCTTACCATGACTATACAGTAGATATGAAAGATGGCATCTTGCACTGGGTACCTCCAATCAGGTATGAGCGCTGATAATCATATGGTTCTATGCCAACAGATACAAAAGGGAACTCGAATAGTGACAGATTCAGTGGAGACAGAGACAAAATATAGAGGTAAGTCATACTCCGAATGTAAAAGAGAATGGCCCAGGAAAAGTCTCCCAAATGCACACAGCTCTAGTTAAATCAGTAGGTTCTCTCTTGGCAGACACATACACATACAACACAGGAACAGGAGAGAAACTTGTTGGAAAGAAGTAATTTGGTGGGAGTAGGAAAGAGATGACCAAGGAAAGGTATCGAGGTGTGTGAAAATTGAGCAATATATATTATTTACATGTATGAAATTGTCAGGCAAGAGTAAAGTTTTAAAAAGTTCACAGTGAAATGTGGATGATAAAACTTTGGAAATCACTCCCTTATGAAAAGATTCCAACCCTTATTTCTGAAAAGACAGTGTGTACCAACTAGACTGGGTGATGCATCCTTGTACCATCTACATTGCCTGCCTCAGACAGTATAGTGAGTCTCTGGTTCTGGAGAAAACAATGAACAGAGACTTGGTCCAAGGTTCCACCTTCCTGAAACAGACTCTGAATATACAGTTGGCTACACATTGGTCCCCTGTAACACAGAAAGAGTCATAGTGAGACAGATACCGGGGCCAGATACACACTTATATATAGAAATCTGGGTGAATTTAAAGACCATCGAACAGGAGCTGGGAGATCCAGTGGACAAACAGTCCCAGTGTTCACTCTGAGACTGGGGCATGGCCCTCAATGGTCTATGCCACAATCCCTAAGTATATTAAGAGCTGACATATTTTAGGGAAAGTGCTTGCAAACCACCCATAGGAAACTGTGGTTAGGGTGCACAGAAAACAAACATGTCTTGGTCAAAAGGCCAATCTTGAGAAGCCACAGCAGTGGTACCACTGACTCCAGGGTCGCACACCAGCACTTCCTAAGGGGATGGGCACTGAGAGATAACAGAAATATCTATGAATTAATTAGGAAGGGTAAACATCACTATGCTGGTAGATAACCCCTTTAATTTGTTGTTATGTCCTATCCAAAATTTTGGGTAATCCCCCCAAAAAGTACATAGCTTAAGACAGCAAGCTCCTGGGAATTAAATGAGGTGTTTCTGGCTATACTTAACACTGTTATACTGTTGACTCAAACTGGACGGTCACCACTGTGTCCTATGTGCTGGATTCAGCCATTGATTTCTTCAGTTCCAATATGGTAGTAGCAAAGCAAGAATCACTTGCCTTCACCCGGAAAAGCCATCAGTGGACTTTCACCATGTTGCCTCAGGGCTATTGACACAGCCTCACAATATGCCATGGGGTAACAATGTCTGACCTAGAAGATACTATTCAAATATTGCATTAGATTGATAAGATGCTAATCCAGGCAAGGTCCAAGGACCTGGGTTGTTTATGAAATATTTGAGACTCGTCTGTTACAGTAAAACGAAAGTATTGCTACAGATGTAACAGACAAGGTACAAGCTTTCTGCTTCTCTACATGGTTAAGGGAACACTGAAGTTTGTGGGGCTACTTGGCTACTCCAGATCTATAATAAATGCTACCAACTAGTGAGTCTTCCAAACTGTAAGCCAAACTTGTTCCAAGGGTCCTGTGCTCTTTATTCCCTGCTGCAAGCCTCTTCTTAACCTTGCTTCTCTTGTGTTTGGGGGTTATACTGGCACTGTTACATCTAAATGTAATGTGCACCTAAGGCCTTCTATCAACACATGATTGGAAGATACAGAGTGATATATGAAGGGAGGAGATAATAAAAGCAACAAACTCTGAAGGAGTGAAGAAGGGGAAGGATTTCATTCCATCTGAGGCAGTCATAGCAAGTCTATTCTTTCGGGTGTTCTGTAAGCTATAGATACATGAGTTGATGTGGAAGAAGCTACTGGTAACTTTCCTCCTTTGTTCCTTAAAACAGAGAAGGAAGGCAAGGTCTAATAGACAAGCAAGGCATGCCCATGAGAAGTTCATCTCTGTAGCACTGAGCAATAGGATGTAGTTTTCCTGTTCCCTCTGTGCAGAGGTAGCATTCTGCTTGCAGGCATGGTGCAGGCTTTATCTTCTGTCCTGCTGCTGCCAAGGACTGTTTCATAATGAAAGTCATCTAACCTCCCTGAGTCCTTTCTTTGGTATCTTGACATAGTCATCATTTTTGAGGCTTTGGGTCTATGTAACAGGTTGTTTAGAAAACATTTTGGATGACTAAGAAGAAACGAATACTTTAATTAGTGTGGAAATTTGAATAAGATGTCCCCACATAGTCTTCAGCACTGGAATACTTCATCCCCAGTTGGTGGCACTGTTTAGGGAGGTTTAGGAAGTATGGCTTTGCTGAAGGAGTTATGTCACTAGAGAAGAACTTGAAGAGTTTAAAGACGTGTTCTCTGCCTGCACCGTTCGGCTCTGTCACACTTCCCTGTCATGACAGTAATGGACTTTTATCCCTCAAAACCCAAAGCCCAAATCAACACTTCCTCTACACACTGCCTTGGTCATGATGTTTTATTACAGCAATAAAGGACTAATTTCTACAACTAAGATAAGAAGAGTACTCTGCTAGGTGTCTGGATATTAGAAAGAGCTAGCAGTGCGCTAAAGAAGATTTCAAAATCTGAATGAGCCAGAATCCTGCATCAGTGGGAAATTTGGGGATTAGGTAGACACAGACAGTCACTCTCCAAAGTAATGCAGCCACGGAGCACCACTGGCTGTTTGAAAGCCCATGTGCTTACCCATCTTCACAGTAATAAGTAACAACAGATCCTGAAGTGAAAGTTGCTCCTTCAAAATAGCCATGGACAAGAATCCCAGGAGGTTCACAGTCTCCTAAGGGAGAGACACACTGGAGTGAGATTTGTGAAAGCTAGGTTCAATCAATGGGCAGTGCTCCCTATGCTCTCTGAACATCTGCCTTCTTCACAACAGCCTAAGTGAGACCCAGAGCATGTTCTTTCTCAGGAAAATCATAATTGTCCATGGAGAAGACTCTTACCCCAGCTTATCTTGAGTTACAAGGAACAGGGAGAGCTCAAGGGCTAGAGCTCTCGACTGTAGAGCTGCCAACTGGTGGAGAACGGGGAAAGGTGAACGGGGGTTGAAGGTGCAGCTCAGCTGGTAGAGTACCAGCCTACCATGCACAAAGCCCTGTTCAATCACCAGCATCGGATAACAGGAATGGTGGCACACCTAAACCCAAGCACTCAGGATGTGCAAAAGGGAGGATCAGAAACTGGGGAGATGGGAGGGAAGATGAAGAAAGGAGAGAGGAAAACTTACGGCATTTGGGGGAAAGCAGAAGTAACAAGACAGGAGGTGAGGGTTTTAATTCTGGCTTGTATGGTAATACGGCACGAAAAAGCAGTTTTACCCCAGAGTGACAATGGGAAACAGCACTTACTACTTCGGCAGACGGGAACGGCAGGTGCCCAGGTGTGGTCCTCTAGACATTGGCTCCAACTGCTTCCCCTGAGGACGTAGCCATCATTACACTCAAACATGATTTTGTCACTTGCATTCACTGGCCCGGAAGAACTGGTCTTACCATTTTCCAGTACAGGCTCAGGACAGTGGCCCACTGGAGGAGAGAACAGTCAGTGCTCTAAGAGGACTGGAAAAAAATAAAAGGTCCACTTCCCACTTTAGGAATTATAGCTTCATAAAGACAATGGTAGATCATAACTAATGATGCACATGTATCTAAAAGGATAGGTATATATTATCAAACTATACCAGTGCCAGATGAGTAAACCCCAAGGTCCTATAATTGTGGATAAAAAGTTTTAGTCTGTTGTAGAAATGTCCTCCAAAGTTCCCTAAGACTTAAGACATTCTAAAGAAGGCTCATTAAGACTCTGGAAGTTCTAAAGGGAAAATATTTATCAAGTAAGCATCTAAGGAGTCTCAGGAACTTCCTGAAGCTGACAGGATGTGCATGTTGTCCCCTCCCTAAGGTCATATAGGCAGTAAGGACTGCTGGGACCTGCTCAGACCAGCCGAGTGGCCTGAAAAAGATTTTCAACCTGTTGAGTTTGCCTGTATGTTGTGGACAAAGCTACAGGTTTCCAGCTTTGGGGACTCTTTAAAAATGCTGGGGTGAGCTTTTGGTGATGCAGCTGTCATCTGGGTTCCTGTGGATGACCCTTCACACATATACTTCTGCAAACAACTACAATAACCCACATGGATTTATCAAGCTGGATTTTGGTAGTATGCTTAACTTTGGCCTGTCATTAGTTTCTTTTATCTGGGATGGGTAGACATTTTTCATGTCTTTCCAGGAATAGTGTAATACAACATGGTCATACACAAGAACAATATTATTTACAACTGTACTACACATAATGAAGTACATAACTAGATATTATCAAGAGCATATTCATTATTCTGCTGGACTAAATATTGTTCAGAAGCCTTATGCCTATATTCCAAGTAAGTCTTTCCTTCTTTCATCTAGCCAAATATATATTTACTCATTTCTTGCTTTCTTTCTTTCTTTCTTTTTTTTTTTTTTTTTTTTTTTTTTTTTTTTTTTTTTTTTTTTTTTTTTTTTGCTGTACACTTTAACTGTATCTTTCTAGTAGAAAACCAGCAGTCAATAAAGGAATGTAAAATTTTTATATAAAACAAACTTTAAAATATTGTGTATACATAAGATTAACACAGATTTTTTTTAATTCTACAAATAAAAAAGACCTGGAAGAATCATGCTCTGTCATTACAGAAGATAACACAATAAGTTCTGTCACCCACAACAAGCCACTTGAATGTTACTTGTTGCATACTGGAAAATATCAGTTTTCCTTGTTTAAAAGTAACATCATGCCCAGGCATTGTTGATGCCCTGGCAGGGGCTTTGCAAGTTCCAAGTCACTAGGGGCTACATATTAAATTCCAGACCAACATGATGGGCAGTTTTAATGTGGCCTACGGGAAGCAGGATATGCAAGAATAAAGGAGATGGCAGTGTGGACAGAAAAACCCAACTCACAGTGGCACTCAGGGAGGGAAGTATTCCATTCCTCTGAGGGATCAAAGACCAAAGACTGCTTTCCCAGCAAGTGATAGCCTTTGATACAAAAGTAAGTTCCCAGAACCTGTTCTTCTGTTTCCTCTACAACAGATACACTATTGTCCACGGGTGGAAGTTCTGAACAGCTCCCTACTGGAAGGAAAAGGAGAACAGACTCTGTCATTATCACCGGCTGCAAAGACACACAGATTCCTCCCTCCGAGTCTTTGCAGGACCAATCTTAACTCCTGGCCTATCTCCTCCATTGGATGTGAAGCCATCTCTCATTCTCCAGGAATTTCTAAGGTTACATTTACAAATGATGGACGTTGTATTTCAATTCAGCTACGAGTTATCCATTCCCAAACAAGCAAGCCCTTCCCAAGTCTCAGTCCTAGAGTCTTTAAAAGTTGACACCTCAGGATTTTAAAGTGTCACTTTTGGGGATCCCACAATAAGAGTAGCAAGTTGGCAATGACCACCCCATCTCAGGAAGCAAGATTGCCATCAATATATATTAAACTCACAATGAGTATAGAGCATATACCTCACTTGAGAATTTTCAATAAATATTATGAATGTAAATGCCATTAAAACCCTATACAGAATGCCCCTTAACCCACAAATTGACATGATATATCTTGTACAGGAATCACACTTACCATCTAAGGCAGAAATCATCCATATCAGACAGCACGCAATCCAACAAAGCATTTGGTGAGCAGTTAGTTGACTTGACCACGATGGAATTAAACCCTGATATTAGTCAAAAGCATCCTTCTAAACACTTCCGATCAAAACAACTTCCTTCTAATAAGGAGTTATATTTCCCCCTGGAACAAATGTGAAAACGAAAGTCTACCCTGTGACAGGGAAGAATAACAGAAATATGACCGTATCTCCAGTGGCTTTGCAAGCACAAAGAGATGATTAAAGAGCTGCCAGAATTAAAATCTTAAGAAGTTTCCCAGTTTCTACAACTGTGAATCAGCTGACCAGTAGGATTTAGACTGCAGGATTTTCCTTACCCAACAGGCATGAGCCAAATGGTCCTGCCAGGACCTTGGCTTTTGTCAACATTTCCAGTGTTTACAGTTCACTGCCTACGGCTTTCTCCAGCTTTGGGGACAGACAGGGTGCTGATCAATGGTACGTTCCCAGAAAAGACCAAACGGAGTGTCACTTCCTCCCCACTTTTCTAAATTCTCTTCTGTGCCAGGGATAGTATTAACAGGCAGATGATATGCAGGCTGTGAATGAATGCATCAAAGTCACAAGAAAGCATTTGAGTTTATCAGACACATTTCAGGACAGCCATAGCGGGTAAGACAATAAAGAGGCAATGTCTACCAAGAGACATCTGAAGGGGCTGCTTTAAAGGAGTGGTAGTTTTGACATGGGCAGTAGGCTATATTGTTTCAAAGTTTCAGTGTCCTGGAATAAGTTAAGTATTGTTGTTAGGAGGAATGATAGTCTTCAGCTTGAATCAGAAATGGCTTAGTCTAGCCAGGTATCCTGAAGCAATAGCTCATTATGGATAACTCTGAGAACAATTTTCCTTGGAGGCAGCAGTGACCTTGCTCGGAGCCCAGCCTTCTGTGAGCCAAAGCAGCCACAGTATTATTTCGAATGCCACAGTATGTTCACCCATACCAAATCAGCTTCTACATATTAACTACCTTAGGACTATGTCAGTACTGAAGAATGAAATTTCAGTTATCCTGGGGGAACTGAGCGTTCCTTTTGGGCTTTTTAGTCTAATTGATAAAAAGAATTTTAAAATTGAATCATAAAGAAACTTGTGAAGAATGTTATTAGTTCTAAGAAAAAACAGAGCCGGCAAGCCTGAAAATCTTGGTAGCTGCCAAGGAGGTAGTGAGGAAGAAATACAGTTGTGTAGTATGCAATGGGCAATGGGCGATGACAAGCAGCTGTCTGGGGTGGAGGGTACTTCAGAGAAAGAATAAGAAACCCAAGTGCATAATTCTACTTGGCCTGTTGGAAAGAAAGAAAAGTGTTTCCAAAAGCAGAAGGCCTCTGCTGTATGGCCTAGGGGAAGCACTGTGTCAGCCCCAGTAGCGGGGCTCCTGCAAGGACATTACCTCAGCAGTACATTTTAAATCCTGTCTTAGTTAGGGTTTCCACTGCAGTGAAGAAACACCATGACCAAGGCAATTCTTATAAAAGACGATATTTAATTGGGGCAGGCTTACAAGTTCAGAGGTTCAGAAGTTCAGTCCATTATTATCAAGTCAGGAAGCATGGCAGCATCCGGGCAGGCATGGCACTAGAGACAGAGCTGAGAGTTCTACATCTTACTCCGAAAGGAAGCAGAAGACTGTCTTCCAGGCAGCTAGAAGTATCCCAAAGCCCATACCCACAGTGACACTCTTCCTACAACAAGGCCACATCTACTCCAACAAGGCCATACTTAATAGTGCCACTCCCTAGGCCAAGCATATTCAAACCACATTCCACTCCCTGGGCCCCATAGGCTTGTTCAAACACATGAGTCTATGAGCAGCATACCTAGACATAGCATAATGCAAATCATCTACTTTCAAGAGTCCCCGTAGTCTAACAGTCTTAATGCTAAAATTCCAAATTTCAGTCTCCTCTGAGATTCATCCAATCACTTAAATATAATCCCCTATAAAATCAAAATCAAAATGTGTATTATATACCTCCAACATCATAGGATACTTTACTCTTCCAAAAAGTCACAGTGAAGAAATACTGGACCAAAGCAAGACCAAAAACCAGCTGGACAAACTCCAAACTTTGTCTCCATGTCTGAAGTCAAAGCACTCTTTAGGTCTCCAACTCTTTTCATCTTTGTTGACTGCTCTTGGCAGATCTGGCAGCAACAAACTTTGTTCTCTTGGGCTGGTTCAACTCCCTATTGGCAGCTTTCCTCTGCAGGCATCACACAGTTTTGGTATCTCAAACATTTTGGGGTCAAGGTAACTTTGATATTACACCTTCTTGTTCCAGTGTCTGGGGTCCATACATGATTTTCTGGGCTCCTCCAAAGGGCTTGTGTCGCTTCTACAGCTCTGCCTTCTGTAGAACTCTAGGCTCTACTGCTGGTGTTCCTAGTGGTCATCCTAAGATGAAACTAGTATCTCTAACACACTGGGTTTTTCTATTGCAACTAGGCTTCTCATAGGCTCAATTTCTTTGTATGACCCCTTCAGTCCTGGGCCATTAACTGCAACTGAAGCTTCACCTTCACCAATGGTCTTCCCTGGCCTCTCACAGTACCAAGCCTCAGCTGCTCTTAATGAACCCTCTATGCCCTTAAAACCAACACCACCTTGGGGATTCTTACTCATTACCAAGTCCAGATGCAGCACAAGATACAACCTTGGATATCTCTGGAACACAGCTTCTCTGTGCTCTCAGAAAACTCTCAGAAGGTTTCAATTCAGAGATGCTGGTCATTTCTTAATCACGAGTTTCTTACCTCCAGCTAACCAGCAACAATTGTCCAAGTAGTTCTTTCTATCCTTGACTCTAAAGCTAGAGCCAGGTGGCCAAAGCTACCCAGCTCTGCTGCTTGCTGGGCCTGGAACATACCCCCCCCCCCACCCTTGTTCTATTGCATCATCACCAGCTTTCTGTTTTCCAACTCCTTTCAACTGCCTAAACTTGGCTGTCCTGGAACTTGCTCTGTAGATTGAACTTAGAGATCTGCATGCTGATCTCTGTCTCCTGAATGCCAGAATTGAAGGTTTGTACCACCATACCTGGGCTTAAGTTTTTCTTTACCTGGAAATTTCCCTCCACCAGGCTTGCTTTGAACTAGGAGATCTCCTTGCCTCTGTCTCCTGGGATTAAAGGCATGTACCAACATGCCTGGGCCTAAGCTTTTCATGGTCACTATGTCTTTCAGCCTCAAGCTCTGGATCACAGATGTGCCCTCCAATTTCAAGATTGTAGTTCATTTCATATAAGAAGTCCAAATCAAAACAATAACCAGGTATGAACACCTAGCATAGTATAACAATTCCTTGTTCAACTGCAAACATAAACAATAAGCTTAACTGGGTGGCATCTTGCTGGCTCTAAAGTGCTCCCTTAATTCCATTTAATAACGTTGAACATGGCACTAAGCTCTCTTCTATCTACTCCTTAGTGGCCTGTTACTTTTTGAACTATACGTTTTGTATTTTGCATTTTTCCTTCCTTAGTTTGCTCCTTTTCATTAAAATACTCTTCCTAAGAGTAAACTTTAGTAACCACACAACAAAATTTATACCAGATTGTTTTGAGACTTCCTTTATTAAAGCAATTAATTTAAATCTCTTCACCTAAACTTTGGGCAATGGCAAAAAGCAGCCATGTTCTTCACCAAAATGTTGCAAAGACAATATGTAAGAAGAGATACTGGTATTAAAAGGGCCGGTTACCTAATTGGTTCTTCATCCTGTCAATAAAGAAGGCCTGGAGCCAAATGCTAGAAGGGACAGGTGGCACTTCTGGGTACCAGAAAGAAAAGGGAGATGCAGAGAAAGAGGAGGCTTTTGGGTCAGGCTTTGGAAGGAAGAGCACGAAACTATTATGTTAGATCTCAGAGAAACTAAAACCAGTGGCCTCTACCAGCAGACAGCCAAGGAGGTCAGTGGAGGCTAGCTGGTATGAACCATTAAGCTTAGGGTAGGAGGAGAGACAGGGATAATAAATAATTAAGGACACACACTTCTAGGCCAGCGGTATTTGAGCCCAGAAATTGTACTAGTAGGCAAATCCTAAAGTAATAAAGCTGTCTGAATGTTTTTCATCCATGAAGCAAGGGTGGGTAGAGAGAGAAGCTGGGTTGGTGCTGGCAGCCTGGCAAAGCTAAACAAGGAGGAACAAGTGGGAATGAGGAGGGGCCAGAGCACTGGCAGCAGCTCCAGAGTCACAGCTCCCAAGAAAGACAGTAGTGTTTCTTAAAAATACATGCAACAACAGTTTCTCGGCCACATGCTAACATTCTTCTCCACTAAAAACTCTTGGGCCAGATCTACACTGTTCAAATCACCATTAGCACCAATGTATTCCTCCTACTCCTACTAGGATGGTCCATTAAGTCCCACTTAAAGCATTCCACTTCCTCCCAAATCCAAAGCCCCCAAATCCATGTTCCTCCAAACAAAAACAAAAACAAACAAACAGAAAAACAAAAAAAAAAATGGTAAGGCCTATCACAGCACAACCCAGAACCTGGCATCAATGTCTGTCTTAGGGTTACCATTGTTTTGAAGAGATATCATGACCAAAGCAACTCTTATAAAGAACAACATTTAATTGGGGCTGGCTTACAGGTTCTGAAGTTCAGTTCATTATCATCAAGACAGGAAACATGGCAGCATGTAGACAGGCATGGGGCTGGAGACGTAGCTGAGAATTCTTTATCTTGTTCTGAAGGGAACCAGAGTACTGTCTTCCAGGCAGCTAGGAGAAGCGTCTCAAGAACCCCACTTCCAGAGTAACACACTTCCTCCAATAAGGCCACACCTACTAATAGTGCCACTCCCTCAGCCAAGCATATTCAAACCACCACACTGCCTAATTTTATTAATTATTCTTCCCTCTCCGCATCAAACAAATCAGATTTCCTGTGGGTAGAGTCCTGGCCAGGTGACTGACAGGTCCAGTTAGTTAACTCTTCACAGCAGACAATAGTATGTTTTGGGACACGAAGAATGTCAGGTCTTCTTTGATCGGGAGGATGTAGCTTTACCTTAATAGACCTCAACAATGCCCAGGTACCTTCATCCTTTCCATATAGTAATTTAAACCGTATTGGGCTTGCCCTTCTAGTGTCATCAAGAAAACCAGAGGTGGGCCCATCAACCAGGAGAGAAGAGCCCCCAATGGCCTTCAAGGCTATTAATACACCCCCCTCAACTTAAGAAAGTATGTTTAACCTGACTTGTCTGTGGCTTCCCAGAACAGGTTTGAGTCATTAGCTGGCAATCAACAGGAAGTCATTAAATATTTGTAAATCAATGAATAAATGACTAGAATAGTAATAACATCAGCTATAGTAATCCTACCAACTTTGAAGTGCTAGAGGAACATGGTAGTTACTGAAACACTTTAATGGCTGGAAACAGATACCATTTAATCATTTCAAACTAATTTCCTCAGCTTTCAAGTACATTTTGGAAAGTGTTAATATTGAGTGCATATGTAATGTATGAAATGATGTTTTTGTGTATGAATTGAAAATTTCGTTTTATCTTTTAATTAAAAATAACTTTATTTTCTTATTACAAAAGCAGTATGTGTTACTGAGATATTTCAGCATGGTTTTACTTATCTAAGAGAGAACTTTTTTCCAGAGAAATACATTTCTTGGTTTATAATAAAATCAATGAGAAAAAAGTTTAAAAAATCTACAGTCATAACATAGTTACTGTTCTTTGACATATACAGACATTTATGCTCTACAAATTTAACTTAAGGTAATACTGCGGACACTGGGCTCAGGGTCCAAGCTACCTACATTGCTAGCAGAACGCTGTGAACAGAAATTACATTCTGATTAAATACATGCAAACTCACACAAAATAAATAGTTTCATAAAAATACCATCTGACCATCAGGAAGGGGTGTACTTCAGAACAGAAAGCATCCTATACTACAAGAAAAAAAGCCCTGTAGAACAGTATGCTGCATCAGCCAAGGGAAAACACCTGTCCTAGGCAGGGGAGGAGCCTCTCTCGACAGTGACATGCATACACAGGAAGTAAGCAGCAACCTGGTGTCACTGAAGTGTCAGCAGTTCATCACATCCTACTTAGGTAACAGTCTCCTGGACTGTCTACAGAATAAAGAACCATTTAGAAAAAGCACATTTTATGACTTTCCTTGTTACTTATCTGCCCAACAAGTGTGCAGCTTCAGTGAAATGGAAACAAAAACAAAATGAAAAACAACTGGTGAGGTACAATACGCTTTTCGGCTTTTGCATTCTTCTTCAGAACTGTCACAGTAGGAGTGCATTCATAGTGACAGTGTGTATGCATCGGACACTCAGTGATTTGTGAACAGCAATCTGATTCTTCTGAAAGAGACACCCGCTCACTGATGTCTCAAGGCTAGGCTGCATCTGCCATGTGTCAGGGGGACCAGCTGATTATAGTAGTGACAGCTAGAACAGAGGCACCGAGCATGGAACCACTGCTCCTGCTGTCACAGCCACAGCCTTGCACAGAGCACATCAGTTAGACACAAGAGGCATGTCTGCTTATACCTATTTTGAAAGAAAAAAAAACTGTAATTTATTCCCAAGAAGCCATCCTTGTTTCCTCATGGTTTGGAGATGGCTCCGCCTAGCCTTCCTTCCCAACCCCTCAGGAGGCACTGATTCAGTCCTGTCCAGCTCTGTACAAGCTTCAGAGAGACAACAGTAGCTGTGAGAGAACATAAAAGTTGGTTCCCTTTGAGGAAGTCTAGCAGCCAGACCCTGCACCAAACGGCATGGAACAAGAAAAACTTCTCCATACGAAAAGGGAGCCAAGGATACTACTCTTCTGCCACCAGAGAAGAGCACTTGCAAGCTTAGTTCCGGACATTTATCTGGTGCTGTCTCGTTTCCCACACTGCAAGAGGTGACCACTAGCATTCACACTGTACCTCGGCCTGCATCCTCCATTGGGTGAAAAGAGAAGCTCGTAGGAGCAGAAAAGGCTTCCTGAAGCTCACCCTCACCTAGAAACCAATTCTGAAGCCGTGTGTTCACACATTAGGCAAGTCTCCAGCTAAGGATACAATCAGGCAGCCATAGGTAGAATACTGAATGCCTAAGCTGAATAGCATTTGCAAATTTGGTTCAAAAGAGACAAGAACTAACTTGTTCAGGCTGTTGAAGACTTTTTGAGGCACAATGTAGTAATATTCCTGTTAGACATGAGGGGAAGAAATGTGTTGAAGGTTTTCCAGACCTCATTTTTGGTAGCCTCAAATGAGAAGTTCCCACTTAACTTCCTGTTCTAGCCTCAGTGATGCTGGCATCCCAAGCTTTTCAGTAGATCCAGTTCCTCGGAGAGGTCTGGCCTCACCCTCACATCAGGAGAGCAGAGTGAGGGATGCCATTGAGGGGTGTTTCTGCTCGGCCAGCACATTCTCCACTTCCTAGGAGTCAGAAAGAGAAGCAAAGCTGTTATGCCACAGCCAAGTGATGGAACAAATGAAGAGAATCCATCCCCAACCCTGCCACTGTTACTGCACCCCCACATCGAAAGGCATGTGAGGGCACACTGCTGTGTCTGCACACACCTTGACTCTGGTCAAGGGGACTCAGGTCAACTTTAATGGCTTCTTTCCCTGAGAAGGTAACATTATGGCAATAATAAGGCATGTGTCTTTTTTAGAACTGGACAGTAAGCTACAAGTCTAATATGCAGAGCACAGATGGGTTGGATCTCTGTGGTAATGAACACTCCAACAGCCTAGAGGTTACACTCACACACACACACACACACACACACAGAGAGAGAGAGAGAGAGAGAGAGAGAGAGAGAGAGAGCAATGAAGTCACAGGCCATATCACTTCTAAGAAGGGTTCCAATGATATGGTTACCTTACTCCACCCTGACATCAGCAGTCAAAGTAGATCAGCTTCTGGTACTTAATGTTTGTTTACCTTGTAAGAAATTCAATTCCTCAAAAAGTTTGTTTCTAACGTATTAAATGTACTTATGGATCCAACCACCTAGTAATCCTTTTAAAATCCTGGTTTAGTTGGTTTTGGAGGAAGCCTCTGACTCTGCATTACTAGTGAGCTCTGGGATCCCTGCTAGCACACTGTGGAATGAGGCAAAAGAACAGAAGCCAACTATCTGTCTGCTCCAGAAGTTAAGTTCCATTTCATACCACTGGCTGGATTCTGTTTACAAACAGGCAGAAACAACAGCTCAGTGAATTCTGAAATATCTTCAAAATTTTCTTCACAATAGATAACAAAAGTTAAGTGTTGTGTGGTCTCTTATAATTCTTATTTCTTGCACAAGTACCAGAAGGTGTGCATGACTATTAAAGTTGATGTACTCACTACCAATGATGTCCTTCCCATCTTCCCCCAGAAGGTGGCGAAAGAGAGCCATGCCCATAACCCTGGACACCAGGAATTCAGAGAACCTGTGTTGCTTTGCTAAGTCTTAGCTTGTCAGGCACAAGGCAGTTTTAGAAGGCAGTAGGTGGGAAGTACAACTCAAAATACAAACCAAAATAAAATAAAACCAGAAGCCTTCCAATAAGTTCAAGTTACTCAACAATTTTATTAACCCATTCTATACAGACATGCACATAAAACAATTACAATCATATACACTTTAAATGTACCTGATGCAATATTTTGTTATCAATATCACGAGAAGGAATCAGAATGCTACTAAGGATTAACATCATCACTTTCAGCAGAGCTGTGCCTAAGAACTCTGCAATAAAACTCTGTTCCTGGGTTTCCCAATTCTGCCCATTTCCATCCAAACAAGGAATGCTCATCTCTCTACATCACACACCCAGTTGGGACAAGCCTTTTGCATTTGCCACAGGAAACCCACGTCTGAGTAAGGTGACTTCACTGCTTCAACAACAAAAAACTACACACATCAGAATGTTTTTGAACCGAGTCATATACATCTAGTGAAAGGTTCACAGGAAGGAATACTCTGACCCACTCTTAGAATCATATTTCCCTTTGTATAAGATTAAAAGTAAAGGCTAAACACTTAGATTAAGAGCAGCAGCCCTCTCAGTGAGCATACTGCAACCCGCAAGAGGGAAGGGTGAGGATACAGAAGGTTCAGAAACTAACAGTAAAAGGAAAGTTCTACCGTGAATCAGGAGACTGGATGAAAATGACTTCATGTAAAGTCACAACTCCTCTGGCATTACCTTAGGTAGGATCACAAAATACCACACAAGTTATGTACAACCTCATCTTCTGAAAAATAATGAGAAGTTGGGCCACTATTATACAATATTGTCTGTGAGAAGCCAAGGTGTATAGAACTTTTCCATAAAGGAAACATAAAAATTGTTTAGTTTTTTTTTTCTTGTAGGAATACTAGGCAAAGAAATATAACAATGTACATATCCTACCCGTCAGCACAATGAAAAAAAATGGACTGCTGGCAAAAAGACCATTAGTCTTCCGGACACTACAAAACTAAATTCTTAGCCACATTTCTGATGTGTGTCCATCACCTCTAGGGAAGAGCCAAGATCTTTCATAGCAGTCCTGTTAATTGTTGGGTACTTTTAAAATAAAAATGTCTTAAAACACAAACAATCAGGGAAAGCTGGGTGATTCACTGAAACTTCTGACAGCAAACACAACATTCTTCTGGGGCAAGGCAGTGGGAGGTGCAGGAAACATCACTCAGAGCTGCCTCAATGACCCGGCATGTTTCTCCTGTCCACCGGCCACTCCAAGCTCTACTGAGCTCCTCTGGAATTTAGATCACACCTGTCCCCAGAAGAATCATCAGGCAGATTTATTCTCTAACAATTCTACTGTTTGCTTTCTTAAGTGAGACATGTGGAGATCAACTACCAACTTCCTTGTCTGAAATGTTCAGCCATTTGGTCTAGAAACAGAAGCATGCTGTATCCCTCACGGTGCCTTCTTAGGAACCAGAAATAATGGCAAGGACACAGAATAACACATGTCTAAAAATAATAAAATGATTCATTTGCCAAAAGGAAATGCCCTACCGCAATGCTCGGTAAATGCTAAATCCTAGTTTGGAAGCAAGGCAAGCAGGTTCTGACTCTCTAAGTGTCCGATCTGTTGCTCTTTCCAGCCCCTTTCCTGACTTTCTCACTGAGTATTGTTTTGTGTTTTATTTTTGTTGTCCCCAGACTGGGGATGGAACCCAGGGTCTCTTATAGTCTTGGCAAGGATTCCACCACTGAACTATATCTCCAGGACCTCTCCCACCATTTTGGGGGGGTCTTATCTCCCATTCAGTGGTGAGTGTAAAAATACATACATAAATAAATAAACTATTATTTTTCTCATCCCTGTTTTATACAGGTAGATTCAAGTCCTCCCCTATTTTTCCCTCTGACAAAACTGAAAGCCTCAACTCCAGAAGTCAATCTCTTTGTGGGGCTTGTGATACACAGACACAGCACAGCAAGGATCATCTTGCACTAGAACGTAAGAAGGGCAAAGGGGGAAAGGATGAGAAATGGAACCTCCCCCAAACTCTGCAGTAAGAGTACTTTCCACTTGTCTCCCTGCTGCTCCTGCTCAGCTACGCTGAAGGATCTTGTTCTGAAAGCTGAAGGCTGTTGAAACTCCATCTGCTTTTCAGCTCCGACTTCTGCTCCTTGTTATTCAGGGATAACATGACTTCCCTAGCCCTTCGTAGAGGAGAAGTGAACTAACACAGTGGCAATGAGAAGAGCAAGCTGCAGACTGAGTGACCACTCCTAAAGATGGCACTTACAACAGGCTAGCTCAATTCCAAGTGGTCAGAAAAGTCTCCTCTTACAAGCTAGATCCTGGATAACTGTTAGATCAATATCCACCCTTCCCACTCAGTCGCTCTGGACTAATCTTCCCTTGTAGCAGAAGAAAGACTGAATGCCAATTTGAACCAGAGTTGTAATAACTAAGCAGTAGACAAGGCAACTGTGTAAAAGCTCCAGACTCATCAAGCATACCACATCTCAACCTCACACTGAGGAGAGGACATGCCAACCCCTTGGGTCTCACAGCCACAGAACAAAGAAGTCAGAGGACAAGCTATACCCTACCCTACCCTAATGTCAACTCTTCTAGAATGTTTGATTGTTTTGCAAATATTCATTTATCAATTACATCTCCTGTCTTATGTTTAGTATTTCACACACATGAGTACTGTATTCATCCAAGTCTTCCAAAGTTTCCCCTACTGCCTTAAGTTCATAATCCCTTCTTCTAGTTACTGTGGCATGCACATGTGTACACACACACACACACACACAGAGAGAGAGAGAGAGAGAGAGAGAGAGAGAGAGAGAGAGAGAGAGAAAGAGAGAGAGAGAGAGAGAGATGTATATATTCGTATAAATGTATATATACATATGTATGTGTATAAAAATCCACCCTAGATGAAGAGCCATAAGCACCCAATGGCTGCTGAGAGAAGACTAGGTCTTCTCCAGGAACAAGTCCTTAGGTAGGTTATCTAGTCTCAGATAGTCAACCTTGAACATAAGTACATGCCTGACCCCTCAAAGGTCATTTGTTGTTGCTTTCTTTTGTTTGTGTTTGTAATCACCAGATCCAGGAAACTCAACATTTTCATTTTTTCATTCTGCATGTGTTTTCCACACCACACCCAGAGCCCACCATCACAGGCAAGCAGGAGACAGTGCACACTGCCTGACTGGAATTCCCAGTGACTTTGTCTTGGACGGACCTCACGTTAAGGGCTCAAGGGCAGCAGTCGAGCCCAGGCTGAGGACCTCCATTAGTTATGCATTCCATCTCAGTGCGCTTCACCTTGAGGATACAAGATGGATTAGAATCTAGAAAACCTTTCTGTTAAACAGCCTGCCTTTGAAGGGGTTACTTCAGTCAAAACTGCTCTCCCTCAGCATCCAATTCTAAAGAACTCTCTTTTCAGAACCAAGAATTCATAATTTCCGGTCTTAGACACCAATAGACTGGTATTTTTCTATTCAGATTCATAAAGTCAGACTGAAAACAATTCGTTTTAGTATGATTTATGTGTATTTGTGTGTCTTATGTATACAAACTACATATGTGAAAGTACCTGGGGAGCCCAGGCTGCTGTAAGCCCCTCAACAGGATGTTGGGGACCAAGCTCTGACCCTGTGGAAGAGCAGCATGTGCTGTTACAACTGAGCCGTCTCTCCAGCTCCTCAACTGGCCTTCTTAACCTGCGACTAACTCTTATGATTTAAACACCCAAATATCAACTAGAGAGTGTGGAGGCAGAACTCAGTCTGTCTCAAGGGAACCAAAGTATGTATATATTTCAAAAATCCGATGGCACAGTCTTAGGAATGCTTCTGGATAAGAACCATGCAAAAAGCTTTCTATCGCAAGAAAAAAAAAAAGAAAAATTGCTTACTTTCTCTCACCACTTGGCCCCACGTGACAAACTGAGAGGTAGGGAATCACCTGTCTTCTGAAAAACCTCGTGGGACCTTTAGATTTGTCCCTTGGAAACGGGTACGGGAGTGGACTGGCATTGAGCTCAGCGGCAGAGTGCTCTCCTAGCAAACACAAGGCCCTAGGCTAATAAGGATAATCCCCTTTAAGCAAGAAATAGATACAAATAAACTTTCAAGAGCCAAACCCCAGACTTCTTGAAATATTGTGATATTTTCTTATATAAACAAAATGCCCTCAATAAGACAGATTATAAGTTCATCATCAAAATTTTTTTCATGATCAAAGAATAACTTTTCATGTCAAACCTTAGCTTTAGAAAATTACCCCAAACAGTACTGGTAGACAGTGGGCAGCTCTGTGAGTTCACTGAAGACCCTCGCTTGTCCTGGAGAAATGCAGGGCTCACTGGTGCTTTTAAATAGCCCCACAGGTTACTCACGGGCTTCAGGAAAGTTACTGGAATGGCAAAGAGGATGAGCGCCACGGGACAAAAATCCTGACTTCACCCCAGCCCAGCAGCATCTCACAGGACTGTCTGGCTCCTCGGGTCAGGATCACAAACCAAGACACAGCCACATTCTTAAAGCCAGCTCCCAGAGCAGCAAAAACTTAGGATCATTTCTTACGAAAAGAGGCAAGAGCTCTCACCCTATGTCCATTTGTAAACTCCAGGGCTTTCTGTGGATGTTCTGTAGCCTGGGCTGACCCTTGCTGGACCTGGCTGGAGAGGAAGGGAGAGGGATGGGGAGAGACTCCCAGTGCAGATCCAGACCCTCGTGCAGACAGCACCAGTGGGGCTTAGATGCCTGTCAACATCCCTTATGAGACATCACAATGTCATGCATCACACCAGATAACCCAAAGAGAGGCTATAGGACAGGAACATTAAGGATATGAGGACAGATTTAAAGGACATGTGTGAAGGACAAATAGGTTGTTATATTCAGCACTCCCAGCAACCCCCTAACTTACACACACACACACACACACACACACACACACACACACTTCACAGACTGGGTTCAGACATCAGGATGCTTGGCTCATCTTCTTTCAGATCATCCCCTCTGGGTAGAAGTCCTAAAATCCCAACTTGCCATCTTGCCCCCGGTGAGCTGTTTACACTAGAGAATGGCTGAGGCCGCTCTGCATACGCATGAGCTCAGATTCCACGATCAGATCAACGTTAGGACGGGAGTGGGGTAAAGTTAAATAACTTCTTGGTTGATTAGTGGCAAGGGCAAGAGGCCAAAGCTGGAGGGAAACACACAGTTACACCACCGGAATGCTGACTTGGGTCTTCGGCTGGTCCGCCCCTTCTTGCATGTCCAGGGCACGGAGAGGGCTGAGGGGCTTGAGGGGTCGGCTCCCAACACTGTAATTTCTTGGACGCCTTATTGTGTTCGAACTGGACAGAGGCGTAAAGCTGTTCCTTCTCATCCTTACAGGGGTTTGGCTCTTGGGGAAGTTGTGCTGATTGGAAATGGAGGGACACCACATACATGAAAGCCATACCAAAACCTTACCCATAGAGGTCAAACAAAGCTCCTGAGCATGACTGCTCTTCCTTCTGCTCCCTGCACACGGGACTGAGCAGGTCAGAGTCTGGGCCCCTAGCCCCAGAGGAATAAAAGGTTCATCACGGGAAGATCCTGGTCACCACGTTGAAGTAAGGGAACCAACAAATGGGTTTACTTTACCACACAGGTTGCCAAGAACAGACCATGGAGGTCTGCATCTACTGACTACACTGACAATGCCCCCCTGGATCCTGATTTATCAATGAAGGCTTCCCTAGGGTTGCAGCAGGGAATTTATACATTTCACCTCTGCAAACACTTTCTATATTGAACTCAAGTCCCCGCTGCTAACTTTTAAGGCTAAGATTCCTAAAGAAGTACTCATTTAAAAGAACTAAAGATTGCTTCATCTTTGCCTTTTGGAAGCAAAGAGACATATAGGACATGAACTCTGGATTTCTGTTTTGTACATTAAAAAAAAAAAAAAAAAAAAAACCTAAGTCTCTTGATCCCAAAGATTCCAAAATTCAGGATGAGTAGAAAATACTTACAGTTGGCTTGTCACGATGTGTGTTTACAGCCTCCACATTCAGTGTAATTGTTTCCACTTTGCAACCTGAAAAAACAGGAAAGAAAAGCTGTCAGTCAACCATGATGGCTCCGACTCCCTGGAATCCCAGTACTTGGGAGGCTGAGGCAGGTGAATTGTAATGAGTCCCAAGTTAGCTGGAGTTCTAAGTTAGAACCAACTAGTATGAGACCTCCATCCCAAAAGCAAAACAAAATAAAACCAAGCAGAAGACATAAACAATCAACAAAAGAGGGGTAGGTTAGAAGGAGAGGAGGGAAAGAGAAAAGCCATCAAGAGGAAGCTCAAAAGAAACCTTTGGTCTAAGCATAGCAAAGCATACACTGGGACAAAGGTGTACTCCCAGACAGGTGCACATGCCGTTTTCAAGCAGAAGCAACGAATGAAACAACCCTTAGACACAGTGACAATTCTGTATTCAGACAGCCCACAGTCCCCACCTCTCACCAGCTCATGTTCATAGTTACCATAGGCCACAGGAGTAAGTTTGAAGATGATGTGGAGGGGGCACCTCAAGTATGGTAACTCATCTGAAAGAAGGAAGAGCCCAGGGAGGAAGTCTTAGTATTACAGAATAAGGTCATGTGAGGAAGAGGGAATATAAGGAGCTCATGAGTTTTCTTCACCCTGACCATCACCTAGAGATGCACCACTTCTCCCCTAAATTCTTAAATTGTCAAATTCAAAGGAGTTACCCACACTACTGAGAGGTCAGGAAGAAAGGAAGGGCAATCTAGATCTGAAATACAAGCAAAAAAAGAAGAGGTTCTGAAGCCAAGGCCTCCTGGAAAGAAGCCTATGGCCTACTACTCAGTCAAAGCCAGTCAAAGGCTTCAAGTGGCCTGAGGGCTGGGGAAAGAAAGAGCCAGAGCAGTACCTCCTACTGCTTTCCCCACAACTGCCCTACTCCCAACCCAAAGGGTGCAGACTGCTCTAATAAACGGTCTGCAGAAGCTGGAGACTGACTGTTCAAGCACCAGCCTTGATGCTGCCAGTAATGTCAGCATGAGGCTGGCCCTTTAGGCAGATCAGGCAGCATCAAATCAGCCATCTTCCACTGTCAGCTTTTGTGGCGGCAGACTGAAGTGAACAGTGACTGAACAATGGCTGCTGGGAGCTCCTTGCTGCTGTCTGAAGAATGTACTCTAATACGAGTAGAAGAAAGGGAGAGCCAGTAGTCAGAAATCCTGCTACCACCAAGTCCAGCCTATCCCTTTGGATGTGCTTATCCCCACAGTCCCCAATTCCTTCCCTCAAATGGCACCTGCGCCTTTATCCAAGAAGTAGGCCAGGAGGCAGCGCATGACAGCCTGGTGGGAGATAACGAGGATGTTGCCTTGACGCTCTAGCTCCATGATGACAGGCTCCAGCCGCTGCACCAGGTCCTGGTATGACTGTGAGGGGAAGTAAGGCGAGCTGGTAAGAGGCCAGGAGCATGCTGGCAGCCAAGCTGGTGGCTGAGTTCCAGAGTCAAAAGACTACTCATGGAGTGCCTCTATGGTGCCTAACTGCCCCAGCCCTGGTTTCTAAAGAATACCCAGATCTTTCAGAAGCACTATTTAGATCAAACACCACAGTTCAAGAAATGTTAAGTGTGAATTCAATTTATTCCTCTTTTCTTCACAAGCACTAAAAGAGGCAGTGTGTAAGGCAACAAGAGTTCTGATGTTTCCTGAACCTCTGCCATTTCGTTTATTTACCTTTGCCATATACACTTCCCTAGGGCAGGAAGCCACACTAATAAGGATAGTGCCTCAAACACGGTAAGGAAGGAACTCAGACTCACTTGGTGACTATCTGCTTTGAAGTAGAAGGAACAGAATGGAAACTGTAAGAAGACCACGTTCATTCTACAACATTCTCAACTCAGAAGATACCTTTTCACCCTCTTCCCTACAGATCTTAACCAATTCATAACGTAAAGCACTGGTTATCTAAGCCAAATTCATGAGTATGACCAAAGGCAGGAAAGCAACTGGTTCCTAAGCTGACCTTCTCCTCCCTTTAAGGTCAGTGCCCAACAAAGTACTAGACAGCTACACAGAGTGAAGACTCACCTCCCCACCAGGATATCGATACAGATACTTCTCTTGATCTCGAAGTGCAAATTCCTCTGGATACTGTTGTTCAATCTCAGAATATGTCATCTCCTCACACACGCCCTGCAAAGACACATACCATAATGGGGATGTAGGCACCCTCTCCATCTCAGATGAGCAAGATGACATTTCAGAACACCAGTGCTCTATGTGTTGAGGCCATGTGCTGAGTCCTTCCTTTTTTTCTTTTTTTTTAAGGATTTATTTATTTATTATATGTAGCTGTTTTCAGACACACCAGAAGAGGGCATCTGATCCCATTACAGATGGTTGTGAGCCACCATGTGGTTGCTGGGATTTGAACTCAGGACCTCTGGGAGAGCAGTCAGTGCTCTTAACCACTAAACCATCTCTCCAGCCCCAAGTCCTTCCTTGTACTGCATCTGTCTATGCCAGGATGTCAGGGTGTTACATGGTGCCTTGGATAGGATAGGAGGCACTGTAGAGAGAGGTGGTTTCTCTAGCTTGAGTCACCACCATATCCTACTACTCCAAAGGAAGTCACAGGTCAGGAAGAGTCTGCAGAGTAACAGGAGCAGGAATCAGAGGAGGGGGAAGAGAAATCCTGTGAGATAGATAAAAAGGTAGAAAAGGATGGAAAGAAAAGCATCTAAGTTGAGCGTGGTGATCACGCCTGACATCTCAACTTCTGAGACTGAGAGGCTGAGGCAGGGAGATGATGAGTTCAAGCCAACCTGGGCTGAGAGTGAGCCTGGTATCAATAAAACAAAAAGAAATGCATATCTGGAATAAGTGATAAGAACTGCCAAGAGAATTTTGGAGGACTTTCTCAGAATTGCTGACAAATTGATTAAGGCATGCATTATAGAATTTAGTGACTGGACATTTCTTTTTCTAAGGAGGGAAACAAAACGAGTCCTTGTTAGCTCCACTCTCCAAAAAGGCCAGAATGGCTCAGTTAAAGACTGGCTTAGATCTCACAAAGGGTTCAGATACTAGAGCAGCCTGGAAGCCCTGAAGAACGATAGTTATCCCTTCTCTCTGACCTCTGGGAATTCAGGAGTCAGATTCCTTGGTTTCTAGTTGATTCTGGTTTGCTCAGTTACCTAAGTTATAACTCCTTGATCAGAAATGCCTACTCACAGCATCGATCTCATTTAGGATCTTCCACTGCTCGTAGGTCACCCCAAGAGACTCAGCAGTCTGAATTGTCCTTTTCAACTGGCTTGTCCACACTTTGAGGTCCTGGATGTCCTGTTCCTCCAGAAACTTCTTCAGAGCCTGAGCAAACTGGAGTTTGGAAATAAAAGCTAAACAAAGAAAATATACCAGACACATGCAATAAACACAGAAACTACTACTGGGCATGGCCGAACTATAAACCCAAGAGGAGAAAAAATTCAACTAGAGCCCTTTGTGCTCTTATCACAAACAGTGCCCAATAATCTCCTGATGGATGAATGATCGCAGCAGAAAGGGTCTCAAATGACCCAGACGTTAATCCAGAGCTAGGACCAGTGAGCAGAGAACATCTTTAGCACTTGCCTGGCTATGTGAAACCCCAGTCTAAGCCCACATGGGATTTAAACAGGAGGGATAAAACAGATGACCTCCAGCACGCCCTTCTACCTCTAAGCTTAGGGAATCCAGCCTGCTGGCGAACTACTCACCTGCTTTCCTCGCAACGAAAGGCCGGAGTCCCCCCCAATCTTCCCCAAAAGGTTGAACTCGCTCTCTCCATGCCGGCAGAGGTAGATGGTTCGAGGGTGGACATGGATATTCATCAGGTAGTACACAATCTTACTCTGGATGTAATCCTGAACTCTGTTGACCAGAAATCTCTGGCCTACATTTATCACCTTTATGAAAGAAAGATCCCTGGGACAGGACAGAAGGAAATCCCATGGTAAGAAAGCCTGAAAGTAGGAGTGAGGTGGGTGGCGAGCAAGGCTATTAGCACCTGCACTTAGGAGGCAAAGGTAGGAGAGGTTTCAGTCTGATTCTCTCAACACAAACTCAACAAAGCTAGGGACAGTGAGCGTAGGACCGCAGCACTCTTCCTCTTCCCTGTCACTGCCACATTTATGGAACCAAATGCTAAGAGGTAGAGTACATCTCAAAGCCAAGACAGCATACAATTTCTTGAACTTCCAGCAAGAATGTACTATTTTTTCAGTCTCCAACTGGTGCCATGCAGCATAGCTAAGTGTGTAAGACAGAATTTCAGAGTTTCTAGGGACTAGACTAAGTGACCTAAATTCAAAATTTTGTGAGACATCTGGGCCCCCTATGACATGGTCAAAAATCTAGACAAAACTTGGCAACTCAGGGGGAGGAGAGGAGAGAACAAACTACATGCTGCAAGGATGCCCACTGTACCCTCTTACACCTAATCAGCCTTTCTCAAAGACATTGCTGCAAACTATTTTCTTTATAGCCACAGGGTTTTTCTTAAATTTAAAGTAATTAAGAGCTCATTCAAAATAATGATCAAGGAAAAAACGTACAATAAGGTAACTCACCATCGACCTACCATCAGAAATAAAACTCGATAGATATACATACTTATAAATATCCCTCTAGAATGCTTTCCTACACAGGACATAGAGTAAACTAAATACATCTCTTTATGTCATATCTAAGGTAGTGCCTTTCAGCCATTTATTATGGAAATGTTTCTAAATACTTGCGTTCTGGGAAATCCATTTGAAGAAGAAAATGAAAAGTTCCAACCATGAATGAGATGACAGCAGTGATTTAACACTGTGCTGTGCCTAACAGTCACGCTGATCCATATGTTTGTCTCCAGTGTCTTATTAAATGCCCTACATGAAGCTTTGATCAACAGCTTGATTGGATTAAGCAATGCCTAGGGAACCAGGGAGACACACCTATGGGTCTTTCTGTGGCAGTGTTTCCACTGAAGACTAAATGAGGGAGGGACCCTTGCCCTGACTGTGGACAGCATCACTTCATGGTCTAGAAGGTCTTGGACTGAATAAAAGAGAAAATGGAGCCAGGCATGGAGTTTCACACCTGTAATCTCAGAACTTAGGAGGCAGGGGCAGAACTGCCCTGAGTTCAAGGTTACCCTGGGAAACATTGAGATCTTGAATCAAAAAATGGAGGGAGATGAAAGAGACAGCTAGGTGAGCACAACTTTTCTGTTACTTGAGCCTCTGAAATATGAGCAAGCAATGTGGGAAGAAGGCAGTCCTGCTCCTGTGATTTCCCTGCCATGGTTGCTGTACCTGCTGAGCACTGAGCCAAAACAAACTGAGTACCTTGTGTCAAGTGTTCTATCAGAATGGGGAGAAAACTAGTGAATATAATAACATTGTTTCATCAAGCTACAACTGTGTACCCAGCAGTTCCAGTACTACTGAGATGGAAGCAGAAGCATCAGGAGTTCAAGGTCATCCTCTTTTGTATAGGAAGTTAAAGGCCAGCACATCAGCATGGTTTCCTTGAGACTATGTCTCAAACATGAAAAACAAATCACATTTCCAAAGGCAACGTTCCCTCAGGATTCCATGCATATGCTCTCCTTCTTCAGCGTGGACTTAACATTTTACTAGACCCATACCACGCAAACCCATCTGCATTTTATGCCTCACTGTCATGAGACACCACCTGGCTAACACTGATGAGACATTTCTCCGAGTCTTTAAATGGATTAAAACTGCTGACGCATCTCTAAGGGATATCCTCCAGCAATTCAGTTCCGAGCTGCTAAGCCTGGAGCAGCAGTTCTCTGGAGATGATGGCCCTAAGAGACATTTCGTAATGTCTGAAAACATTTTAGTCATCACAGCTTGGATCTGTTCCTGGCACCAAGTAGACAAAGGCCAGGTACACTGCTAAACACACTAGAATACACAGAGCAGCCCCTTCAACAAAGAATTCCATAGTTCAAAATGTCAATAATGCTTAGATAAAAGGCCTTACTTCAGAGCAGTGGTTTTCAACCTTCCTAATGCTGCACCCCTTTAATACAGTTCCACATGTTATGGTAACCCCCAAACATAAATTATTTTCATTACTACTTCAACAACTGTAATTTTGCTATTGTTGTGAATCATAACGTGGATATCTGACATGCAAGATATCTGATATGTGATCCCTGTGAAAGAGTCATTCAGCTCCCAAAGGGAGCAGGACCCACAGATTAAGAATTGCTGCCATAGAAAATTAGAGAAGAAAAGCTGATAAGAAAATGTGGTTGAGCATCGTTAGGCTAGGTTTATATCAACTTCACACCTAACCCTAACCCAGCCCATTGTGGGTGGTGCCATGCCTGGACTGGTGCTCCAGGGTTCTACAAGGAAGCAAGCTGAGCAAGCCCTGGGGAGCAAGTCAGCAGACAGCACCTTTCTATGTCCTCTACATCAACTCCTGCCTCCAGATTCCTGCTCTGTTTGAGTTCCTGTCCTGACTTCCTACAGTGATAGATGACACTGTGGAAGTCCAAGCCAGATACACTCCTCCCCAACTTGCTTTTGGTCACGGTGTTTTCATCACAGCAATAGTAATTCAAATTAAGACAGTATCACAATAAAAACTCTGTTCTGTGAAATGACATAAATATCATTGGTTTAGAGTACTAGAATAAATTAGAGGGCAAAAGAGAGAGACAATTTTCCTTCTCCTCAGCCCTCAGATCAGTGTCAAACCTTACTTATCATAGTTATCTGGGTCAAGGGGCTGGTAAGTGACCTTGTAGCACTCAATTCTCTTCAGAAAGTCCTCCATCACATTCTCCCTGTTCCTTTCAGGGTAGTCAGGGCTTGACACTTTTACCTCCTGAAATCACAAGAATATAAAGGCCTGGTTAGAGTTCTGTTCTTAAGAGCCCTCCTACGAATAGCCTCTTGTAAAGAACAGAAAGAAAAGTCTGTAAAGCAGCCTTTCATTACAGCACTGGCATCCCCATGCACTGAATACTCATCCTGTCCTGTGACCCTAGCAACCAAGAAAGAGAAAACAGTGGGGAGTCATGTGCCTGCCTTGGGCCAAAGGACAGAGGGAGTTATGAAGTTAATGCTGCTTCTGAGCCCGAATCCCTTTAGCTATTTGCCTGTGAACACAGAATGGGCTCTAATCTCCACCCCAATGCTACTCAGAATAGGGCATGTGAACCAGTATTCGACTTAGGAATCACTGCCTCTTCCTCAAATAAGAAAACTACAGTCCCTATGATGTAAGGGCACGTCTAAGAGAGCATACAAAGATGCCTGCTTGTATGCATCAAAACACAATCTATTCAATATACTGTCTGGTGATGTGTCCATAAGGCACAGAAGTACAATATTCAATGCTGATCAGAACACTAGACAACTGAAGAATACACGACCTTTCCATGAGGTGGCTAGGCAGGAAAAAGAAGTCTAATCTGGAGCAATATTTAGGTCTCAATGTCAGGTAGTATCAGGACACAAAGCCAGGACTCCCACAGTCTAAGCGGTTCTCCATTCAACAACTCATTTTTATTGTATTCCACAAAGGCCCAGACTCTTTTCCCAAGGGAAGGATATAAAGGTACAAAATGATCTCAAGTAAGAATCTTTATGATGATAAGCCTGTCTGTTTCCTTCTTTCACTACCCAGAGTCAACATAAACACATATACATGCGCGCACACACACACATACACACAGAGGAAGAAGAGAGAAAGGAAGACCGACAGACAGACTGGCTGACTGGCTCACTGACTGACTGACTGACAACGACAGGGATGACACTCACCAGAATATTGGCAGCAATGACATCAGGATCATCACAGACAGATTCCACAAAGAATACCTGGGAACGGAGAGAAGGCATGACAAACCCATCAAAAATGCAAGGCTGTTAGCTGAAAGCACATGCTCCTCTACTCCACCCAGCAATCACATTTTTACGATCTACTTCATAAAGTGGCCTCTAAGACCTCTTCATTTAAAAACAGATCTTACCACATCTCCTAGCTCTAAAACATATAGGCTAAGTAAAAGTCAAAGAAAGGATCTAAAAAGAAAGCACTCAAGGATTAGGCCCATGCCCTGAGAGGACTAACTCAGACATCCAGATTTTGAGCTCAGCAGAGACAGGGGGTACTGCATTCCTCTCTGCCCACCCCACTCCCCACCTGCACTCCTCTCTCCAGCACAGAGTCAGAACCTACCTTGAAGGCATTCTCCTTGGCAAAGTTCAAAATCATGTCCCTCCTCTCCCGAGTGGTATTGGTGGCATCAAACACCTAGACAGAAAGCATACAAGAAAAATCAGAAGAAAAAAATGAGAGGTCACCTGAGGCTGACTGAGGATAGGGATGAGTGGCCAGGATGCTGGAAGAGTGGGCATGAAGGAAAGGGGACAAGGCTTACCGCAATCTGCCCACTCTCTTCAGTCAAATAGGCCTTAACGTCGTCCAGTGCCACCAGGGCACACTGTCTGACATGAGAACAAAGGACATTAGTGAAGACAGCAAGATCCAACACAGCTGTAGCAATCACTTCGCACTCGGTGTCTTTCTGGTTGTAATGTCTGACCAAACTAAATCTTTAATTTTCCCATGGAGTTCATACACCGTCCTACAACCTCCTCCCCTGTCCAATTCATAAGACTTAGGACCTCTTTAGGCATCACATAAAATCGTCTACTAGAGTTCTGTCTGCTACCCACCCAACCTAAGCTAGTCTTTCAATCTAATAACTACTTTTAGAATCCCCTCAAGAAATTTCCTGAGAAAAATAGGGCCCTGACACATTCAATCTCACAATTGCCTACAAACAGTTGATTTAAGTCAGGCCTGTTAAAAAAAGACTCACTTGCGGATCTTCATAGCCTCTTCATTGTCATGTCGAAAGAAGTCATAAGACTTATAGGACTTGACTGCTTCACGTCGATATACCCCAAGATTAAACACTGCAGCAAAAACAATATGATGGCCCCACTAAAGGAGACTTCTTGGCCTAACAGAGTGGCCAGTGGGGTGGAAAAAGCACCATGTATGTTGGAAACAATACCAAATTAAGAAAAGTTGGATTAAAGTTCTGACTTACAAGAAGAGCTTAGGCAAGTCTGAAGCTCAGGTTCTACCTCCTCAACTACTGTTTCAGCAAAGTACCAGTAAGGTTCAAAAATATGACATGTGCCAAGGGTTTTGAGATACCACCTTCTCATTTAATTCAGAATACTTTTACCAAAGGTCTTCTATCAAATCTAGAATGATCTGCCTAGGCCTGGAGGAGACAAGTCTAGGGATAGGGAACACATTCAGAAAATGAAAAAGCCATCTTTGTTTTTATCAGGAACATTAAAGAGCTTGATGCTAAGAAGACTCAGTCTCTCAGAGACCTGTGGGACTCCAGAACTAATCAACTCCCTTCCCAAGGAATGGCCTGTACCTACCTTTGGTGGGTACTCCAATCCAGTTGAGGTAGCGTGTTAGTTTCTTAGAAACGTAAGTTTTACCCCGGGCTGGCAAGCCAATCATAACAATGAGTGTTGGAGAGTTGGTCATGTAGGAAGCCCATGCTAAAAAAAAAAAAAAAAAAAAAAGGAAACAGTTAAGAGCTAAAAAATGACTGCACGTCTCATAAGGTTTATGCACCAGATGAGAAGTTCCATAGTATCAACTCATTTGATCCTCATTAACCTACAGGGCAAAGGTCCAGGATGGGTAAGAAGGCAAACTGAGGCGATATTTGGCATATCCTCTTGAAACAGAGTTAGAGGGTCATACAGACTTCCATAAAGAACCCATACCAAGGCATTTCTTTCCCAAGTCTTTATAGAGATTCCCAGGATGAAAAGAAATAGTATGCAAGATTAGGAAGAAAGAATACTTAATAACACTGCAACTATGGTTCTATTTACCCCAAACCAGGCTGACTTTAAAATAGAACCCAGACTTTCTCCATTGAAGATCCTCCTATCCCTCCAGAGCCTCAGATAAGATTTGGATGGTCTTTGCAAAAAGAACACTACCTCAAATTATTTTGGTCACAACACTCAGGTCATAAGCTTCTCCTTTATTTTATTTCAAAACTGGTAATATTTGGTAGGCAAAGCCTATAGGGTAAATGTTTGACTAACCTTAATCCATAAAGGTTAAGGATCAAACAGGAGGTCATAAAGGCATGCCTACCTCAACAGCTCATATAAAAGCAAGATAGCTAGTAAACAAGACAGTAACTAACTTATAGGAATGCTCATTTACAAATTTAAGCTTCACTGGGTTGGGGGGCTTAGAGGCCCAATGACTTGTACAGCATACAAATTAGTGACGTGTTGACCTAGTGTTGGAAGCACACCCATGCTCCCAGACAGTTCCTTTCCATCCATGCCACCACAACAGTGGGAGAGAAAAGACCTGCATTTCTGCCTGGCCACCTCTTTCTTGAAGTCAGGACCCAAGTTGTGGTAATCCGGGAGAGGTCAAGCTGAAGGCTCTCTCCATAGAGGAAGACTACATAGTCAACAAAGGGGAAAATAATACACTCTGGGCTTCTGCTTCCTGGCACCCTTTTGCAAAAGGGGCCCTTAACATATGCCACATGAGGGTGAGAATGCCACTCTGAGGTCCAACATCTCAAGAGCTGCAGTGAGGCTGCTCTCTCCAAGTTAGAAACTAAGGCATCAGGCCATTTCCCATACATGAGCTCTACTAAGGGGCCATGCATTCTCGAAAGACCTGAAATCCGTCATGAGAATTACTGTGTGACACCTCCCCTTTTGCAAGGAACATGGGAAGAAATAAGCTAAAAAGGAGATGTGGCCTACTACAATTTGGGAAGAGAAAGGCACCCACCTACAAGATACTCATAAAAGCTTCTTTAAAACCCACATTTTAGAGCCAACTGGGCTGTTCCCTGCTCTGAAGAAGCATACTTCAATCTCTTATGTTGTTGGCTTCACTTTGCTAAATGAAAGTTCTCTTTGAGCATTCTATTAAATGTCGCTTGACCGGATTCTTTCCTTCAAAAAGAACTGAGAGACCACTTACCGAGTCCAACCCCTGTTGTATGGAGGACATTGCTGACACTGGACAAGGAGCTCCAGGACAGGTGATGGAGCAGAATAAGCAGTTTACCTCTCTATCTAAACAAGGAGCTTAGAGATGAGTAAACAGCACCAAAGAGCCTCCGTGGCCCGACTCCCTGAGCACTGACCCTAGCAGGCAAACAGCCCTACCTGGCATCAGGCTGCAGTAGTAAAAGCCAAGTCTTCTTCCTGTTCCCCAGCATAATGCACACTCCTGTACATGTGCAAAGATTTGGCACATCAGCTGCACTTACAGGCCTCTCTGCCACATCTTCCAGCTCATTAGACACTTCCCAAAGGTGCTGTTTCCCTCCCCAGCACTTAGAAGGAAAGCATGCTTAGGAGCTGCTCTAAGAGAAACCAGCAAGTGGCTACTCTATGTTCACCATATTGGACAAAGAAAGTTAAGTACAAAAGAAAACACAGGGTTGTGCCACAGGCATTCCATGCCCTATTCTTCAGCACCACACCACCATCCTGAGCTAGAACATGCATATGTACACACAGGTATACACACATACACACACACACACACACACATACACACACACACACACACACACACACACACACACACACACACACCTTGATATATACAACCAGGGCTTCACATACCTGGTATAACCATGGCTTCTCATTTTCTGGAAAATGAAACAAAACTAAATAATACTTCTTCTCTCAAACTGCTGCACTGGCAAAACTAGGAAGATGGTTTCCTATCCGTTAAAAAAAGCAAAAGCACCACCTAAGTGTGAAAAGAAGGCACTTCACACCGACTGACCTGGTGACACTGTAACAGCATTTCTTAATGTGGAAAACTGTTTCAACCCTGAAATTCTGTCTTCTTTATTCCAAATTAAACTGGCTTTATCCAGTTTCAACTCATTTTCTCTTTATGAACCTGCTTGGTCAGAATGAGAGCTTAACAGTTTCTTTTATATAAACGGAAAACTAAAGCCTAGAGAAGGGAAGAGCTTGGCCCACAGGACCACAAAAGAAAGTCAAGGTCAGGCTTCTTAACCACACTACTAATCTCATGACGGCCTGTTCAGCCTAATCTGCTGGTTCTTGGCCATCACATTAGCACCTGACCAAAGGCCCCCGAGGAAAACATGACTGTGTTATGCTTATCTGGGAGGATGTCTAGGCAAGTAATGGTTCCTGGCTAAGGACTTTCTCCATTATCAACATTAATGGGCCCAGCATTTTTAAATACATAATCCATAAGGCATATATCATTCATATTGTCTTAATTTTATTCATTAGAAGTTGCAAAACCTGATTGCCTTCTGCCATCTGACTGTTAAGCATGAAATAAGATGAAATAAGTTCACAGAACTGTCGCTGCCCACTAGAAAACTGGTGGTTTTGGTAAGCATTGTAGCCATAGTCAGTCAGCCTAACCTCCAGCAAAGAAATACCTGGAGGCACTGAAAATTCAAAGAACACATTTTCAATGTGGATGAAGATTACACTGGGTCTATCACACTCCTTTTACTTCTGTAAGAAAAGCTGTTGATATGAGCAGGCAGACAGACGTACTACAGTGTTCATTGAAGTGTTCTATATGATAGTGAAAATTTTCACACAATTGTTGGTAGAAATGCACACAGTGTAGAAAGGTAAATCTGGATTTACTAACATGAAAAAAACAGTCCAGGATAGAGTAAGCTCTTTCCTCGGCAATGGAAACAGAAGAGTATGTGTATCATGAATGCACCTGTTCCTTAATGGACACAGCAGAGCTAAACTTAAAGAATCCAGCAAAGACATAAGAGAATGAAGAGACTCACTCTCCATCTTTCTTCCTGCATCACTTGGGCTTTTCTAACCTTGACTTCTCCTTTTATATTTGGGAAAAAGTACATTTGTCTTCTCCAATCTACTACTAATAATTTTAAATAAATAATAGAAACAAAAGACGAGAAAGAAAAAGAACTTAATAAAGAAAGCATATAAGACCCTACTCTCAGTGACCCCTCACCTGGGTACCTTAAAAGTACCCCATCCAGCACTCCCACAACCCCATCCCTGGAACAACTTAAATCCCAAAAAGGCTCCTTTGAAGGTTTTGGCTCACTACTACAGTCATCTTTTCGCCTGAGGTGAAAGCAGTCACTTCTCAGGTTCAGAGTTAGCAAGCAGGTGTAATGAGCGGCAAAGGGACCGGGAGTGAGCTATAAATAAAGCAGCACAGGCAACCAGGGAGTCAACAACAAGGCACCTTCTCCACACAGTGCAAACAGGGTGAGGCTGGCTTTATCAACTCAGAGAAGATACCCAAGTGAGGTTCTTTAAAAAGACATGGCAGCAAAACAGAACAGGTGCCTACGAATCTGCTCTCCTGGGCAAGATGGATGAGAACAAGATGTCTATAAGAACCAAACTGCCAAATCTCTGTGCGCAGCAGAGAAAAACAAACTGTATTCTCCTAAGAATCTCACAATTTCATGGTCTAGCCATGACGTAAGAAAGACTGGGTACAGAAAGGACAACTCAGAGGACTTTAGTTGGGTAGAGAAGGCAGTTTTAACAGAGATTAGACAAACAAAAACAAATGAACAAACCTAGTCTGGAGCAGGGATGAGTCTAGAGATTGTGCTGTAATTGAAAGCCCTGGAAGAGCAGTAGAAGGGTCAGGAAAGCAGGCAGGAGTGGTTAGCTGAGAGCAGGCAGGGCTAGAAGGGTTGATGCTATGAACTGGCTTTTTCTGAAGTCCGCTCACATCCTTCCTGCTGTCTTTTGGACCACACAGCTAGACTGGAGCACACTCCTTTTAAGAGACACTCTGGATCAGAACGACTGGGTACAACGTTGTCAAATAATAGAAAACATTCTTCACTGAAAAGATGATTGTTTACAAGGCCCTCCTAGGTAATGTTTCAAAATTAAATACAAAATGTAAAGTCACCTGTGAAAAATGACAGCAGCTATGTTCCACATTCATTCCAGCACTTGTCTATGTGTACTTATTTATTTCTTAAATCATTCCTGGGAGAATGATTTCTCTGCTATACCATCTAGAGTGTCTCCACTTTATAATGGAGTAAACTAGGTTAAGAGTGACAGTGAACACCAGTAATCCTAGCACAAGTTCAATGCCTATCTGGGTTACAGACTGAGACACTGTCAAAGGAGAAAAGGAGAGGAGAGAAGAAGGTAAAGGGGCACACAGAAAGAGGAGGCTTGATTTCTTATAGAGTAAACCGAGGAAGAGAGAGCTTGAGCAAATTGCTCAAGGGTACATAACAAGGAAACAGCAAAACCACCATTCAAACCCCGGAGGTCAGACCAGAGGGACACTAATGAAGGATCATGCTGTAAGTTTACCATAGGCAGCAGCTTCTTGCCCTAACCATGGAGATGTGCCAAGCTCAATATTATGACTGCACCAATCCAACACATGCCTCAGGGATGCCAGATAAAAGAGCATGAAAGTAACAAGAAAGAGTGTGACACCACAGTGGAGCTCTGAGGTAACTGAGAAGACAGACCTTCCATGTACTCATACACCCAAGCACTTCCCATTAAGTGAGAACTGACAGAGGGATCCTGAAGGAAGACTGCTAAAAGGCTCCTGAGGTTTCCAGAAACATCTGAGGATCAATGGCCCAGATTTCTAGGGAAGTGTACAGTCAAGGGGACAAGGCTTCATTCCCCTCCACCATTTTTGCCATCTCTGTATATTAAAATGCTTGTGTGAAAGAATCTGCAAAACCCCAAAGGCAACCCTGTAAGAACTTTAAGCACCCAATACTGTGAGTCACATGTCAGAGCTCATTCCCCTCGGGGCCAAGAGGAACAGGACAAATACTGGCTCTCACCTGCACTTTTGTCTCAAGTAACCCAGCCTTACTCTGAACTAAGTATGTGTGGCTGAGCACAGCCTTGAACCCCTTGATCCTCTGCCTCCGTCTCACCAGGGCTTAGATTATGGGTGTGGGCCACCATGCCTGGCTTCTGCCTTCAATGTATGCAACAAATATCACTTTCCAAGAACACAGTACAATAGATAAAAGGAACTGAGAGAGTGACAGCCCCAGGTTAATCTGTACTGCAACATTTGGCCATCCTGTGTCTAAAATAACTTGGTCTAGCTCCTCACATATCCCTAATGAAAGCAGAAAAAGCCCCAAACACACTAAACATACTAGTCTGAGACAGGGAAGTGCTCACTGTGGACTTTGTCTTAAGTTCTAGGCCATGTGAGAAACAGGCACACATCTGTACTCAAGAGGTTTAGAGAGGAAGAGTGTACGGTGAGTCAGAGGGCAGCCTGGGTTACACTGCAAGTACCTAGCAAGTCGGGGTTCTGTGGTAAGATCCAGGCACAAAACATAAACTGCCGTGCAAAGAGTTACTACTCACCACCCGACAGAGCACAAGCCTCTAGGATACAAACACATTTCTGGGACAAAAACCCTGAGAGGGATCAGCAGTCAGTCCCTCTTTACCAGAACTCACAGCATGTCTTCCCTGCCCTTCGGGGATTTGAGGCGTGGGGTTTGCAGATGCTGCTGCTGTCTTCTGTGGAAAATGTACTGTTCTCGGACATGGTAGTTCTTCGGGAAGCACCTGGGGAAAGAGAGAGAACACAATAGAAGGAAGGGAAGGAAGGTGTCCCTACGATGATGCAGAAGATTAGTGTGATACAAGGGAGAAGCCCCTGCTTCTAATTCACAAACACTTGTTCCTGGGTAAGTCACAAAGCTGACTCCTCACTCCACAGCTGCACTCCAACTTTGCATTTCTTTGCTGACTTGATTCACATTCATATATCTCAAACCCAGGAAGCCTTCCATTATCTTAATAAAGCAGATTTTCCTATCATGATTACTTCACCATGTTTTACAGAATGGACAAAAGAAGATAACCAAGCAAAGTAGCCTGTTCAGGTGTCTTGACCTCTCACAGTCTAGTTTCTAGCCTATGGACAAAAGAGAGGTGGCAATCAGAAAAGGGCTGGAATTGGGGATAGATCAAGTGCACTGTCAAGAAAGCAATCTCAATCCAAAGGTAAAGCTCAGTCTTGAAGGAGGGAGGGAGAGGAAGAGGGAGGTACAAAGGGAAGGAAAGGGAGAGGGAAGGAGACTGAGAAAGGAAAGGAGAAGGGGAGGGGGAGAGAGGGAATGGGAATGAATTTGGGAATTGTGGTGAGAGGGGCAGGGGAGAAAGCACATTCTAGGAAGGAAGAACTGTAGTGGAACTGAGATAGCCCTTATTACATTCTCTGACGTCCTGTGCTCTCCAGCCTCCTGGCCCTTTCCTATTCACCCCTAGGGCACAGCAGAAGTAAATGACTTCGATGTTACCTGCAAAACTAGGGTGAAAGGGACTGAGGCTCACTCCTCAAACCCTGAAACTAAGGAGCTCATGACAAAAGATTCTATGAGAGAGACAGACAGACAGGCAGACAGACAGACAGACACAGAGAGGGGGGGTGGGGGAAGAGAGAAAGGAAACCCGTGCAAGGCTACTGGCCTGGAGAGCCAATTCTTCAGTCCTCACACACCAGCTGCGGCTCAGCGTCCCTGCAGGGCTGCACGCCCAGGAGTGTCACGGGAGCTACCCTTCCCCAAAGCACGAAGCACCGTCGCTCTGCACCTTCACCGCGCAGCACCCCAGCCTCGCGCCCAGACTGCTCAATGATCGCTCACCCTATGCCCTGTCCTATTCGTCCTCCTTGCTGTAGACCCCGTGTCGCCACCGGAAAGCCGGGAAGCAGAGCTAGCAGACAAGACTGAAGAAGTCCGGGCTCCGGGGGTGGGGGGAGTCACGTGGGGCGACTGGCCCCGCCCACCCTCACGTCAGCCCTCACCTGGAGGCTCGCTGGACCAATGAAACACCTGCAGGGCAGGGGGCGGGCTCCTGGAGCCTGGGAGGACCTGTGACAGCCTAAGGCTGTCAGCTCCCAAAACTGCCCACCCAGTGGAGCTTGGTGGCATTGTTGCTAGGAAACCAATGGAGCTGAAGGCGGGGTTAGTTAAAAGTCTTCTTTTTTTATTATTCTCGCGAGACCTGTTTGGCTGACATCTTGCGTGGGAGTGACTGGTGGAGAAAAAAAACCGATGATTAACGCCTTCCCTCCTGAATCTCCAGCTAGACTAGGTTCTGGGAGCTAAGGCTTTTAAAGATACCTTGCTGGCTACCAGAATGCAAGCGCTAACTATGGTCAGGACCCTGAAACCTATGGATCCGGGAGCTTCCCATTCACCTTCCAGGTGACTCCAAAGCACGTTCCTTTATGTCCTCCCACAACCCCGGACCCAAGCTATGTTATCTGTGGTCATCTTGAAGAGCCAAGGAGAACTGCACCCGTTCCTGGTGTTAGGGCGGAGAGGAACAGACTTGCTGTGACTGATTCACAGTAGAGGCTGTTGCAGTGGGGTTTACACACTCCAGAACTTCAAAGCTAACACCATTGGTGCCTGGTACGACTGACAGTCCACGGTGGGGAGGAGGACTTGCTGCTTCAGCTAAAACGATGGGCGGGTTGGTACCCTAGAGCTGCTTTTACTCATTCCTTCTTTACCTGGGGGTCAAGCCATCTTCCACACAATCCAGGCATGTGCTTTACAGCCCCTGGCGTGTTAAGGCGTGCTGTCAACTCATTATTAGGCGTTTACTGCACTCCTTTATTATGTTCAAGGTAGTCTCGGGCTCTCAAAGTTGGAAACTGGCTAGCTATCTGGTTCGGTCTTCTCTTCCCCGTCTGTCTTCTGTCACTCGGCCACAACGAGGACTTCATTCCCATGATGAACTGTCTTCCTATCTGGATAGGAGGAATCGAACTGGAATCCGGATGACAAGAGTTAGTCCTCTTGAACGCTGCCACCTCCCGAGTGAGGCAGTCGCCCCGGGCACGGCTGCTGACCTCATACAGTCTTTCTGAGGTGGCAGATGGACGCTTTCAAGTTCGTCTCACGGGACTCCGGTCAATGAATCAGTTTGGTGCAGCCACGAACCTCGTCAGCACTGTGACTGTTCAGGAGGTCCCTTGACCTTCCTTGGCATTTGTTTACCTTCTCAAGGATGAGTGTGCTTCGCCCGGTGTTTGGGAGGCTGCTTTCATCATTTCCGACCTCCCTGCAAGGTGACATTCTGCTCTGCTAGACTCGGGAACTCCTTCCCCGCCCTCTTCCCTGGACCATAAATGCTGCAGACGCGAAGCGCGCCTCACCGGAGCGTTCTGACGAGCTGGCCAACCTCCAGCCCTCGGCCGCGGCCGCCCTTACCACTTTAAGAGCCCGCCTGTTTTTTGGAAGGGCCGAAACCGAATCCCCACCGCGGTGTCGCGAGAAGCGCCCCAGCGGCTACTTCTCGCGATGTTTGGAGGCGCGAAAGGCGGCCATTTTGGGGTCCCCCCCGCTGGTTGCTCTGGCGCTGTCTCCCAGGCTGTGGCTGGGACCAAGGCCGGCCCCACAGGAGGCCGGCCAGCTGACACTATGTGGCGGCTCCGCTGCAAGGCCAAGGGTGGCACCCACCTTTTGCAGGGTCTCTCCAGCCGGACCCGCCTACGGGAACTGCAGGGCCAAATCGCCTCTATCACTGGCATCGCTCCGGGCAGTCAGCGAATCCTTGTCGGCTACCCACCGGAGTGCCTGGATCTCAACGACCGGGACATCACTCTTGGGGACCTGCCCATCCAGTCAGGTACGGGGACCGGCCGGGGCCGGGGAAGTCTTGAAGGACATTGAGGAGGGGAGAAAAGTGAAGCCAGTAAGGCCAAGTGCCGGTGTGACAGCTAGGGGCTTCTAGGACCATAACTCTGGCAAGTTCCGGTTAAGTGTCAAGTCCTTTACCTGTGATTTAGAGGCAAGCCTGGAGTCTTGGAGTTCCCTGTTCCCCAAGCCTGCTTCCCAAAAGACAGCAGGACCCCTTTTCCCTGACATGATGGTTCTTTTTCCCTATCCTGGTCAGCAGTTGAGATACCAATTTTTTGTCATTTGTTTTTAGTTTGTTTCGTGTACACTTGGACGTATGTACTTACTGTGGAATTAACCAACAGCAGTTTTAGAACTTGGAAATCAGTGTTGATCACTGGAAGCTTTTCATTTTGGGTCAAGGCTCCTCAAGCCATCAAATGGTGTAGTCATGCGAAGTGCACGAACACCCTGGTGATCTACCTAGTCTGTGGAGACCTTCTGAAAGATTTGTTTTTAAGTTGGAGTGCAACACGGAGCATTTTGTTCTGTTTTCCTCTTTCCGAAGACACAGTGAACCAAACACAAACAAACTTAAAAGAGTTACTGGCCTCTTGTTTACAAAGTTGTGTTCTCCTTGGTAACCTCCTTGATACTTTTAACACATTTGGTTTCTAATTTACTGAGTTGGCTAATAAACACCCAATCTATAATTTCTCTGCAATTCTGGATTTGTTTTCTTTTTAACAGGTGACATGCTGATTGTTGAAGAAGACCAAACCAGACCAAAAGCTTCACCTGCGTTTTCAAAACATGGTGCTCCTAGTTACGTCAGGGAAACTCTGCCTGTGCTTACCAGAACCGCAGTCCCAGCAGACAACTCTTGCCTCTTTACCAGTGTGTACTATGTCGTGGAAGGAGGAGTCTTGAATCCAGCTTGTGCCCCTGAGATGAGACGCCTCATAGCACAAATTGTAGCAAGTAATCCAGACTTGTACAGTGAGGCCATACTGGGAAAGACGAATGAAGAGTACTGTGATTGGATCAGAAGGGATGATACTTGGGGGGGAGCAATTGAGATATCAATCCTGTCCAAGTTTTATCAGTGTGAAATATGTGTAGTAGATACACAGACTGTCAGAATTGATCGTTTTGGGGAAGATGCAGGGTATACCAAAAGGGTTCTGCTCATCTACGATGGCATTCACTACGATCCGCTTCAGCGAAACTTCCCTGATCCCGAGACCCCGCCTCTGACCATTTTCTCCTCAAATGATGATATTGTTCTTGTACAAGCACTGGAATTAGCCGATGAAGCTAGAAGGAAGAGACAGTTCACTGATGTAAACCGCTTTACCCTGAGATGCATGGTGTGTCAGAAGGGCCTAACCGGACAAGCTGAAGCAAGGGACCATGCCAGGGAGACAGGCCATACCAACTTTGGAGAGGTGTGATCTGTTCATAAGAGTTGGAGCCTACTACCTCACAGATCCGGAAGGCTCTGGGTTCTCCAATAAGCTATCAATAACCCTACGGAATAGAACACAATGCTTGGACCATCCTTTTATCTTAAAGCAGTCTGACACTGAAATTCCTTGTTAAGATTAAAATCAGTGTGCAAGTTTACAGATGTGTGTCTACACTAGTGGCATGCCCTCTTTCTACTGGGGTGTCGGAATAGGTGGTTCTGACCACTTCTGATAATAACCCGAAGACTGGATTGTATTATAAATGAGCACCCAGCGGCTTTAGCTTATAGAAGAAAACATATTTTAGGTAATGTGGAAAGCCTTGTGGAGGGCCACTGGACATACACCACAGTGTTTCCAGTAATAGATTCCTTTTAATAACTTCGAATGACTGAGTAGTTTCTAAATTCTGAATTGATTCATCAAATGAAGATACTCAGAATTGTCAAAAATTTTGTATTGCAATTTGGCAGACTTTATAAATGTCTCTAACTACTTACAAGTACATAAAAAAGCAATTTTACAGGGATAAGTATGTCTCTTGAGAATGTTCTCTAAAACAGGAACTAATGTGGTCCTGTTGAGATTTGTAGTGTGTAAGAGTAGAATGTATAAGGGGAAAGGTGCCTGAAGCAGCTTACTGAAGCTTTAAAAGACTGTCGGCCTCCTGTTTTAATGCAATTCATGTATTGGTGTTTGTCATGTTAGATAATTTTTAATGATGCAGGGTATGCCATTTTAATTGCTAATTTATTTTAAAATTCAAGAAGCATCTTGAAAACTTGAGTGTTTAGTTCTTTTGCTTTTTACATATAAATTTTTCTGGAGGGATTTTATTTTCTCAGCTGTCCAGCTCAAAGCATTTAAAAACAAGTCTTCCTCTGAAGTGTCAGTGGTAATCTTTCCAGTAGATAACAGTGTTCATAGCTCTTGTATGATCTTTTGGATATTCCACATTTCTGCAAGTTAGTACTTTGTTCATCTGTGATCTTTGACTTTCAGGTTTTAAATAATTTATTTGGTTTGTTTCACTTCCAAAATATACAAAGTTTTAAAATCCTTGCCTTATACAGCTCTCTCAGAACACTGCTACCTAGTGTCAGGTATGTAGCCATTTGCTTGATGGATTGATCCTCAAGGCACATGCTCTCAAAACTCAGCTTCACTATAGAATCTTCCAGGTAAAGTTTTCTACCTCTTAAGCCTTCTAAAGATCAGGGATGCGAAGTTACCATTTGTTATGTATTCTGTCATACGATGTAAAGAAGCATACTGTTGTGAAGTTTTGTTATCTTGATCTTACTTATTAAATATCTCAGACAACCATTGGTGTATTTTAAAGCACTTACATCTTTCCATGATTCTTCTTAGCAAATGTTTTAAAATCAAAGTCAACCCTTACTCAGCCTTTTACATGGTAATGGTGACCATGTCAAATTAAGGACTGTTAAAGTGAACAATTTAGAAAGTTCCTTTAAGGACAGTTGAACAATTCACAAAGTATGCTTCAATCATCAGATGACATTCTTTCTGGGTTGAGACAGGGTCTCCCTATGTGTTTCTTGCTGGCCTGGAATTCTCTATATAAACCAGGCTCCTCCAACTCAAAGTGATCCTCCTGCCTCTGCCTTTTGAGTGTTGAGATTGCAAGTGGGGGCCACCATACCTGGCCAGATGACTTGAGTACCCTTTGTGCACATAGCCAGCCAGGCAATGGTGTTATTATAGTCATATAAATTGAAATCTTTTAATTTTCTTTTTTTAACGGAGCCTTAAAGATAGTTTTAGTGAGCTTAGGATGCTGAGCATTCGTCATTCATGACATATAAATGACTGTCACAAAAGTCTCTTTGTACCTGTCATCTGATTCAGATTGTTTTAAATCTTTTATTTCCTTTAAAAATGTTTAATTTAAAGCTGTACATTAGAAATGTAACAATGGGTTATGCATGATATTTATAAAGGTTGCCTTCCTTTACCACTTGAGCATCCAAATTCAGTATTCTAAAATGTTGGATCCAGAAGTTTGTTCATACAACAAGTATTTATTGAATAACTTATAATGTGTCAGGAATGTTCTGTTTTTTGAAAATAAATTCCTGTCACTTTAAAATTGAGTCTATATGATGTACAGAGGATTCGTTTAGTGAGTGTAAAAAAGCAGAGTGAGCACTGGTGTCCTAAAGTCACAACCTTGTTCTAGTGCTCTTTGTGTGTCCTGGTTAGTATTTATTTAGGGGACCATTTCTTATTTTATTTTATCTTCTGCTTGATTTGTTCGGTTGCCAGGTAGAGACGTGATAGTAAAATGGCTTTCAGAAAGACATTTTAGTCATTTGCTGACATGAGAACTGGTTTTAGAGTAGTGTTTTTATTGTGAACCATTCCAGGGGAAGCATTATATGCAGATTACTTGTTAATTTCTGTGCATTCCAAATACAAGCTGTTAAGCCTCATAGCATTGAAAAGTTTTGTTTTATATTTTTCCTGTATTTATTAAGCTCTTGAAATTATTGTGAAACTCATTTTTAGAATTTTGAAAAATCTATGAATTTAGTTGCAGCAAAGCTAAAAGAAACTTTGTCCTAATGGAACCCTTTGTGTTCAGTTTTTGCCTGTCCTACGAGAATTTTTTTTAACTAAAATGATACTAGTTACATTAGTGGTAAAATAAAAATTATGCTTTGCCCCCACTTCTTCAGTGTTCCCCCACTCTTTTTTGGATTAACAATTCAGTGTGTTTTTAATAAAGATACCCTAATCACAGCAGTAGTCCAAATTAATGTCCCTGGGAATTTTGTGATATGACACCATATAAAGGCATTCGGATGTTAGCACATCTTCTGCTAGTGATTCATGGTTGATTCTTAAAGCTCTCCATGAATGTGAAGTCATAATCAAGTGATTACTGGCCAATCTAACCCCACTGTTAGGAATTAATACCATTAATGCCATTTGAATTCTCTGTTGAGTTCAAGTCTCGGAAAAATCAGAATTCCAAATTAACATTGTTTCCCTACCCAGGTATGCCCCTAACTGTGCCTGCCTAACTTACTTGTCTGTCTAGCTTCTTCCCTTCAAACTGTCCTAGTTGAATTTTCTGTCTTTGAAAAATGTACAGTAGGATGTATGTGAAATCAAGCAACAATGATCCGTACATGCATGTTATATATTAAAAAATCAGGTGGCCTTCTTAAATTTACATATATTAAAAATTACACTTTTCATGTGTTGAAACATCATTTGCAGCACTTTAAAAATTAGAGAATAAAAGTTTACAAAGCTCTCGAAGATCTTGAGGGCAATGAAGATAGAACCCTGAGCTGCTAGCCAACCGCTCTCATGCGCTGTTGCCATCAGTATTCGCTGTATCTTATGACACAGTCTAATTTCACTCACTGTTAGGAGCATGGCCTATGCCCTAACGTAAGGAATGTTACTTCTGTAATGTGATTGTTATAGAGCAGAGTCATCAAACCTTTCATTCATTCTAAGCAAGCTTATTTTGGAGAAATAGATTTTTGAGTAAGATATGCAAGCAGTGTTTGTAAACCTAAGGAAACACTTTATTTGAATAAACTAGTTTGTTTCTCATAGTGCTAAGCGTCAAACCAGGGCTTTTTGCTGCTAGGGTAAGTACTTATTGATCAGCATGCCTGCCCAGGATGTTTTCTTCATATGTATCGTAATGTGTCAGCACATCCAACTCAAGAAATGTAAGACTGCCTTAGTTGTGGGAAAGGTTTGGTATTTTTGTTGTTTTGTTTTGTTTTTCTTTCTTCAAAAATTAGCTAACATTTTGTTTACAGTGCTTTGACTATTTTATTTGGAAAACAAAGTATTATGTTTACTGAATTATGAGGTGTTTGTGTCTTACTTCATTTGATATAAGAGAGGGTGTTAGCCTTTCCATGGCATTTGAAAGTGAAAAAGATGAGTACTACTAAAGAAGAAATGTGTAAGGCTGTGAATACAAGCAGCGTTCATGGTACACTTTTCACTTTTGTTTTGAAATACAAGAACCTGTATATAGGAGTTTAAGTTTAGTGAATGTATGATTTGGTTAAGTTATAGGTGAGGAGGCTGAGAATTTCTACCGAAATGATGTGGCTTGGATCCAAAATGCGAATAGAATGTTTAGTTGAGTGTAAACCATCCCTAACTTAAAGGACAAGGTTGCCCCTTCATATCTATGCCATTCCAGGTGCCACAGGAAATGCATTTGTACCAAATTGTTTTCTTTAAGAATGCATAATAAGTACATATAGCTTGTCAAAGGGATAAGAATGAAAATAGTCTCATTGAGGCAGAGTTCCTTAAATAAGAAAAAAATGACCAATAAATACTGAAATACTGAGCTCAGAACATAATTTCAAAGGTATAAAAGGGGACCAAATAGAAAGAGTTGTTTTCTTGGCATATGAAAATGTGTTTTTAGTGTTGCTTTCAAAATGTTCTCTTGTTGTTTGCCAGCAAGTTCCAAGGTCGATGCACTGCTGCTCTCTGGGAGATGTCTAACTTCATTTTATATAACTCATGATTTTGCCTTTGTTATTAAGATGCATTCGTTTTATTTATGATATGTGATTTTCAATATCTAAATGTATGAAGTGACTTGTTTTAAAGGAATAAATGAAGTGAAAACATTGTTGTGCAATCATATTTTGGGATCAGGGCAAAGGGCCAGTAAAGAATACTACACTCAAGTTACATATTACCAACTGACCACAGCATGGATTTGTGTGACTGATTCCCACGCCCTTCCAGTAGTTAAGCATTTCTCTTTACTGATGTCAGAAAGCACTCAGAATTTCCCTTCACTGACTAAATACCTTTCTAAATCTCCTGAAGTTTAATCCAATAACCTTTGCTGACGGATTGTTTAAGTGGAAAGGTTGGGTGTTCCTGGTTCTAGTAGAGGAGGATCTGGATGGATTTAGATGTGTTTGAAGATGGTGGCTTCTCTGACACTGGATACTGTTTAAGTGCCAGCAGTTAAACATTAGAAACATGGAGTTGTTAGAATTGGCCAGAGTTTTCTAATTGTCTTAAGTCCATACATACCCAGCACACATGACACTAACAAGCGTAGAAAGAGATGGATGCTTTAATATTTTTAAAAACTCAAGTCCTGTGTTATGTTTCCTGCATTATGAGTGGTATAAGAAGTCAGTTTGTCTCTGCCATCTTGGAAAATATTTTAATATTATCTATAAAATAATTACAAAACAACTTTTTCTTTTCCAATGGTATTACGGTATCACACGCACACACAGAGAATTGGAGTTTTTTTCCACTTACTCTGTTAAAGTTTGGGAAAGAGAATCTTAGATATGGTAGAGGCTGCAAAGCAGGACATCCATTTGTGTCAAATGTATACTTTTCGAGTTGGTAATGATTTTACGTCTCCAAGCCTGAAATCCAGCAATTAAAAACAGGAGAATCCACAAATACGGCTCAATTGAAATTGTGTTCTGATCTGTGCCTTTTTGTCTATTGCAGAGGCAACACAGGTTGCAGAGAGTAACTAAATGTGACAGTAACTATCAAACGAGTCCCCGCTCCGATCAGAGTGTAGTGCACTGGGGTGCCAACCTACACTGGGTATATATAGTCCTTGTTCAGTTCAGCCGTCAAAAGTACCTTTCAGCTGTTTGTCATCTCTGCTATCCAGTCTGGAATGGAGAGATTTCTCCGGAAGAAATGTGGCCCCAGATGTTAGGCATACCACACCATGCCCACCCTTTCCCTGCTCCAGACCTAGTAATTTACCAAATTCAAAATTTTTATTGTCTTTTTTGCTCATTATTGCAACAGAAGACTTGTCTGGATTTCCTGGTTCAACATTTCTAGAAATGAATGTCTGTGACATTTACCTTTCTTGTGATTATCAAACAGACTACCACCATGAAATTTACGGGGGGAGGGGGGATAACTCGGAAGTGCAGACAAAGGAGGAGGAATGCTGAAGCAGGTAACTTGAACATTTCTGTTGGTGCCCTTCCTCCTGGCAGGTACTGTACTGAAATATCCACCTAAATTGTAGGCCGAACTGGAGAGTTAATAGAGTTCCATCTTTTGTTTTATGACTGAAATTACTTCCTACTGAGGCTAGGAAGTTAGTGTTCCTTATGGTCTTTATTGATTACTTCTCCTAGAGCATGACTATTACAGGAGAAACTGATCAAGTTCTTAAACCTCCAAACAATGGGATAGACTGAAGTCTGACCTCATGCAAAGGTGGCCCTCCCACTACATTCATTTAATTTCAGAACATCCGGTTTGGGGACTCGTTTGTATGGGATTAGTTTTGTTTTGTTCTTCAGTAGAGTCTCAGTAATCTAGGTAGGCTCCAGTTTGAGATCAGGATTGAGACGTTCCTCCAGATATTTTCCAAGTGCCAAGATTATAGGCATGCATGCACTGTGGTGCCCACCTCCAGTTTTGTTTTTCTTACTCTAAAAGTGAAAAATGAGAAAGACTTTTTACTTTGTCTAGGAGAAGATAAACTATTTCAGGTAAGCTGTTAGTCCTTTCCTAAGATGTACTTGTAGGGTGTGCTGTCACCTATCTCACAGTGACAAAACTACAGATCCCTTCAATGAGCAGTTTTTTGAATGGTGCCATTGTGTCAGGAACTGCCCTGGATGTTGTGTGCACTGAGAGAAAGAATGCATACACTGCAGTAAAGAAGTTAGAACGATATGGGTCCCATGAAGAGAACAGTGGGGGTGGGGAGGAAAGCAGCAAGTTAAAATTGGTGAGTCTGGGAGAGCCTTTTAGGAAAAAATGGCATGCAAGTATTGGAGAAAGCCAGGGTGGGGAGGTGGGAGGGAGGGGGTGTGTGGGGTAGGGGAGCATCCACATAGAAGCAGGGGAAGTGGGGATGAGATAGGGGATTTCTGGAGGGGAAACCTGGAAAGGGGATAACATTTGAAATATCCAATTTTTAAAAAAATGGCATGTAGAATAAAGGCTAAACTGTGGAGGAATTAGTCCTTTAAAGAATAAGAAGAGCATCCCAACCAGCAAAGGCGGCATCTGTAAACTCAGTACTATGGGAAGTATCTTCTCAACCAGTCTGGTCTAGTACAAATGAGGGAAGAGAAAAATTTAGAAGTGGGCAGGGGCCCAGGTTTGTGCTATCTTTGACTACTTTAAGCCCTTATTATGTATGGACTTATATGTATGCAGATGTGTACATATGCATTTATCTTAAATTTATTCTGTGTATCCTGAGCCAATTTTTGTATTAGAATGTTCTCAGCTCCAAGTAAAATGTTGGGCAAGTAACAAGCATCTACATATAAATAGATGAATATGAATAAATAAAATCAGAGTAGACGGAACTAGACATTGACCTTGATGTTTGTTGTAGAGTCAGTGAAAAGACATAAAAGCATTCCAATGAGTTCTCAGATCTTTGTCTCAAAGGAATTTTATTAGCTTTTACTGGGAAGTCCAAGAGTTTTTGATATGACTAGAACCAGAGCTTCAAATAAAGTCTTTGACTCTTAAAAACATATCATCATTGTTGTGTAAATTTCTAAATCCTAGAAACAGAAAAGGGCCTAAAATTTAGAATCAGAAATACTTTGGAGGCTTTTCAACAGCAGTATTTGAAGCTAAAAGATGGTGACTTAAAACTCAACCAAACACAAGGATAAAAATAAAGGTATTTCAGACACAGGATTTTAAGCATTTGTCCTTAGGAAATTAGTAGAGACTACTCTGCCAAAAGAAGAGAGCTAACACAAGAAGGAAGGTCTATGCTCCAGATAACCCAACATAAAGGCGATTTGGCCCAGTTATTGTTGAAGATACCAAAATGAGAGCCATTGAGCAACTCACGGAACAGTCGGCCCACCTGCGACAGGTCTGAAGTCTAGGGGAAATTTTCCTTCAGAACGAAGTTGACAGAAAACACGAGGTATATGTTGGTGTAGTGAGGGGGATTTACATAATGGGTGTGAGTGAAGGGTGCAGAGATACATAGAAAAAGAGGAGTGATGACATTCTACCAAATAGCCCAACTGTCAACATTTGTATAATAGGAAATGGGGGACTTTAAGAGTACTTAGCAATTAAATAGTGTCAAAAACTAAAGTAGTTTAGTGTATGGCTTGGTCTCCTTTATATTTGGCTTCAGGCTCATATACTTTGATGAAAGCTCGGTTTATACAATTACTCTCTTGAAGCTGTTGCTAACTACACTTTGTTGAAGATCAGCAACTTCATCCCCCAGCCTCTACTTGATGTGTGAAACGTTTCTGTCTGCCAGTATCTTAGAGGTCTCCATACTTAGAGCCTCAGCACATATTAACGTGAAGAGAGAGGGCACCGTTTCCCGAGAGTAAAGCCAACATGTTTCCTTTCGGAGAAAGTGTGATGTGTGTCGAGCAAGAAGAGTTTGGATGGAGGACCACAGCTGTTTTACAGTCTGACGTTCAACTTTGTAAGGTACCCTAAGGAGCCAGTGTTGGTTATTTTAATTTAGAGTGGGTGTGGATGTGCTTTCAGGCACACCTGCCCATGTGGGTCACCTAACTGACAGCCTCACTCACTGACTGAGGAAGGAAATGGTAAACTAGCCTTTAACTTGAAGGTGTTAACCACACCACAGCAGTGTACCACCAGGAATGAGGACTGAAAACAGAGGAGGCATGGAAGCTGATCTGTAATTGGTTTTCAGAATCCAATCATCAAACAGCTCACTTCCAGCTATCAGCAAGACTTCTCCCCCAAAAACGGACCTACCTTGGCCATCAAGCCTTATTCCTGACTTGGGAAGCCTTCCTTGTCTATAGTCCAGGCCACCTTCGTAATTCAAAGGCTCATATTTTTCCAAAGTGAAGCAAAGCATACCATGCTCAATTGAAGGGAAACCAAGGAAATGGAGGGCAGGAAATAGAATAGTGGTTTATTTCAACCAGAATATATATGTGCTTTGAGGAATGGGGAGAGGAGCCAGGGCTTATGTTTAGCCTCTGCTATAATGCTGAAGTTTTATAACTGAGTGGTAGACAACAGAGTGCTGAACTTAAGTAGCTGAAACATTTCCCAAGGAAAGTGTTAAAGAATTATTTAACATAAGTCACTTACCTGGGAAAAGATAGAGGAAATTTCTGATTATTCTAATTTTATTAAAAGTTGAGAAGTTGTTCAGTCTTTTTAGAGATTCATTGAAGTTTTGCGTCTATTTTAAGTAAATGTTTAAATCACTCACCTATATAAACCTGGATCAAATCCAGTGACCCCAGCCAAGGGTATGGCCCCAGTTGCAGTGGATTGATGTGGAGATCTCCTCCCTGTTTTCTTAGTATTATGACATCACATATATTTAGATGATGTATTAGTAACAGAGATCGTAGTCCTGAAGACCCCAGTCATCTGTGATCCACAAGATGCTGACTGGATAGTGAGTTGCCTCCAGCTTTCTCAGATTTCCCTCCTCATCTTGACCCCAGGATAATGTAATTATTTTCCTTCCACCTATGATCACACAGAAAATATGGGAACTATGTACCTTCCTATGAAACATAAACAGCCACAAGCCGGAAATGAAATAAGGAATGAAGCAAACTATTAGGATTAATTATGCAAGCTGTGAACTTGAATGCTTCCCACTGGGGAATTTTTTTTCCAAATTGCAGGCCGACTGATGCATGGCAGTTGTGATGATTGACATCAATTGTCACTTTGACGGTATAGGGAAGGAATAGTTATGGTCCTCCTCAGTCTGAAGTGAACTCAAGGGTCTAATGCATCCACAAATGAGCAGGAGGCACTAGGCCCGCTCTCCCATAGCTGGCCACTGGTGCCTACTTGTCTCAGAACTCTGAGAGTCGAAAGATGGCATACAGCTATGTGACGATGGCTGAGCACACCAACAGACAATGAGGCATTCTCATGCCCCAGGATGCTCATTTGATAAGGCTTTGCATCCTGACCCCGTATATGAGGATTTGAGAAGTGATGGAAGAAATCAAAGACTTATTTCACTCTGGGGTACTGGCCTATAAGAAAAAGATGTCCTGAGTTTCTCAACATTAGGGACTTTAAAAACCAGCTTGCTGCCAAAATGCCATGCTGGCTATTCTTAGTGTCTCTACAGTAGTGTACTTAAAACTTGCATTTCAGCAATTGTGAAAGTGTTACTACAAAGTGATGGACTTTCTTCTTGAATCAGAATCTAGAAACATGTCTCTGGGCATGCCTGAGGCTTTATCTAGATTAGGTTAATGGAGTTGAGCCCCCTCCCCCCCACACAAATACTAAATGCCAGGAGGACAATCCCTTGGATGGGGCCCTGGATGACTGACTAAAAAAGAAGTAAGTTGGCACTAGCCACCTCTGCTTCCTGACTAGGCATACAGTGTGACCAGCTGGCCAGAACATCTACCACCAGGACGTCTGATCATGATGTGCCATTAATTAAAAGCCCAAACAACTCCTTTCTCCCTTCCATTGCTTTCACCAGAGCATCTAATCACAGAATCCGGAACAGTGACTAACGAAGCAAGCTAGGAGTGGACAATCTGAATTAAAATATCTGCTCGACTACTCACTTGGGTCATACCAATGCCATTTATGCTCCCTGTGAAGAGGATAGCAAGAATGGCAGTGCTTCGAAGTTAGAGCAAAAGTTAAATAAGACATAGAAATGCTTAACGGAGTGCCCAGCATACAGCGCTCGCTTAACCTGAGCAATTCTTGCATGAGGTTTTGTTTTCGTTTTGTTTGGGGTGGGGGTTGTTTTGTTTTGTTGGCTTTTTTTTTTTTTTCCTAATTTGTTTTTACTACTGGCATGTGAACTATCTTTAAAAGTTGATAGTTTCTGGGAACAGCCTATATTCAGGGAAATTGCAGAACTGCTGTCTGGCAAGTGGCCTCTGTACCTGGAGGGCGATTTCTTCCTGGAAGCAGGAGGTTCCTTGACCTACTCTTCTCCACAAGCACGCCAGACATTTCCCCACAAAAGAAATGCTTGCTAGACTGGTTGGTAGCTGACTTTATTTTTATTTAGTATTGATTGCCGCCTTCTCTACGTGGCCAACAGGGACCAGAGACCCAAATGACCGAGTTCAAATGCTCTCTCCCTTCTGGCTGATGTAGCTTTTTTTTAAATCCAGAAATGGACCACCTGTAAGAGGGAGAGAAGTTAGTTTTTATTTCCTCAGAAACAAAAAGGCAGGACAGTAGTCATCAAGCTCTGGGGACTGAGTGACTACTACATCTCTAACCTTGAGATCCCTGAACCTCTTCTGGATATGAAATTGTCAATGACTGAGCTGGTTACAAAATTAGCCACCAGAATGTTAGCATGGAGAATACGTTCATCTACAAGTGAAGGAACGCTAGTCTAAACAAGAAATCCTGTTCTCGGCGGACTCATAGAAATGCATAATGCCCACCCGGACTGGCGCGTTTCTTTCAAGGAGGAAAATCAAGTTCCATTGACCTGCCTCCACCCTGCCAAATTCTTTACTCTCCCCCACCCCCACCCCCCACACAAACTCTTAGCTCAAACCAGCTCCAGCCGTCTACTACGCCTACCCTTTCTTTTTAGCAGTTCATTGGCTCCAAGCCAAGGGGGGGAGGCGGGGGCAGGAGGTAATTGGCCAAGACAAAGAAGCACCTCCCTGCTCTTTCCCCTCCTGAGTCCTCCCTGACTGAACAGCTGGAATGAGGAGTAGGGAGGGAAGCCAGGATTGGCTTAGAGTCAGCAGCAGGGTGTGTCCACACAGCACGGATGAAGCATTTACCTGTCTAGGTAAGTCAGGAGGAGGTCAGAAGAAGAAACTAGTAGGAGACGCCACCTGAGAGGCAAGCTGTCTCCATCTCTGCCCTCTGGAACAGAAGGGCGTAAGTTACTTTCGCGTCTTCAGACCCCAGCCCAGATAAGGTAAGTCAATCACTAATCAACTTGCTTATTCTGCAGAAAAGGGAAAGATTTAAAGGGAAGACAAAGCTACAGGGCTGCGCTGGGGAGTGCCGCAAGAATGCCTGTCCCTTTACACTGGACCCAGAGGGTTTTCATCTCTTGCTGCTCAAGTCTCTCAGTCCACCTGGGATTTTCCAGAACTGGAATATTTTTTAATGGAGGACTAGGGAATATCTTCTTCCATTTCTTTATACATTTCTTATACTTACATAATCATATTGTACAAATAGAAGCCAGAGCTAGGCATGGTGGTATCTACCCGCAGTCATAGTACTCAGAAGGCTGAGGCTAGAGGATGGAAAGTTTGAAGCCAGGCTTCCAGGCAGTACAGCAAGTTCCAGGCTAGCCTGCCCTACCTGGAAAGACCAGTCTCAAAAAAAAAACTAACTAAATAAATAAATAAATCACCTTTGCCTAGAATTTGGAATTTTCCATCTGAGCACTAAGACGAAGTAATGATTTTGAAAGGGAGTGACTGGATAATTGGGGTGCAGGGAGTCAAACGATGGGGAGGGCCATGCAGGTGAGCCAGGTCCCCAGGCTTTCCATTACATTTGTAAAAGGAAATTCTCCATGGCTCAGTGTCTATCTTTATTTAAATAAGGGGTGCAGTGTGCGCGCTAGATGATAATGCTGTACTCTGTGACTGAGTCAGGCCTGCATTTTATCTTTGGAAATACAGATATTCTAACTCCGGTCAAGTTTACTTAGTAGGGTCTACTAGTTAAATCAATGACTTTACCTGTTAATGGATGTAGACCCTAAGAAGCGAAGTTACTTGGCCATGCTGGGCCTCACCCACATTTTATTTCATCTCAACATACCAAGCCGGGACTCAGGCCAGAGTGACGTGGCAGAGTCCTTGGGAGAAAGGCTCGGATGGAGATTCTGCTCTGTGCTTCTTCAGATGTCCCTGAGAACTAAAGAGTGTAGCTGGAGCCCCTGCCTAAAGAAGCTGCCACAGAAGTGCAGTTGGGAGCAAAGTAAGCTCACTCTCACTAGCATGGGAGTTAGCACACAGCAGCTAACTTTACCTCTGGCCTTCTGCAGAGAAGGGGGAACAGGAAAAGACCTTAGCACGTACCCCTAGGTACCTCTAGATGAATACATCGAGCTTCAGGTCCTGAATGCCGGAGCTTTAAATGTTCTCTCCTCTCCTCCAGAGAGCCAGCCCACTTGACTTGTTATCAGAGCAGAGAGCCGGCCCACTTGACTTGTTATCAGAGATGGCAAACTTGGCGATGCAGGCCACACCCGCAACGTTCAACAAGGCTCTGCTGTACAGAGGGTATTTCTACCGAGTCCCTCCCACAGAAGCCCCGGTAGAAGAGAGACACAGATCTTAGTCTTTTGGAGCTTTTGGTAGGTTTTCTGGGTGTTCTCTAGCCAGGGTTCATTCTGAGTCAGCAGAAAGCAGAGCCCTTCACCTAAGAGCAGCTTTCCTCCATGACTCCTGGGATGAGTCCTTAGGACATCAGAGGGCGTGCTCATAGGAGAGGATGGTGAGGAGGTCTGATTCACATGGCCTAGAATGGCACTCCGGCCCTCTCCCCACCCTCTGCTCCAGATGCCAGCCCTCTGTGTGCCATTTATTTACTCTCTCGAAAAGCTTGGCTAGTCTCTGAGATGTAGTTAATGTTTAATGTGTCTGTGGATAGGTGGCCCTGACTATAGGCTGTGGACCTTTCTTAGCTTGTTTCCTTTTGCCCTCAAGTCTCCAAAAGAGGTCAAAGGTGAAAAGATATGAAAGCCTCACCTTGACTGTTCTGCTTGTTTCCCAGGTTTCTTATCTGGCAGAAATACCTAGGGTTTCGATTGCTGCCCCGATACAGCGCAAAGGTTTCAAGGTTATAAATTTGGTCGAAGGACACAACAAGTCTAGGTTAGGCTGAGCCAGGGGCAGAGAGTGAGAAGGTGGTGAGAGAAGAAAGATGTTTTCTGCTCAGACTCTTTGAATTAGAAAACTAGGTGTGGAAATGCAGCTGAGCGCACACTCATCCCGAGACTGCATGGTGCCCACAGCATCGTCTGCAACTGCATCTGGTGCTATGTCTTTGCTCATGCGTCTCTTGTCAGAATAACCTGCCAACCTGGAAATACAAAGCTGAAACAGACTTTAAGGCATGATGTAGGAGGCAAGAGGACCAGGACTCTTAGTAGCTAAGTGGCCAGTGATCCTCTCCTCGGTATGCTGGCATCTAGTCAATGTCTCGAGGTGACTTTTGTAGGTGTGGGTCATTCCTACTTAGGAATTTGGGGAAATCGCCAGTTTTCTCAGATGTGAACTAAAGACAGTACAACCAGATTATCTCGAAGATCTGATTAGCAAATCTGAGAGCCCGTTGTAGCGATAGCAGGCAGATAGCGTGAAGCGGATATATGCCCACTGTCCGGATAGCTTCCGTTGCATCTGGCTTAGTAATGAGAGTTGAGTGGCTTTCCCAGGAGGAACAAGAAGCCAGCAGCCCACAGTACAGCCCAAGGCACACATGAAGGAACAGAGGTAGTGATTTTCCCCTGAAAGTAAGAGGCAGCACCTCACCCGTTGAGGAAATGTCACATTAATTGTAGTGAGTCACCTTCAAGATGTATTACTCCAGTTGTACATGGAATGTTGAAGCCAAAAATAGTGCCTTGAATCCACAATGACTCCTGGAAAATATTTTCTTCTTATGCAGTGTTATGCTCCCGGTGCCTATTAGGTGCACACAAAAGCTCGTCTAAACAAGCATTCCCCAGATTCTTCTTAGTCACTGACTTTACAGGGAATGGAGTGGGATGAAAAGGCTTAGCGTGGTAGGGCGAAGCCATGAAGAAGTCTCCAAGTAGCTCACCCAGTAGTCCGATGATTGGCTCTCTCAGGAAGCGTCCTGACAACTCCACGCATATATGCAATTCATTCTGCTGGTTTTCCCCACATCCTCATTGTCTCCTGTTACCTTTTCCTCCCTTCCACCTGTCCCTTTCCCAGATTCCTGACCTGGGACTTTGTAGTGTGGTCCACCTAGTTTATTCATCTTTGTGACCAGTGGTGAGGTACACTGTAGGTACACTGAAGTCTCACACCCCCTTTTCCTGAATCTATCCCTAGGAAGTAGTTCAGCAGTTGGGGGAGGGCTCCCTAAGTCCCTCCTCCATCCTTGCTTGGCTATTGGTGGGTGTTTCTTGTGAAGACCCTGTACTGTCTTGAGAAGCTGAGGGCTCAAGATTACAATGGGTGTGCCATGCCTAGACTGTGACATCACAGCTCTCCCTACCCCACCACCCCTTCCAGCTCTTTCTGTCTTCCTACCTGCTCTTCTGCTGTTCCCTAAGCCTCGTCGAGGGCAGTATGACTGTTTAGAACTCAGCTGTTACCTGTGTGCAGACAGTTGCTTAGACAGCAGTCGTGAGTGGCCTCATCCTTGCAGAGAAATGGGTTAGTACTCTGAACCTCTGAAATTCGTGGCTGGGCTGAGTGGTGTCAGTCTGGGGGCTTCTTGGGTTTCTGTTTCTTTGTGTTGTGGAAACTGAGGAACTGACCTCTTGCAGACATCCTAGAGCTACCTCACCCATGTTAATTATCCCTCGGGCTTCATTGTTGTCCCTTCCCTCCTGGGCCCCTCCTTATCTCATGAGAGGCTCTGAACCCTATGCTCTGACTCAGGACCCTTGCTTTTTCTACACCCCACCCCCTTCCTGCTCATCCTCCCCTGCTTTATTTAATGGTCTCTCCTAAGCAAGAGAGGACGCTGTGAGGCCTTACCTTTGCCAGCATGGCCAGGCTGGAAGACACAATCACCTAACCTAGCCCGAACCTGACATTGGCACTGGAATGTGTACCCTGGCATCTGAGCCCCAAGTCCCCAGATCCTAATATTGTCCCAGGACAGTTTACCCTCTACTAGGGAAGTAGCAGAAATAATTAAAAACACAGTCTAGTGTTAACAGGCAGAATATGGATTTGGATCACATAAAATCTGTCTTTCCCCCCGTGTTTCTGTCGCTCCTGATAGTGAAGTTTGCACATGATTCTTTTAAACTTTCATTCTTGACCTGCTCAGCTCTAGTAGACGATTTCCCACAACCACATGTGAAAAGCCCTGGGAAGTTCAGCAGCAGCAATGAGACTGTTTTGGTTGGTTGGTTGGTTTTGTTGCTATTACTGCTTCTGAAATGAACTTGAAATATCACACATGCTCACACGCTCACACCAAAGGAGCTGGGGCTGAGAGGAATTAAACTAGACATTTCTCTTGTTCATCTGATACAGTCTGGGGAACTTCACTGTGAACGTAAGCAAAGTCAGAACGCAAGTGTTACACGAGGGAAACGGGACGGCTCTTAGCTGCAGGTGCCACGCTCATATGGGCCAGGGCAGAAAGATGACCTTAGCCTTCCTGGTGGCATATCGTGTCTATGACATCATTAACAAGGCTGCAATAGACATTATTGGGCGCATCCCTCACAGTGTTCTACACAGGCTTCGCCCTGTTCTGTAGTCTCATCATAACTTTAAGAAGTATGTTACTAAGGGCCTGGACCACCCCTCCCCACATCTAGACAGAAACCCTTCTCTTCAAGACCCTTCTATCTTGCGCCCTGTGCTCGGGTTTCATTTGGTGTGAGATGGATCTTGTCTGATTTTTATAAGAACCGTAGTGGTTACCTATTAAATTCACTTGGTGATTATCTGCTACCAGTGGAGCTTTCTGTGCTAACTGGCATTAACTTTATTTTACAAGTAATTTGCCTCAAATCAAATACCTAAGTGGCACAACTGGGATTTGAACCCGGAACCCAAGCTCTCAACCTTTTAATATGTATTGGGTGGGGGAAGGAAAATATGAGTTCAAGTCCTTGCTTCATAATGGGAGGAAGCAACTAAGAGAAAGAATAGAGCCTCTTGTCTGACTTGCCTGTCCTCTGCTCCCTGAATCCACCATTCTGCATGTGTCCCTCCATGTAGGCTGGGGGTGGAGTTCAGACATGGCTGGTCCACGGCCCCCTTCCAGCTAGCTGCTTCCTTGGTATCTTGTCATCATAGAACCCCAGGGCCTGAACAGAGCTTTGCAGAAGCCTCTGCTCACACGTGGCATTGATGTTCTCTTTTCAGGCCCAGCTTGGGACATTCTTCACTTCCATTCACTTCCCCTCTGGGAGCCCCTTTCACCACCCCTGCGCCTTGCTTCAGGCGATGCCCAAGAGGGAGCTTTGGCCAGCAGGGCTGTGCTCAGAACCTGTGACCCACATCGGCAGCTGTGGCGGCGTGATGAGCACCACCTCCACCCACTCTGGATCTGTATGTACTCTCCCTCTTGCAGTCTGTCTGACTCTGCATACCCGCCCCGCCCCGCCCTGCCCCGCCCCGCCCCGCCCCGCCCTGCCCGGCTGGGCCACCCACTGTCACTCAGCGCACCTTCTCTTTCATCTCTTCATGGGGGAGTGAATCTCTGGATTCCTGCCTCTGAGTCACCTCTGCTTCTGTAGAGAACTGGGTGGGACAGTCTCAGAGAGCAATCGGATCAATACCCACCTGCCCGCATTTTCATGAGATCAAACAAAGAGTTTAGGCAGAGAAAAGGAGCAGGCACTTAATCCCAGCCCTTGGGAGGCAGAGGCAGGTGGATCTCAGTGAGCTTGAAACTAGTCTGGTCTACCAATCAAGTTCCAGTATAGCCAGAGTTACATGGTGAGACCTGTCTTGGCAAGGGGCGTGGGTGGGGTGGGGGGATGGGAGGCTTCAGTGCAATGAATAATAGCATGGCTTCAGTTTCCCACAAAAATCAAAGAGAAGAGAGTAGATGGGAGCCCTTATGGAAGCAAACGCATCCAGATCCCCTACTTAGAAGCCATACTACCTTAACATAGCACCAATATCTCTAGCTTCAGTCTCTCCAGTCTCGGACTTGTCTGTTTGTGGTTTGAGACAGGGTCTCACTATGTCGCTCTGGCTAGCCCGGCACTCACTCAACCAGGCTGGCCTTGAACCCACAGAGGTCCACCTGCCTCCAATTCCCAAGTGCTGACATTAAAGGTGTGTACCACCACATGGAACTAGTTTTAAAACAGGGAAAATATTAACACCCAAGGACGATGGTTCTCGAGGGAGTAATAAGATGTACGTAATGTCTGACCTTTGCTGACCAAGAGATGATCCTAATATGGAGGTTATTTACAGGAGCATGGATGAGCCTCAGGCATCACCACACAGCCACCAGCATGGGTTGCAGCTCAAAACCTGTTCCTTGTAGCTCCTGGACCACCTTGCAGATAGTCCTCCAAAGAGTCAGTCTCCCTCTCTCTGTTTTCTCCCCCTCTCCCTCTTTTTCTCTGTGTCTCTGTCTCTCTCAATCTTTGTCTCTCCTGTCCCCACCCCATCTGTCTACTGCCTACAGAACCTTGGGGAGGGGCTATGTGGATCTTGTGACTTTCTGAGATCCCTGAGAAATCTAAGTTTTGTCAGCTGAGTCTTAGAAGCTTCTCCCTTAGAAGGGAGTGTCTGGGGTTAAAGGACCACAGCTAAGAAACATTAAAGAGGATCTAGAAAATTAGGCTGCTGCGATTACCTAGTGTGTCCATCCCCATTGCCTTCTGAAGTAAGAGAAAGGAGGAAAGAAACTATTCTTACTGAGTATGCCGACACACAGGGCGACACCATATTATCAGCCAGACTGGGCTGTACAGTGAAACCTAAACAGAGTTCATGAGATGGCTCAGTAGATAAACATGGAGTTCTCAGAATCCACGGAACACGAGGAGGAAACTGACTCTCCAGTGTTTCTTTCTGATCTCTACACATACAGTAGCATGCACATGCCTAGAAGCACGCACACACAAAGTAATAAAGATTTTTAAATTGTAAAAGAAATAAATAAAGCCTCTATGTAGAAAACAAATGGCCCTGTCTGAACAGAGTAAGAAATCTCCAAAATGGATGCTTAACTGTTTGTGAGGGCATGTAAGAAGCTACTCTTTTTCTGGGCATGAGTTTAGGCTCTGGGTCCTGTAAGGTCGGAGTGAAGGAGGAAATATGCCTCATCTCCCTTTGCCGTTCATCATCCTTACACACTGTCAGCCTGAATGAAGAGCTTGAACTTGACTCTTTTGTGTCCTGAAAAGTATTTGAGGGTGCAGACTGTGACTGGAGGATAGAGCTGGGGGGCTGGAGAGACAGTGCTTGCCCTGCATACACAAAGGCCTGGGTTAGATCCTTGACACACACAAAACCTAGTTAAATACCAGATGGAGGGAAGTGAATCAGAAATTCAAGGTCACCCTTGGCTACTGAGCAAGTTCAAGGCCAGCCTAGGCTACATGAGATTTTTGTCTGGGGGGAAAAGAAGGGAGGAGCAAGAAAGGAAAAGAAAATGTAGGGTTTATAAAAAGGTTTCTACCGTATGTTAATTAATATAGTTGATGAGCTGTTTGTTTTGGAGACAGAGTCATCCTGGTACTCTGTAGTGTGCCCACCACTCCTGGATGCCTACACAATGAGTCTTGATATACAAAGATGGAGGATGAAGGTCAATGCATGCACATATAAGTCCAAAGTGCTTACCGCATATGCACACCTTCCCTTCGACATGCGAGGTTGGGGACCCAGAGACACCATCTTCTTTCTGACTGGAAGACACCAGTATGAATAGCCACACTCACTGGATCGTCTATGAGGGAGATATCCAGAGGGCCATGGTGAAGATCACTAGATGGCAAGAGCTGTCTGGGGGACTGTCCCTCATTATGCAGACCCAGGTTTCAGGCAAATGACTTTAGGGGAAGCCCGACTGGAAGGCTTGCTTCATAACCTCTTCCCAACTCCCCAGGATAGTTTAGGACAGTTTGGCAACCTTTGCCAGCAACCTCAGGGAGTCTGGAAGAGTCACAGTTCTGAAGTATCACAGACATTATGATGGGGAGTGGAAATGCCTCAGGAAAGCTCAGGCCAAATGCCATATATCCCCGTGGCTCCTTGGCGTATACCTAGCTGGTGTTGGCACTGGCCTGCCTGCTAGGTGGTAATCCAGAGAAGGCAGAAGTGTTTTGAAAAATTAAAGGAGATACCAGATACCAGTCAGGTTTTAGCCACGCTGCTGCCCTTACTGTTTAGAGTTAGATGGTAGACAGACTTCTTGAAATACTAAGGTCACATGGAACTGCAGTGAAAACCTGGGGTTGCTTCTGGTCTGTGCCCCTCAATAGTCTACCTACTCAGGACTGAGCAACAGAAAAGTGTCCCTGCCCTCTGCCTGCCCAGCCTTCAGAACTGAGTTTCAGTGGGCTTTAGCCTGCCAGCCCTCCTTGGTACCTACCCTGGCAGGAAGCAGCTTCAGTGGTTGGCGGAGCTTTGCCACTTTCTCACCCCCTGAAACAGGGTAGGTCTCAGAAGCCCTATCCCCATCCCCAAGCTCATCGCTCCTTCTCCCCACAGAGTGACAGCAGCTACGACTTCCTGTCTGCTGAAGAGAAGGAGTGTCTGCTCTTCCTGAAGGAGACCATTGACTCGCTAGAGGTTGAGGCTGACAGTGGGCTCTCCACAGACGAGTCAGAGCCAGGCACTAGTCTTCAGAGTGTCTGGGCACTACCCACCACCACACAACAGGCTCCCCAGGGTAAGAGACCGTGGAGGGAAGCAACACTCAGAAGACCAGAGTCTCCTGAGCACTTCCCACCTTGCTTGTCAAGGGCAAGTTCCCAGGCAGAAAAGGGAGCCCTGTACTCTTTTAGCCAAACTAAAGCTAGAGAAGAAGAGGCTTCCTGAGAAACCAGCTTCTTGTGTCTTCCTATGAAGTAACAGAGGCCTAGCAAGGGAAGGGGTTTACCTAGCTCCCTCCCTGTCAGGGAAGAACTCAAAAAGAGATAGGATACCTCATGTAGGGAGGAGTCAGAGAGGCCTAAGCTGTTGGCTCAGGAGTCAGCATAGAAAGCTAGTCTGGGTGAACCAGAGAACAAGACTGGGAGATAAGAGAGGAGCGTTCCAGCAGTATGTGGCACCTTCAGGCTCCTGTTAAAAGACAGGAGAGACCAGGTGGAGCCCCAATTTAGTAAAAGAGGATGGGATGGCGCACAACTCTGAGGGAATGTGTTCCAGGGCAAACAGAAAGCAATTACTGTGGACCATCACACTGGTATTGCTTATTAATTCAGTAAATACTTATCAACACGACCTTGGACCCTCCATTTCAACAGAGTAGAAAAGGAAACTTCATTGTGCCCACTGAACCTCACATACCTGCCAAGCTCACTAGCAGGATGTCATGTCAGCAGATGGCACTAGCTATCCCAGAAACATCCAGGCTCTCCTAGGAATCAAAAGTAGAAGGCCAAAGCACATCAAGTTTAGATAAAGTCTTCCCATGGGCTCTGTTACCTGGGAGCCATGATAGCTATAAAGAACATCTTAAAGTCTTTCCCTGACTTTGGTGCAGAAATAGAAGGATGGGAGAGCCTAAGTCAAGGATTTGAAGCAACTCAGAAGTGATGTCTTCCAACCGTTAGGAAAAAGTCAATTCCCAGTCAAAACAAACCTGCCATTCTTTATCTATTAGTAGATGTGACCTCCAGAAAACAGCTGCCCTGTTAAAAGCAGATCAAATAGAATAAACAAACAAATAGATGTTGGGGAAGACAGTTGGGGAGGTGTGTGCTTTCTGCCTTAGAGCATTCTCAATCTGTTTATTCCTTCCTCCTGTTCTCCCTAATCCCCACAGGAAAGCCAGAGGCCATAGACATTCAGCAGGTGCCAGTGGCCCAGCCCTCCATTCCTCCTGAGTCTCACAGCCTTGGCCTCAGGTCGGGTTCCTGCAGCCTTCCCAGAAACCTCCATCTTGGCAGAAGCCAGAATCTCAGGAAAAGTGCCACCCAGACTAACAGCATTTCTGAAGCATCTGAGGTGTTCTTGGAGAAGCCTGAGAAAGGGCACACCAGCCAGGGCACTAAGACTGTCCAGCCACCAGCCCCATCCCAGGAGGGTACCCTGGACCTGAACAGAGTTCTCATACCCCCACCAGAAGCTTTCCAGGACATTAGACCAAAGAAACGTGAGGGAGAGAGCCCAACTAAAAAGCCAGGAGAACAGACACATACACCACAGACCCACACTGTGAACAGCAGGCCACACTCCCAAAAGAAAGAGGAAACGTCTTCTGAAACCATGTCCCATAAAAACACTGAGAAAGGCTGGACAGAGGGGCCACAGCAACCACAGCAGCCTCCTGCCCAGTCATCTCAGAACATGAAAGCCGAAGAACCTTCCCTACCATCAGGGGTCAAGCCAAACATCCAACAGGCTCTCCTCACAGCCGCAAAGCCCCGTAGGCTGCCACCTAATATCGTCCTGAAGAGCAGCCGAAGCAGTTTCCACAGCCATCCTCAGAACTGGCTGTCAAATCACCCTGAAGGTACAGACTCTAGCCCTGTCTCTTCTTTGCAAGAACAAAGGAAAGCCCGCAGAGAAGCTCTGGAAAAGCTAGGGCTGCCCCAGGATCAAGATGACCCCAGTCTGCTAGTAAATAAACATACCAGTACCATCAAAGTCAAGGAGGCTCCATTACAGACCCCTTCCCAGGCCCGGACTCCTGCTCAGCCAGCATCTCCATCTCCTGCTCCAGCAGCAGGGAAAGCGTCCCCGAGGAAGGCTGTCACTCCAATGGACTCTCTAAGCAAGAGTTGGAATCCCACACAGGAAACCCCTCCGGGAAAGGTTACAGCTGCCAAATCTATGCCCATTCCTATCCCTAAGGCCTCAAAGGAAAACAGTTCCCTGGCACAGCCCAAGCCTGACCCACGGCTGACCCTCCAGGAAAGTAGTATCCCTGGCCTGAGACAGATGAACTTCAAGTCCAATACTCTGGAGCGATCAGGCGTGGGGCTGAGCAGCTATCTCTCGGCAGCTGAGAAAGACCCCAGCTGCCAAACCAGCACATCTCTAGGAAAGAGCCCCTTGGACAAGGTTTCACCCAGTTCCTTTCGTAATTCCCGGCCCCGGCCTGCCTCCTTGGGTATGGGAAAGGATTTCGCAGGAATCCAGGGGAGCAAGCTGGTTGGCCTGGAGCAGGGCCAGTGCTGCCAGCTTCCATCCTTCAAAGGACAGAGTCACGACAAGCTTCCTCGCCCCCCCTGTGTCAGTGTCAAGATATCCCCGAAGGGCCTTCCGGATGGGCACAGGAGGGAGGCTCTGAAGAAGCTGGGACTGCTGAAGGAGTAGCATGGCGTGGGCGGAACCCGTGCCAACCTATTGGAAGAGACTGGCTCTGTCTAGAGCCTTTGCAGCCTCACAGCTCAGGGCTGGCTTCCTTCCTGTCTGAGATGAAGAAGGAAGAGGTTCGAGGCCAACCCTATGTCGGTCCTCAGGCAGTTGTGCTATTGAGTACGTGCATAGATCATTCTGAAGGTTGGTCTCACAGGAAGGGAGAGAGAGGGGGCTTATATAACATTGACACTATTTATATAACACAAGGAGTCACTGTTCACAGCTCTGTTTTTGGTTGAGATTTTACAAGTGCAAACTTCAGCCTGTCCCAGAACTGAGTGGAGCAAAGTGGCCAAACCTGAGAAGCAAAGTCAAAGGACACAAAGGAGGTAGAATCAACTTCAAAAGACAATTACACTGAGCACGTAACAGCGGTCACTTGAAATACGGGCTGAGTTTCTGCGGTAGACAGAGACTGGCTTGTATTTGCTGTGTGCTTCTCTCAGGACCTTCTAGACCTGTCATGGGGTCAAGGATCCGGTTCAGTATCTTCACCCACTGCCTTCCCCCGTCATGTCTTACCGGCTAGGACATATGCCTGTCTCTAGATCTCAAAGCTCTGGTATCAGGAAGGCCACTCCCTGGTCTAAGAAGGCTGAGTATATGGCCACACACTTCTTCATTTCTACCTGGAAGAATTCTTGTTGTGGGCTCGATGAACACAATAATAAACTACACCATCGCCCATGATGCTGGAGTCCCTGTTCTTCCTGCTTTCTGTCTCCCTGGCAGGGCAGGTGGACACTGAGCCAGAAGCCCAGCCCAGTGGCTTTAGAAATAGTCATTTTCAAACTTCTGCCTGCTGTTCAGGTTTCCTGGGGGCTGCAGAGGTGGCTCTGTGGTTGAGAGCTCTCTCAGAGGATCCAATTTCAGTTCTGAGCACCTACTCACAACTGCCTATAACTCCAGTTCCAAATCTAGAGCATCTAGCACTCTCTTCTGGTCTCCAAGGACTTCTGAATTTACACACACACACACACACACACACACACAAACCACACATACATACACACACATAACTAAAATTTTTTTTACTGTTTTTTTAAAAAGGTTTTCTCGGTTCTGATGATGGAAACCTAACATACACCGACTATTAGAACCTAGGGAGATCTTAGAAAAGCTAAAAACACATACACAGACTATTTGAACCTGGGGAGATCTTCAAGCTCCCTGATACCGCCAGAAAAGGAGGGGCTACATCAGACTCATTCTGCGTTTAGTATCGGCTAAAGCTGAAACCAGGACTAGGTTTACACACACACACAATACAGTTCACATAATACAGTTGTCAGGCCAGTCAGGTTGCTACTCCGTCTTGCCACCACTGTGTCCTTAGTCAATGTTCTTGTACTCAGCACTTGAGACATCCATTGTCACTCTCAGAGACCCTTCAGAATTCTAAAGCATCTTCCAAAGCACCAAGTGAACTATCGGGAGTAATGTGTGATGCTGTTAGTTTTTTCTTTAACAAAGGTGTATATCATAACTCTTAGTAACTCAGAACAATTCTTCTGCCAAATTCCCCAACAAGTTGTATATGTCTTGAGTAACTTGGGTAAGTCTTGTGGCCTTAATGACGAGACATGGCCAGACATGACTCTAATTTCCTTTCAGTAGTATCTGCTATGGTAACTGTGAGCCAATGGTAATGGAGATGCCCAAAAGGAGCTGGTAAGCAACTGCTGTGTAAAGATGCCCTTTAGGTCCTCCAATCACCTTTGCTCTCTGTCCTTAGGGACCCATTGCCATCAAAGATCAAAACTCCTGACAACAATGGGATGGTTAGGATTAAGGGCTACTCATGACTACACCCCATCATGGTATGTGGGGTGTGGGTGTGGCAGTTTCTGTGTACACGTTTTACACACCCCCACATACTCACACACCCAAATGTCTGCTACCTGTTTCCCAGCCCAGGTGAAAACCTGATCTCTCAGAGCTGGTGGGGACTTTCACGCTGGCCATGCTCTATCAACACAGGCTCTCAAAACACAGAAGGCCAATTCTAGGTGCCTGGCTTGGCTTGCTCAGCTGATATTTTCCATGTGTGTTTCAGAAGGTTGGTTCTCTGTTCATTACACAATTAAGAGAGAACCCTGAGTTAAACCTCAGTTGGTACTAAGGCTTCATGGGAGTCTAGGAACAACACAAGGGTAACATTATGTTGGCCATAAGTGTCACCAGCTACATCTCCATCCATGAGAGAGGAAAGATCTCAGTCGTTCAAGCCACTTACAGCCTGCACCTGCCTGTCTGTATCTTCACCACGGTGTCTTGCTCACTCCCCCAGTCCCTAAAGGGCATCTTTACACAGCAGTGAGGATGACTCCTTTCCGGTTTAGCTGAAGATTCCTGCTTGCCCGTGTGCTTGTTCTTCCGAGGATGATCTGCTTTGAAGACCTGAGGAGAGCAGGAAGCAAATGTTCACCACACCAGCATGAAGATCTGAGTTCAGTGTCCTCCATACACATGAGACAAATACAAAATGGTGGGATCCTCCACGTGCGTGCACATTCATTCATTCATCCATTCATTCATGTTCTCTATTGGCACACACACACACACACACACGGAAAAAAAAGAGGATCTTCTTAAGGATTCAAGAATATCAATCTGCACTTGTTCCTCTTCATTTTAAAGAGGGGAAGAAAGGACCAGCGAGGACATTCATCTCCCCAAAAGTAATGCCACATCCAATTGATCTGATGGTCTATCTTCTTGTACCCAGATAGGATTCCCTTTGTTTATCTTGCAGTGGTAGAGTGCAAATGGGAAGAGCTTCTGTTGCTTGCCAAGAGATTTTGTGCAAAGGATTGAAAAACCATGTATGATTTTAAAAGCCTGATTGTTCTACTTTCCCTTGGGTCTTAGATGTCTGTGATATCCCACGAAAGTCTTGCTTCTGCTGCGTGCAAGTCATCTTCCAAATATAGAGAGGTACTTAGCACGAGCCTGGCACAGTGGGATATGTGCCCGTAGATGTGTGGATAGCTGCCTCCCTGAGACACCACTTATGTGCTCCCCTAGGAGCACTAAGGTATTCCAGAGCGTCGCAGCAGGCCTACATGCCATCTTATGCTGAAGTCCAGGCAGGCCCAGTCACCTCTGTGCTTTCTCACAGCAGGAGCATGGTTTGGAGAGAACCAATCTATGTTCTATGAGTGGGTATCAGTGCGAACACTGGTGTGTGTTTTGTGGGAGGAGGGGCAGGTTAAAGAGAGAGAGAGAGCAGGCTCTCTGACTCGTGTGCTGAATCTGACCTGAAAATGAAGAATAAAGAAATGTGGGCTGGAACAAGGTGTCCTCCCCTTTCCGTGGTTTCCATGGTTGTCAGTGTGGGCAGAAGAGTATGCCATCTGAATGTGAAGTTTCAGTCTCAGAGCCAGGATGGACAGGAGAGATCCTGCCCATCTCCACCAGATTCTATGCAAAATTGCAAAGATGATGCTTCTCTGAAATTTTTATCTTGTGGGTGACTATGGGGAGCACCCACCCATGCTCAAATTTAGTATTTGTTGTTGATGAATCGGGCAATCTGGGAGTGTCACTTCTAACTCTTAAAAGTTTTCAGTAAAGAAATAGGGTAAACTTTAATTTGTGGGGATTAATAAAGGATATTCAACATGAAGAGAACAGCCACAGGCTCCCTGTAGCAACTCAGGAAATTACAGATTTAGATCTAAATTTCTCTTTCTCATGGAGGCTATGCAAAGGTGGAAGCCAAGTTCTCGGGAAACTAAATTCTTCTAAGGAAACTTGAAGTCCAGAGAAGTCCAGTCCTGGCTCACCCTCCAGGCCGTACAACTTCACCCACATTTTTTTTTCCTGGAGTTAGAAAAGGAGAGGATCCACCTGAACCTGATGTTTATGTCTTGTTGAGACTAAACCTGACACTTCCTGCTTCTGAATATTCAAAACCAACTTCCTTGATTGTCAATCTTACACTGTCAGGGACCAGATTGTTAGCTTCTTTGTGTTCCTACTAACTTACGCACCAGGAAGGAGCTGTGCCCAAATCAAGAGATAAAAGCTAAAAATGTTTCAAGATTCCTTAAATACTTTTTGAAACTAAGATTGGCATCTCTCTTGCATAAATCAGCTTTTAGTTTGGAAGAGTCAAGAGGGGCATGTGATGGGCTCTCTTACCCTTCCTGGTGTCAGGATCCTAGGGATTGCAGGAGCCGTCATCATCATCATAGTCATCACTGGCACTGAGCCACACATGAGCATGCTGGACTGTCATTCTCTTGCCTATTCCCTAGCAGGATCTTCATTCTTTTTGACCATCTGCCAAGAGTGGAGAGTTCAAATAGTCTGAAATATGATGACATCCTAGGAAAGCCCTGGACCAGTGAATTTCAGTCTTGCCCATAAACCGGGGCAGGAGATACAGACTAGGTCCATTACAGCCGTGATGTGTTTGTCAGCTTTTCTGCATCACTAATCTGCCTCCAGTCGCTTTCTACCCAGGAACCAGGAGGATGTTTGTCTCATTGCACTAATTTTCACTGTAATAAAGGGCACCTGAGAAGATACGCTCATGTTTGTATATAAGTCTATGCAAAAGACAGTACAAGAACAAACTAAAACCCTGGCAGGACTGACCAACTACAGAAGTCAGGCAGGGAAGCCATGGAAATGGGGCAGGGGTGGAAACAGAGAGAAGGGACTATTCTGGTATGCCTTTGAACACAGTTCAAACCTAAAAGCCTTGGTGACATTTATCACAGCCATCAAATAGCAAACGAGAAAGGAAACCAGCACCCATAGTTTAGAGAGAGAGGGAATCCAAAGGGGACTGACTACAAATAGAAGACATTAGTGTAACAGCACTAGGACTCATATCAAGGAACTGGGGAAAGACAGGAAACTAAAATAAGAAGCTGGGCTGTGGAAAAGGCTCAGTGGGCAAAAACACTTACTCTGCAAACATGAAGGTCTGAGTTCAAATCTCCAATACCCAAATAAGAAACCCAGGCACAGTTGCATGTGTCTGTAGCCCACAGCATTGGTCGGTGCAGAAAACAGGTGACTCCAAGGAACCTGATGGCCAACAAACGAGCTTCTAATTCAGCAAAAGATCCAGGCTCAGGCAATAAGGTGGAAAGTATGAGCATGTGAACACACACGCACACACACAGAGCACATTTATGAGTGTACAACACACATACATATGTACACATGAGCATACCACCATATTTTGATTATGCTTTTTCTTTTCAAAAGAGGCAGATGCTATTTCAGAAGTGTGTAGGTTAAAGAAATTTAAAGCTCACTATGTGTATTAGAGCAATAAGTAAGTGACTATGTTATGAATAAAAAAGACAAATGTACTATTGCTGGGGAAGGGAGCAATACATTCTAAAAGACTAGAATGAGCCCTGTGAGCTGGTTTGGAATTGGAGGAATACATTAACATGTGGGTAGATGGGAGACAGAAAGCCAGACCTAAGACAGAAAGACAGAGAGATGATAGATATTATAGACAATGACATGGGTATGCATTTACTTGGACATCTTTCCTATCTCTCCCTGAAATAATTCTGGAACAAAAGGATCCCTGTAACTGTGAGCATATGTAACACCCAAACTGTGAGTTCTCAACACCATTCCCTACCAAAAGAAGAGAAGCCTTTGGAGAGTTCTGAACGAGCACATTAAGAAGATAAAATAGGCTACCAAGAAGCAAAGAACAGCAGTGACAGTGGCATGCTGGAAGACTGTCAGCATAACACAAAGTTCTCTTAGCTAAACACGAAAATGTTAAGCAACAAAGAAATGGGAAATATGAATTATGCTCCTTGGAATAAAAATAAACACCAATGATCCCATGCTGGTATAAATAGCTAGATTAATTAATACTAAATCCTGAAAGGGAGACATGCCACAATTCTTATAAATAAAGGCAAGATGATTGTCAGCAATAAAAGCACCATTCAGAAAACAGAGGGATTATCAGTGTATAGTAGAACTCACAGAGGAAATACAAAGAGATATTGGCACATCTCAACATAGGTCTCTACAAAACAGCAGAACATCTTAAAGGCCCAGCATAGTGTGCACTCCTTTAATCTTAGCACTTTGAAGGCAGAACCAGGCAGAATTCTATCAGACCTTCAAAGAACTAATACCAATGGTTTTCAAACTATTTCACAAAATAGAAACAGATGGAACACTATCCAGTTCATTCTATGAAGCCACAATTATGTTTATAGCTAAACCGCATCAAGACCCAACAAAGAAAGAGAACTCCACACCAATTTTCCTTATAAACATTGATGCAAAATTACTTAATAAATTTTCACAAATCAAATCCAAAACACCTCAAAATGATCATCCATCATGATCAAGTAGGCTTCATCCCAGGTATGCAGGGATGGTTCAATATATGAAAATGCATCAACACAATCCACTATATAAACAAACTCAAAAAAGTCACATGATCATCTCATAAGAGGCTAAGAAAGCATTTGACAAAATTCAACACCCCTTCATGTTAAAAGTCTTGGAAAGAACAGGAATTCAAGGCCCATACCTAAACATAGTAAAAGCAATATACTGCAAACCAGTAACCAACATCAAACTAAATGGTGAGAAACTTGAAGCAATCCCTCTAAAATCAGGGACTACACAAGGCTTGCCTACTCTCCCCCTACCTATTCAATATGGTACTCGAAGTCCTGGCTTGAGCAATTTTAGACAACAAAAAAAGGTCAGAGGTATACAAATAGGAAATGAAGAAGTCAAAATATCACTATTTGCAGATGATATGATAGTATATTTAAGTGTCCCCAAAAAATTCTACCAGAGAACTCCAAATCATGATAAACAACTTCAGAAAAGTGGCTGGATATAAAATTAACTTGAGCAAATCAGGAGCCTTCCTCTTCTCAAAGGATAAACAGGCTGAGAATGAAATTAGGGAAATGACACCCTTCACAATAGTCACAAATAATATACAATACCTTGGTGTGACTCTAACCAAGCAAATGAAAGATCTGTATGACAAAAACTTCAAGTCTCTGAAGAAAGAAATTGATGAAAATCTCAGAAGATGAAAAGATTTCCCATGCTTAGAGATTAGCCGAATGAATATAATAAAAATGGTCATCTTGCCAGAAGCAATCTACAGGTTCAACTCAATCTCCATCAAGATTCTAACTCAATTCTCATGGAATTAGAAACAGAAATTTGCAAATTCATTTGGAATAACAAAAAAGCCCAGGATAGTGAAAGCTATTCTTAACAATAAAAGAATTTCTGGGGGAATCACTATCCCTGACCTCAAGCTGAATTACAGAGCAATAATGGCAAAAAGTGTATGGTATTGGTACAGAGACAGGAAAGTAGATCAATGGAATAGAATTGAAGACCCAGAAATAAATCCACACATCTATGATCACTTGATCTTTGACAAAAGAGCTTAAACCATACAATGGAAAAAATTGCATTTTCAACAAACGGTGCTGGTCCAACTGATAGTCAGTATGTAGAAGAATGCAAATTGATTCATTCTTATCACCTTGTACAAAGCTCAAGTCTAAGTTGACCAAGGACCTCCATATAAAACCAGACACACTGAATCTAATAGAAGAGAAAGTGGAGAAGAACCTTGAACACATGAGCAATGGGAAAATTTTCCTGAACAGAACACCAATGGCTTATGCTCTGAAATCAAGAATAGACAAATGGGGCCTCATAAAATTGCAAAGCTTCTGTAACACAAAGGACACTGTCATTAGGACAAAATGACAACCATCAGACTGGGAAAAAGATCTACATCAATAAAGGGCTAATATGCAATATATACAAAAAATTCAAGAAGTTAGACTCCAGACAACCAAATAACCCTATTAAAAATGGGTAACAGAGCTAAACAAAGAATTTTTAATTGAGGAATGCTGAGTGACTGAGAAAACACCTAAAGAAATATTCGACATCCTTTTTCATCAGGGAAACTCAAATCAAAACAATCCTGATATTCTACCTTACATCAGTCACAATAGCTAAGATCAAAAATTCAGGTGATATCAGATGCTAGCAAGGATGTGGAGAAAGAGGAACACTCCTCCATTGTTTGTGACATTGAAAGCTGGTACAACAGCTCTGGAAATCAGTATGAAGGTGCCTCAGAAAATTGGACATAGTACTACCTGAGAACCCAGCTATACCACTCCTGGGCATATACCCAAAAGATGCTCCAACATATAACAAGGATACATGCTTCACTATGTTCATAGCAGCCTTATTTATAATAGCCAGAAGCTGAAAAAAACCCACATATCCTTCAACAGAGGAATTAATATAGAAAGTGTGGTACATTTACACAATGAAGTACTACTCAGTTATTAAAAACAATAACTTTATAAAATTCTTAGGCAAATGGATGGAACTAGAAAATATCATCCTGAGTGATGTAACCCAGTTACAAAAAACACACATGGTATGCATTCACTGATAAGTCAATAATAACCCAAAAACTCAGATTACCCAAGATACAATTCACAGACCACATGAAGCTCAATAATAAAGAAGAGCAAAGTGCAGATGCTTCAGTCCTTCTTAGAAGGAGGAACAAAAATAGTCACAGGAGGAAATATGAAGACAAAGTTTGAAGCAGAAACTGAAGCAAAAGCCATCCAGAGACTGCCCCACCTAGAGATACAGCCTATATACAGACAGCAAGCCCAGATAATATTTCTGATGCCAAGAAGTGCATGCTGACAGGAGCCTGATATAGCTGTCTCCAGAGAGGCTCTGCCAGAGCCTGACAAATACAAAGGCAAATGCTCACAGTCAGCCATTGGACTGAGAATGGGGTCCCCAATGGAGGAGTTAGAGAAAGGATTGAAGGAGATGAAGGGGTTTGCAATCCCATCAGAACAACAAACCAGAGCTCCCAGGGTTTAAACCACTTTCCAAAGAGTGCACATGGAGGGACCCATGGCTCCAGGTGCATATGTAGCAGAGGATGGCCTTGTTGGGCATCAATGGGAGGAGAGGCCCTTGGTCCTGCCAAGGCTCAATGCCCCATTATAGGGGAATGTCAGGGCAGGGAGGTGGTAGGGGGTGCGGGGCACTCTCATAGAAGCAAACAGAGGGGTGATGTGATAGGGGGTTTATGGAGGGGATATCAGGAAAGGGGAGAACATTTGAAACATAAATAAAATATATCCAATAAAAGCAACGTGACAAAAAAAGAAAAAAGAAAAAGAAAGACTTAAGAAATCATCTCACATTGGAAGAGTCATAATGCGTAAAGGCAATATGTGATTGTGGATTGAATTCTGCACTGGCAAAGGACAGTCTAACTTGCTAAAAGAGCCTTGTAAGACATTGATATTTGGGAAAGATGAGTGAGTGAAGAACTGAGTGAAAACCACGTGAGAACCTATGTTTTTGAAAGTTTTGCATACCTCGAATATCAATATTTAATATTTTTCAACCTCTTGTAAATTTGATATTATTGCAGAATAGTTTTAAATTTTCAAGATAGAGAGCTGAAACAGCCGTGACCGACTTCCCCACTATTTTTAGGATACAAACCAACGTATTTTTTTTCTAAATTATGTCCATCGTTTTGTGTTCTGCACATGCTGTAGGACACACAGAGCAGTGAGCACACTTTAGGGATGGAACTCAGGTCATCAGACTTGTCACCAACTACCGCAACCCACTGAGCCATCTCACAAACCCCAGACTAAGAAATCTTAAACACAGACTCCCACCTGTGTAAGCTTCAGCATAACCTGCCTTTTTCCTTCCGAGTTGTACTCATCTTTCTAGTTTACAGAACTGTATGCTTCCTCGAAAAACATTTGCCCACAAATATTTTGCTAATATCAATGCCACTGTGAGACAGGGCACCATAGGATGGGCAAGCAGTGCTGCGCTGCATACCGTCCAAAGTGCTCAGCACTCTGCGTGAAGTAAGCACTTAGCGACATCTGTTGAATAACGCATGACTAAATAGGGTGCAGTGTGCTACAAAAACTCATCATTCCTAACATTCAAACAAAGGGCGGGGCACTTTTGGTTCTCCAAGTCTTTGGTGCATCTATTTAATTTTTGTTTGTTTGGGACAGAGTCTCACTCTAACCCAGGCTGACCTTAAACTTGCAATCCTCCTGTATCCTGCATCAACCTCTTTACTGGGATTGCAGGTGTATGCTACCATGCTCCTAGTGTGTATATGTGTGTGTGTGTGTGTGTGTGTGTGTGTGTGTGTGTCAAGCCAGTCTTGACACACGAATGTATAGATATTGTCTCAACCCAGGGCCTTGGGTTCCTGGGGGAGGTCCTAACCAGAGATGTGAAAAGCAGCTCTGTAGGCCCAGGCTCAGAGTCTTGGGAGGAAGCGGGGCATAGTTCAAGAGGATAGACTGAGCTGTATCTTTAGAATTTTAATGAGAAAGTCCATGTGATAAAGCTTAGTCCCTTTCCTGGTGTATTGGGAAGATGAGCACTTAAATAGGTAGTTTAGGGTCTTTTAGCCACTGAGAGGTTGGTATTGAAGTTGGCTGTGGGTCCCAAGACCCATTACTCTGTATCATTCCCTTATCATGAGAGAGGTGATTTTGATCCCCACTATTACCATCCAATACCCCCACAAAAGGCCTGGAAGAAAATAGCCCAGTTGCTGGAGCCTCTAAAGCTATTAACTCAAGCAACTCTTTTCTCTTTATAGATAGACTATTTCAGTTATTTGTTATGGTAACAAATGTGGATGTTACTGATATTTGTAGATAAGGAAACTTAGGGATAAAGAGACTAAAGGACTTACTTCTACAGTGGTAACTAGCAAACTACCTGGTCTTGATTTCTATCTTTTAAACAATACCCTTAAAATGATGGGTTCTCCATCATCTTCCCAGCAGGCAAATATTGCCCAACTCAATGTATGTGGTCTGGTATAAAAGACCTCTCCAAAGACCATTCTTGCGGTTACTCTCCCTGTAACATCAGATGAATATACATGTTGACTGTGTCTGGAAATGCCACCTCCATTCTTAGCTTAGCCCATGAGGCTGTATGGAAGAATTTGGAACCAGAGCAGGCCTTGGCCAACTCAGGAGTGGGAGAGAATGACCTGGGTGGGAGTGACCATCAGCTGTATGGGTTTACTGGGCCTAGCGCACTCAGGGTTTAGTTCATGAGTCTCAGGGCTAGTTTAGAAAGAGCAAGACTTCTTGCTGTCTCCCAGTTGGAACTCCCTATCAGGAGCCCTCAAAGAGCTCATGAAAGAATAGAAAAGGCAGCTGCAGCGGTGTGGTGTGAGCATTCTACCAACTGATGCATCCCCCCAGAACTCCAGACCGGAATTTATTTAAACCAGTAAAGACAGGGCTGAGGGCAACAATTCTTAATGTGCTTACGATACTAACTAGTCTCTATATCTATAAAGATAAAGGAGAAAGAGGACTTCAAAATGACACCCAGATTGTGGATAAAAATGCTATAGGGATTATACCTGGCAGGTGGCAGTCCACCTGGGATGTGTCGGATGCAAAACTGTTGTACAGCTACTGGATGGTGTGGCCCCAGGACCACATGGGCAGAAGACATTCTAGCAACAACCACCAAGCTAGGAGATAGGTGACAGTGACCAAGGGCGACATTGTCAAAGGGGGAGTAGTATTCTGGTTGTGTCTCAGCTACTGACACCTGAAGGTGGTTAAAGAAAGAGAATTCGGTGCTGGAATGAATCTTGAACAAACTCCGCCAGACACTGAGCAAGGAACTGTGTTCCCCTCAGGTATGCTGAAATCCCCCGCCTCCGTGTTCAAAGTCCAGCTTTTCCCCATCACGGCTCTTGCCTAACTCAGTCTCCCACTATCACCTGCATCCTGATGACCAGGACAAAGGCAGCATCTAAAGATAAAACAGCCTGGTCTAGACAAACAACTCCGGGAGGGAGAACCAGGGAGCTGACACACAGCTCCCTGAACCAAAGGGTTAACTTCCCACTCTCCAACCCCCCCATATAAAGTCCAAGTGTCCCCTTCCCTGTCACAGACACCCCTTTTCCTGCTGTGTCTACCCCTCGCTGTTTGAAGTGGACAGCTCCATCCGCTGGGTCTTTTTCTGCCTCTGTCTCTCTAGGCTGCTTCTGAAACCTAACATTTGTGTTTCCAATTTTGACATAGTCACCGGTGTGCTTAGTCTTCTTCATATTAAAAAATTAGCAGCAGACAACCTGGGTATGCCGGCAAATGACTATAATCCCAGGTACTTGAGAAAAGATGTAAGAGGGTCATAAGTCAAGGCCTTTCTGGGCTATAGGGTGAATTCAAGATCAACCTGAGCACCTTTGTGAGACACTATCTCATAAACTTAAAGGGTTGCGGATGGAGCTCAGGAGCAATGTACTTGTTCTGTAGCATGTGTGAGGGCCTGGGTTCAGCAACACACACACACACACACACACACACACACACACGCACACGCACGCGCACGCGCACGCGCACACGCGCACACGCACACACACACACACACACACACACACACACACACACACACACACCAAACCAAGCAAAAGAAAAAGAAAAAAGAAAAAAAAAACCCTTAACTTAGCATCACTTTCTCAAAGGCATGATTGTCCACTAGAACTTTCCTTAAAGATAAAACGCACTGCAGCTGCTCTGCCCCGTTGAGTACCCACTAGCTCCATGGAGCTACAAAGATCTAAACTGTTGAGTGGCTAGTTCATCTCACTGAGGGATTAAACTTTTAAGATGGTTTCATTTTAACTAATCAAAACTAAAGTTGTTAAAGTTTGTGTGTGCGCTCATACCTGTGTCGTGTTCACATGACTGCAGGTACCCAAAAAGGACAGAAAAGCACCGAAGTCACACAGTTGTGAGCCTCCTGATGTGGATTCTTAGAACTGAATTAGTGTCCTCTGTAAGAGTTAAAAAGTGTTCCTAATTACCCTTGCACCCCAACCTCTAAATTCAAGTTTCCTGTGGGTGTGCAGTGTGGGCCAACAGGCTCTGGTCAGACTGCTGCACTCTACTTGGAAATGCTTCGAGAAGGAGTCACAATGTCTTCCTGCCCACCTCAACACCACACATTTTTCCTTCTTAAAAGACACATATGTACCTAAGACCCTAAAAATGAGTGTCTGAGTCACTAATGATGTTCTTGATGGTTCTGGTCCATTGTGGTTTCGGTTTAGTGGTTGTTTCTTCTCGAAGTAGTCTTCCTTGACACAGTTGGCAACTCTCCTGTCAGCTGGTCATCTTGAATTCCAAAGATGTACCCTCATGCTGTTCTTTAAGTACGTCAAGTTTGAACCAGCTCAGGAACTCTGTTCCAGCAACCTTTCTGTGGCAATTCTCTTTCCTTTTCTTATAGTGGCTCCTTGCCGCTCTTCAGGGCTCTGGTCACACTTCAAACCTGCAGAGAGTCTCTGCCGGGTCCTCTAAAGGTGACCCTGATCTTTGCTGTCATTGCACTGCCCGTGTGGCACTCGCTACCTTCCTATCTCGCCTTGTTTATTGATGTTTTATTTACTTCCTCTTTCTACAAACCTAATACAAACACTATGAAAACAAAGGACTTTGTATACCTTGCAGAAGGATTCTTGGCACAGGACAAGTATTCAGCAAATATTTGTTTAATGACTAGGTGAAGGAACATTCTAAAAGAGGATGTGGCCAGTACTGAAACTGCTGTAGACACATGAAATACAGTTAAACCATTTGGGGCTGGCAGAGAAGGAGGTGGGGTACGAAATCTCTAATAATCTATGTACAAGCTGCTTCAGTGGAAGTTAATTTGGTTTGTTTGGGCCTTTTTGTTTTGTTTTGTTTACAGTTTACTTTTATTTTATGTGTATCGGTGTTTTGCCTATCTGTATGTCTGTGTGAGCATGTCAGATCATCTTGGAGTTGTGAGCTGCCATGTGGGTGCTGGGACTTGAACCTGGGGCCTTCTGGAAGATTATTCAGTGCTCTTAACCACTGGGCTATTATTATCTCTCCAACCCCTGGTTTGTTTATTTCGAGGCCAGGTGTATAGCCTGGGCAAGCATAAAACCCACACTCCTCTTGACCTTGGCCCCCAAGCACTAGGATGGCGTGTGTACTCTACCATGCTCAGCTCTGTGGAGAGGTGAACGTGTTGGAAACATGCTAACCAAGGGTCCAGGAGGAGACACAGTCTGGTAATGAAGAATGGGATGTTGGGAAAGGTCGGCACTCCAGGTCTGAGAGAGAAAGAGCCAGTGAACAGAAAAGGGAATACGGTCAGGAACGAGCAGGGAATGAAGGTGCTGCCTCCTCTCCTTCTTGTGGGTTGCATTTTTCCCTCTAGCTTGAAAAGCCCTGTGAGCTGCTGAAAATAAAGACAAGGCAAAGAGAAGTCAGGTGTGACAACAGCTCTGGTATCTAAGCATAGAAGGTTTAGGGAGAAGGGTCACAAGTTCAAGTCCAGCCTGGGCTACAAAATGAAGTTAATATGAGCCTGGGCAATTTAGTGAGACCCTGTCTCAAAATAATAAACAATCAGAAATGAAGGAAGAGGGGAAGAGGGTGGAGAAAGGAAGGAAGGAAGGAGATTAATTTAGTGGTAGAGTACTTGATTGGCATCTGCAAAGTTCTAGGTTTAATCCTCAGTAACACACACATACACACGGAGAGGGGAAGGAGAGAGAGAGGGAGAGAAGGAGAGAGAATGGGAGGGAAGGAGGGAGAGGAAGAGGGGGGGGTGGAATCTTGCTACCAAGCCTGAGTTTTCCATGGAAGAAGGTGAGAGCTAACTTCCACAGGTTGACCGTCCGTCTGCCTCTGACACAAATCAATAACAAAGTCATAAATAAAGCTCAGGGTCTTAGAACAATCATGGTGAAAAGGAATGAGAACTACTTAGTCTGGAACAATGACAAGGAAAGGTATGAAAACAGTAAGGTGATCTTTGTATTCTTCAAGGCAAGTGCTGTGTGGATGTTCTATAGTCACCACAGCGCGTCTCCGGCAGAAGACAAGCGATCTAAACAGCTGTCAGATTATCTTCAAATGTTGACGTGAATCTGCTGTTCTCCTTCTGTATTTCCAGAATATGTCAGACGACCCTCCAGCCTCCTGTCAGTGCTTACAGGAAAAGTGTGTGAAAACACAACGTGCGTGCTTGCAGGGTCGTCAGGCATGCTATTAGGTTTACATGGTGGCAAAGATCTACTTCGGAAATGGCCTGGAACGAGTACACTGCCTCTGCCCCCGACTGTCGCCCCAGATGTGGGAAGCTGGACGTTACCTGGGGCTGAGGTGAAAGCGGCTGAGCTACACACTGAGGCTGAATTGGAGTTTCGTGTGTAGTGACAATCAAGGGTGCAGAGGAAGATCAGAATAGAAGTCCGCTATGGAGTTCTTTGGGCTAACGGGTCCTGCCTGTTAGAACCAGTCTGACGGGCAAGACCGTAGGCCCCACAGGCTGAGCTTCTTCCCAAGAGTTCAGTTCTCAGGAATGAGAACCAAGGGGTACCGTGGGGAAGGCAGGTGACCTACTAGACTCAGAACTCTCCCCCACTTCCTGAAATGGGAGTTTGGAGGACTCCTGCTAAGCACATTTCCATGGAGACGACTTATGGAAGGGGTGGCTACTTGAGCTGATTTAACTAGCAATGCTGCTGCTGCGCATGTGCAGTCTCCCGACACAGGCAGCCTTGGGACGGGACTCTTCCTTCTTTCCTACAGCTTCTTCCTTTCGCTGATGTAATTTGTCCTCCACACAGGTCTTTCAAACACTGTCGTTGGCAGAGGTGTGGCAAGAATCAGCGCAGAGCAAACATTTAAAGAACTGGGTGTACTGCATTCTGGGTACAAGTGCAAAGAGGGGAGGTCTAGGGCGAAGTTTGGCTGCCAGAGAGCATTCCGATGTGGGACACAGAGTCCCCAGTGGGTACATCTGACCTGAGGGGTGACGAAGAGAGGGCAGGCGGGGCAGATAAAAGGAAGGTGAGTAAGAGCAAAGATACTGAGCTCCGTTCTCTTGGTGGGTAAAAGGGAAACTATTGTGGAAAGAAAAGGTATTCAGCTCCTCACATGTGGGCTTCACATGTCCCTGGGGCTCCCCTCACATCTAGATTCCTGTTAGGTTCTGAGGCCAGAAACGGAAGTATAGACTCCGGTTGGACTCCTGGAGGACAGGGTCCCAGCAGGAAATGACCATGGACCAGCATTCCGCAGACAACAGAAGACCTTTAGAGAGGAACCTCGGCACACAAACTCATCCTCTCTACAAATAAGCATTGACTATGCTTAGAAAAACAAGGCCAGGAGGCAATGGTAAAGAGGTCCTTGTCCTCTAACAGAATGTGCTTGTACAATGGGGGTGCCACTTGGACTCTGGCCTCTTTAACCATCTGTTAATCTCTGCCGACAAGGCTTCGCACTAATGGCAATATTTTATCTGGGAGCTTGAGCCACACCACACCACACCACACCACATACACACTTACATTATACCACTTCACAAACCATACACACACCATATCCCCCACACACCACACATACTACATACGCTACATACAAATCACACATCACAATATATTGCATATACCATACATACACATACAAACACCCCACACACATATACAAATATACATGTACACTACACACATCACAATATACTGCATACCACATACACACACATACAAACACCCCACACACATGCACACATCGCACTGCACATGCATCATACTATACCATATAGCATACAAATACCACATCCTAAACCACACATACACAACACACAAATCATACACCCCACAGACTACACACACCACACACACACATACACACAGCACACATCTGCACTGAGACCTTCCCTAGATGAGTCCCTGAACCAGCATCCTAACTATCCATTTTTCTCTGAACCACACTTCCTGGGTGAGTCTGTTATTTAAGCTCATAACCTCTCTAAGCAGGAAGGTAGGAAGGACCCAAGAGGACAGCAGTGATAAACGCAACACTCTGCAGAAAATGGGGTGAGGAGGCCTGCATGAACGACTGTAACAGAAGCAGATGAAGGAATCTTAGGGGGTTCTTGGGCCAGTAGGGCCAGTTCTCCTGAATGTCCTAGTCCATGAGAGCTTTGAAATCCCCACTCCAAGCTCTCTCTCTCTCTCTCTCTCTCTCACACACACACACACACACACACACACACCACAAATGAAGTGATCTGAGAGCACAGAAATGTTTTCTCTGCCCCTTGGGTGTCCCCATTGGCCACTCATTGGCCCAGTGCTTTCTGGCACGCAGTTGCTCTCCTTTCTGGAAACTGAGGCACCAGGACTCAACCACAAGCCATCCCGGCAGCCGATGGAAGAAGAGCAATGAGATCTGAGCACTGGGGTGGTGGGGGAGACAATTCTGGTGACAAACAAGGATTCTTGCTCTTCTCTTCCTCCACTGAGGAAAGATGAGGATAAAGACGGCTCTCAGAGGGCTGGGGCAGAGGTGGGTGCTTCTCCCAGAACACATGAAGAAGGTGAGCAGCTTCCAGCCTCCAATTCTGTCGAGCTATAGATGAGGAGAGGCCATGGCAAGCAGTGTACAGGAGGACGGAGTCTGATGGAGCGAAGGCAGGGAGGAGTACATAGATTGGATGGGCTGACATGCCCAACCTAGAGAGAAGAGAAGGCCTTGTATTTCCTAAGAGAAAAATTGCCTTATCAAAAACCCAGGAAAGTCAGAAGTCCACTGTGGCCAGCTTCATGGGTTGCTGCCCACAACTAATCAAACACCCAAGGCATAGTGGAGCAAGCAGTGAGTCATATGGCAAAACCTGGTTCATCACTGGGCCTGCTTTGGGGTACCCTCACTCCATGCCTGGTCTCTACCTTTCCATCCTCTGGGGACCTCTGCTTTCTGAAACCAGAGTTCATGCCACATCATCAGGATTTGCCTGAGCCAAATCTGGGATTATTTCCAGAGAATTTTTGCAGAAAATTAGAAAAAAAAGTAGTAGCTTCCCAAGCAAGAAAATGCAAGATCCATGAAGCAAAAGAATCTTCCAGCCCCAGATTTCTCAGCCACACTGTGACAGACTGGCTTGACTGTCAGGCGTCCTGGCCACCAGAACCTGGTCATTATTAGCTACTAACTAATTAGAAATGTCACAGTCAGAAGGAGGAGTGACTGGCACAAGTACAGGGCGGTGGATCAGCAAGTGTGTACATCAAATCCCAAGTGAGCAAGCAAGGGCCGTCTCCCCTCTGAGTCAGTCCTGATCCAGCTGCCTGCCACCATCCTACTCTTGGACAGTGGTCATCTTTTCCTCTAGCCCAGCATTCCTCTGTAATCAAACAAGCCTGGTCAGTCTTCCTGGGGTCTGGAAGGCAGGGAAGATGGGGATTTCATTGACTTTACACATGTGAAAATGAAAAATGGCCCCAGGCAGTGGCCCACAGTGATGCTTCCAGGATCAGAGTCCAGCTCACTACCCAGGGACTTAGCTTTGGAGTAAGCACTCAAGTTAGATCCCAAGACTTTCTAGACTCAAAGCCACCACACTGCTGCCCTGCTGCTGCGGTCTCCTGCTAACTGTGTCCCTAGTCCAGTGACCTTATCTAAGGAGGGTTGGCAGGACCTGGTTGTGGAACAGGAACAAAAGCATTAGTAGAGATTCCTGTCTAGAAAAATGACTGTGAACACTTCAGTCTAAACCCTCTAAACTCCAATTTCTTCATGTGCTAAACAGGAATAATATCTTTTAAAGGACTGATTGGTTGATTGATTGATTGATTGATTGATTGATTGATGCACATCAGTGTTTTGTTTGCATATATGTCTGTGAAGGAATCAAATCCTCTGGAACTAGAGTTATAGACAGTGGTGAGCTGCCAGGTGTGTGCTGGGAACTAAACCCAGGTCCTCTGGAAGAGCAGCCAGTGCTTGCTCTGGGAATCTCTCTCCTCAGAGATTTCCAGTTACACTTCCTGTCTATGCCAACTTGTGCAGCACGAAACCATGCCTTATGCTTTCTTGGGTCATTAGCTCTTATCCCCTTTCCCAAATGGTCCTTAAGGCAAACCAAAGCCTCTTGCTTTCCTCAGTTCCCTGGTAGGTCAGGAGAACTGGGTGGGAAGACAGAATTTGGCTTGAAGTTACACCTCTAAACCTGAAACCAAATCCTTGCTCCACCATCTACTATGAGTTAGAGGACATCATCTTTCTCAGCTACAAAGATCCATTCAACTGTATCAGAATATTGCTTTGTCCTTTAAGTGGAACATTTGCTAAACACATACTATTTGCCAGGCCTGTGTTTTCAAAATGTAGGAGCTCATCTAGTCTTCAAAATCTCATTGTAAAGTGTGGGTGTGGTACAGGTGGAGAAAGAGTATAAAGGCCAGAGTTGGCAGATCACTACAGTGTAACAAAATTTTCTGGATGCAACAGAGCAGATGCACATAACAACTCACAGCAGTTGTGACCTCATCTATAGGACCTGGACAAGCTAAGCCAGACAACATCGCAAATGGAGGAGAGAAGGAAGATAGTTATCAAAGGTAGTTATCAAACCCTAGCACTGGCTAAGTAGTTATTGGTAATTAATAGTTGATAGCAAGGTAAACTGTGTTTTTCTTTGAGGGTTCTTCAGTGGATAGCCATACACCCAGCATTAATTGAACTCAATGGCTTTAAAAAATATCGACATAAGGCTAAATGGGTGGGAAAGGGGGTGAATCTGAAAGAAGTTAGAGGAAGGGGATACACATGACCAAAAAACAAAGTGTGAAATTCAAAGAATGTATATATTACACACACGTGCACACACACATACACACAAACACAAAGAGAGAGAGAGAGAGAGAGAGAGAGGAGAAGGAAGAGGAGGAGAAGAAGAGGAAGAAGACTGAACTCTAGCCCTGGAATGCCAAACTCTAGCATGAAGTATGTAGACGTTAAACAAGTTAATTAAGAACTTAAATGAGGATACAGCATGTTGAACACAAAGAGGCACCTGGTAGGTCTTTGCTAACTCACATATACACAGCGGTAGAGATGTTACAATGAGTAGAATTACAATGACCTTTGACCTTCGTGGAGCATTCATTCCAGTGCACTGTGGGATTGGCACCAGGTACATGGCAGCTGCTTCTTACACTTGTGACAAATCAGTAGAGGTATAGTGTGGAACACGGGGAGTGCACATGAGATACAGCGTAGAGAGCTCCGAGAAAAGACCCGGGGACCATACATCCCACTTGGGGACCGGAATAATACAAATGGAAATGGTGTAGAGAAGGCCGGGAGGTAGGAGAGCTCCTCTAGGCAGTGGGAACAGCAGGTACAAAGGTCTGAGTCAGGGAAACACAGGGCCCTTGCCAAGAACTTCAGTCTGGCTTGCCTAATAATCAGGAGATGGAACAAAGTAAGGCTGACTGTGGGTCTTGTTGGTCCTGCCTAGAGTTTGGATGTGATGTACAGTGGGAGCCTATGGCCGGATAAGTGCCATGCAAGTATGCTATTTTGGAAGCTTACTTTGGCCGCTGGGCTACCGATATATGAAAGAGCGAGGGCAGATTCAAGAGAAGAGAATGGAGCTAAAGAGAACAGGAGTCTGAAACATGCCCAACAAAGGTTCTACAGTGTCCTGGGACCCAGTATCAGGGAACTGTGCCCCGAGAGCAGAAGCAGCCTCTAGGCTTGAGCACAATTCCTCCATGTGCTGCCCCAGTGCCTCCTGTCTGACCCACTAGCTTCCCTCTGGTGGGACAGCTACGTACAGTGGGGCAGAACATGGAATGCCCACCCCTTTGAAATATAGGCTAAGTCACAAACTGGTTTGAACTTGTCCAGAGGCTGTGTCAAGGCAAAGACCCACCCTACCTAGCTCAAAGTGGCCTCACCACATTCCAGTGCCCACACTCACCCTTAGGAGGTTAGAAGCCCATCTCCACCCTCTCTGCCCAGACAGTTGGCAGCAGCCTGACTTCCACTTACATAACCTAGTCCAGGGCATGGCTTCATTCCCTTGTGAGGGCTGGGTGGCTTCTGGAGGAGGTGTTAATAGGTAGGTCTCGGTTCCAGCTGTGAACATAAAAACCAGTTTCCAGTTCTACTGGTCCGTGCATCAGGACTTGTGAGCATGTCCACAGCACAGACACCCAGAGTCAGATGGCTCAACTTTCAGCGCCCAGTGTTCTCTTGTGGTGTGAAGAACTGAAGTGACCCTATGCTGGATGAAGGAACCTTACTGTAGGCAAGGCACACGGCTTCTCTGAATGTTTTTTAACTGTGAGATGGGGAGATGCCCATCCCAGACATGGACAATTCATAAGAGAGAAGGAAGATGGAAGATAGAAGTGTTCTTATCTGCCTTAACAATAATTTCTGTCTAATGATGTGTGATTCATTTATTGGCATCGAAGCACTGGGGGCTCACTCCTTGACAAGAACTCACAATATAGAGCACATAGCTCCCGCTGATAATGCATCCTCCTGGCCCAAACCCTAAGGCAGACAGGCAGAGGCTCAGTTCTTAGCTATGCTGCTTAGCTTAGGGACATTGCATGCTTGGACGGGAGAGCACCACCCTCTTTCAGCTGAGACGTAATTATTCTAAAGTTTCATGTGACAGGAACAGCAGGTATTTCTGAGGGAAGTGGGAAGGCATAATTGTCACCCAGGAAATGGCAGTTGCAACAGTCCAAACAGTATTAAAAACCAATGTCTAAAATTAAAAAGATTCTTGGAAGGATTTGGTACCCAGAAACCTAAAAAAAAAAAAAAAAAAAAAAAAAGTCAAGGCAAGTCAGAAGACTAAGTAGTTACATTTACCTTCTGGAAGGTGTCCTGTTTACTGTTGTATTATTACCATTGTCTGTGTTTGTGATGTGTGTGTGACACGCACATACACTTTTGCCAAGGCATGTATGTAGAGGCCAGAGGACAATTTTCAAGAAGCAATTCTCTCTTCACACCTTATCTGTGCTGTGGTGTATACTCCAGGCAAGCAAGCTTCTGACTATTTCTCCCGTTTTTGCTTCCGATTTCTCGATAAAAAAGCTGGGATTAGTGATGTAAGCCAATGCATCCAGAAGGTTCCAGACAGTGAACTCATGTGTCATATCTGGGTGGCAAGCATGTTCGCCTACTGAGCCATCTCCCTGACTCTATTTTTTTTTTACTATGATTATTGTTAGGATTTGGTTGGTTGGTTGGTTGATTGATTGATTGACTGATTGATTTGAGACAGGATCTTGAACTTAATGATCCTCCTGCCTTAGTCTTCAGAGTCCTGGAATCATAGGGCTTTTTCACTATCCTGGCTTCCACCAAGGTTTTTATTAAGGTGCTCTGTATGTTTAGAAAGTCAAATTTAAGCCAAAGAAAAAATCTATGAAAATCTATGAGAGTTCACATATATACATGATAGCCTAAATAGCAGAGACCACTAGGCACACACACACCCACACACCCACACACACATGTATGTAGTCTAACATAATTAGATTTGTTGATTGACTCCACACAGTGAGAAAAGGTATTCAGCTGGATGACTAAAGAAACTCAAGAGGAAAAGCCTCTTGGGAAAGGTTGGAGATCCTGCTTTGGGACTGTGAGGGGCATCTCAGGGAAGTGGGATCAGAGCTGTAAGGACAATTGTATGTTGTTATGGTCAAGGCAGATAAGCAATTTCTGTCCCCAATGATACTCCCATCATTGGAACAGAGTTGGCACACAGGTATTGTGGGGAGCCAGACCAACCCAAAACGTTCTCATAGGCTCTGATGAATAGACAAAGGGAACATTAGTCCTGTGCTCTTGTCCAAGATCAGAACTAGCAAGGCTGGTCTGGGGCTAGAACCAGTGCCTGGAAGAACTCAAGGTTTAGGTATCTGGGGATCTAACCTTCCCCCCTGGGTTGGGGTTATCAGATCTTAGGCAACTGTGTCTGATGTATCCCATAGGGGGTTTGTTTGTTTGTTTTTTACAACATTGTCTGACTTACCTTGATCATTTCCCCCATTGCAAATAGTATATTAGATGTTACCCTTTTAAATAAGCTTGCTTGGCATAAGAAAAAGCTTGCTCAAGACCCTAATGTTTATTTTCTTTATCTTCTCTCTTTTCTAGTTTTCTCAACCCCTAGCACCTCCCCATCAGGACCCTGTCACTGAAGGAGAGACTGGGACAGGTCAGGGTATCAAAAGAAAAGAAAAAAAAAAGCAGACATCACTCAAAAAGTGGACTGCCCTGGGGACACATTGCTCCAGCTCACTTTACAGCTGTGTCCTTCCAACTAGTGAACCTACTTCATCCTGAGCCGGTCAGCTCCTCTGTATGGTGTGCGTTTTGCACCCTCTGACCCTCTGACCTACCGCCACTGTTGACAGGGCCTCCAGGGGGCTGATCTGTGGATCTCCTGGATTCAGAAGGGCTGTCATCACATCCTGGTTCTGCTGCTTCCTTGTCTCTGAGATCTAGGGCAAGCTACTTACCAGTCCTGTTTCTCCATTTCCTCATCTGCAAAACCAAAAAAATACAAGAGTACTCGGTCCGAAATGTGGCTGTAAAAAAATAAACAAAAGTTCTAGAATTGTATGTAGCATGGAGCCAGATTTCAGTAAACATTATTTCTCTTTTGTTATCATTTTCATTTGAAAAGTAACCCAGCTTACCGTTTAAAGTGACAAACATATCATACAGATATCTACAGATAGAAATAAACAGAGATAAAGATATATAGAGATGATATAGATATACTCAAACAATAAAGAGACCAGGGAAACAGTTGTCAGCATACAGATGACATCAACAAAAAAAAAAAAAAAAAAAGAAAAAAGAAAGCAAGAAAGAAAGAAAGAAAGAAAGAAAGTTTTAGGAACAGAAGCTAGTAGAGAGCACGAGCAGAGAAAGAAAGGGAATTTAGGGGAAATGAGGGGTTAGGGTCAGAAGTTACACCATAAGTGATATTGAAGGTCTCTCTGTATATACCGAGGGGGTGGGAGAGAAGGGGAGGGAAGGGGAGGGAGAGTGAGTGAGTTTAAGCTCACTTTAAGGAATCGTGTATTATCAAAATAGCATGACAAATGCTTGTATATTGACCACCAAGCTTAAGAAAGAGAATACAAACCTGTAAATCCAAGTACTGGGGAGACTGGGGAAGAACAATTGTGAGTTCAAGGCTAGCCTAGGCAACTTAGTGAGACACTGTCTCACAGTTTTATAAAACTTAAAGAAGGGCTGTGCAGCTCAGTGATAGAGCTCTTACCTAGCATGTGAGAGACCCCAAGTTCAACCCTGGGGAGAGAGAGGTGGAGACAGAGAGAGGAGGGGTGGAGAGGGAGAGGGTGAAGGAGAGGGAGAGGGAGAGGGAGAGGGAGAGGGAGAGAGAGAAAGAGAGAGAGAGAGAGAGAGAGAGAGAGAGAGAGAGAGAGAGACTTCCCTTATCACATCTCTCACTCTTGCTAAGGTAACCACTATCCCAAACTGTGTTTATTATTCCCTTGGTTTTAAAAAATATCCATTGTTGTTATAAATAATCCTTAGACTGCTCTGAAGAATTTTATCTTCATGTAAACAAAGTAATTTCATATATTCTCCCATACCGCTTTTTATTGTCACATATAAAGTAACGCATTCCATTGTGGCATTTCCATATGTGCAGGTTTACTTTCTCAGTCCCACCCACTTCCTTCTCTGTCCTGATAGCCCAGCCTCCTTTTCCTTTCATATGGCCCCCACGCAGCTCACAGATCACACACATGAAGGAAGTGTACAATACTTGCCTTTGTGAGATTTCCCATTTCACTTAACATAACGTATCAGATCCAACTATTCTGTAGACTGGCTTGTTTGTGTCTCTCTGGCTGGCTTATGCTAGTTTTGAATTGACTGTAGCTTAAGCTGTCTTCACAGTTATTATCTTCCTGCACCAGCCTCCTAAGTGCTAGAATTACACATGGGTACCACCATGTCCAACCCCATAAACCTTCGTGCAAGAGGCATAATTCATTATTCTTTTGGGATGAATAAAACTCTATTTTGGCCACGTTTTTTTCTATCCATTGATGATGGGCAGCTGAGCTGATCCTACACTGTGACTATCTTCAACAATGCTGTAGTAGATGTCACCGTGAGATACCACCATAGTCACCTGACTTTGACTCCTTCGTGTTTATACTCAGTAGCATAGCTGGTTCATTTGATAGAACTACTTTTATTTATATTTTGGTGGACCCTCCATACTGGCTTCTAAATTACACTACAGGAGAGGCTCATCCCTCACCATCCTCACCAGCATTTTTCATTTCTTTGCTGACTTGTTTTATATTCAGTTGATTTTTATTGTGTGTAGGTGTCAATTGGTGCACATATCACGGTGTGTTTGTAGAGGTCAAAGGACAAAACCGTGGGGTAAGTTGTTTCCTTCTATCTTTACACGGGTTCCAGATATTGAACTCAGGTCTTTGGGCTTGTATAGCAAGAGCCTTTACCTGCTGAGCCATCTGGCCAGCCTGTTTGTTTCTTTTAATGATGGGCATTCTGGCAGGGTCACATGAAATCTCAAAGTCCTTTCGATTTCCATAGGATCAAAGAGTTTAAACCACTTTTATGTATTTATTCATCGCGTGTACATCTTCATTTAAATGATGTCTATTCAACTCATCTGACCACTTATTAATGGACTTATTTGATCTTTTGGTGCTTGGTTTTATTTTATTTTGTTTTGTGTTATCGTTCATTATGGATATTGATCTGTCGGATGGGTATGTGGGAAAGCTTTTTCTCCTGTTCTGTTGACTGCATCACCCCTCACTCCCCCAGCATTGTACTTGTCTTGGGGGTGCTGCTGTTTGTCTTCTTTCTTCCTCTGGTTTTGTCACCTTTGCAGTGTCAGGGACAGAACCTTAGCCCCCATCCATGCTCCAAAAATGTGTCATCACTGAGCCACACCCTCCGTCCTCTTTTCCTTTATATTTATGGGTTGAACTGAACTCAAACTTGTGATTCTCCTGCCTCAGCTTCTCAAGTAGTTGAGGGTTCAGGACTGCACTATCAATCCAAGCTACATTTATTTATTTATTTTTAATTTTTTTATTAGGATGTATTTAATGTATATGAGCATCCTGTCGCTGACATACGAGAAGAGAGCATCATATCCAGTCACAGATGATTGTGGGCCACCACATGGTTGCTGGGAATTGAAATCATGACCTGTAGAAGAGCAGACAGTAGTCTTACCCACTGAGCCATCTCTGCAACCCACCAGCTACATTGAATTTTAAGTACAAGTTTTACTAGTACATCCACAACAAAAGAGTCACTCCTTAGAAGTGTATAACACAATGTACACTTTTTTATATATTTAAAAAGGGTCTTTTTAAAAGATTTATTTATTTACTATACACTGTACACTGTTGCTATCTTCAGACACACCAGAAGAGGGCATCAGATCTCATTACAGATGGTTGTGAGCCACCATGTGTTGCTGGGATTTGAACTCAGGACCTCTGGAAGAGCAGTCAGTGCTTTTAACCTCTGAGCCATCTCTCCAGCCCTTAAAAGGGGTTTTCATCGATTATTGAATTCCAGAATACTTTCACTTCTCAAATAGAGTTAAGCAATGCTATTCCTGTGTCCCCCAGTCCCTCTCAGCCTGTCCCATAGCCACCATCTGTCTTCTGTCCCTGGAAGTATGCCTCTATCCATTCATGTAAGTGGATCTGACAAAACATGTCTGGCTTCTTTGACTTCACCTGTTTTCAACACCAAGCCTGTGCCAGTTCTTCATTCCTGAGGCTGAGTGTCATTCAGCATGTGGGTGTACACTTTTGTTTATCCATCTGCAGCTACCAGACAATTGAGTTGTTTCCGTTTTTAAGTGATTACAGACAATGCTGCTGTAAATAGTTATGGACAATTTCCTTTTTAAAAAGATTTATTTATTTTATGTATGTTAGTACACTGTAGCTGTCTTCAGACACACCAGAAGAGGGCATCGGATCTCATTACAGATGGTTATGAGCCACCATGTGGTTGCTGGGAATTGAACCCAGGACTTCTGGAGGAGCAGTCAGTGCTCTTAACTGCTGAATCATCTCTTCTGGACAATTTCTTACACAAAGATTCATGTTTTGCTTCTGGTTAGTCTTACTGGGTCGTATGGAGAATCTACATTTAGCTTTCTGTCAACCTGCTAGACTGGTTTCCAAAATAACTGCACCATTTCACACTCCCAAACAGAAAACCAAGAGAACTCCCAGCGTGTTTTTAAATTCATTCCTTTGGGTGTCTAGGACTGCTGGTAATCCATTTTTTATGTATACTGTATTTTATAAAAAGCATTCTATATTTGATAGACATTGATGGGTTAGTTTCAATCTTTCTGTTACACACACTGTTTCTACATTCTTCTACAGGTTCAGAGTATAGTCAGCCCTCTTACCTACAATGACTACATCAACTAACTATAGACTGAAAATAAGTTTAATTTATTTGTTTGAAAAATTACACACATGCACAAAATCTACCCATCCATCCATCTAATCTATCCATCCATTCATATACAATATACAATATATAATGTATGTATTATTATATAATATGTAATATAACATATATGCATACTATATATTGTATGTGGATGGATAAATAAACAGATATGATGTGTAATGTAATGTATATATGCATACTATATATTATTGTGTAGATAATTAGATGATAGATGGATAGATAAATGGATGGATGGATAGATAGATAGACAGATAGACAGACAGATAAATGGATAGACAGACAGTTAGATAGAACAAATTCACCTGCAACTTTCTCTCCTCCAAATCTTTGCCTATCCTAAATACCAATACTCTCTCCCAATTTTATAGCTTTTGCATTTTGTTTTGAAACCACAGAATCCACAGAGTGCTGCTTGTAAGTGAGCAGGTCCAGAGCCATCTACTGGAGAATGAATAGCCTCTCAGGTGCTGCATCCCAAATATAAACTGACTCTCCCTCTTCCATCAGCAACCAATTGCCAACAGCTCCTCAGCTAGGGGCCAGGCTTTATGACCCTCTCCCTAAGCCACACTGGAATTTCAGTGGCTCGATATTGCCCAGTGTTGTCCATGCAGTCACGGCTACTGTGGGATCACATGTGCATCTTTCCTGTTGAGTCTGGAAAATAGAATCACTGTAATAATCCACTCCTTCTGAGTCTTACAGTCTTTCCATGTTCCCTCTTCTGAAACTATCCCGGAGCCTTTAGAGGAGGGATATGGTATAGATAAAAGGAATATGTCCCATTTAGCTATGACCATTCCATGGTCTCTTACTCCTCACATTCTGACCATTGTACACCTCTGTGTTAATCACCACATACTGTAGAAAGAAGCTGCTCTGGTGGAGGTTGAGTGATACATTAATCTATGTAAGAAATAATGATAGGTCATTAGAAGTCAGTTTAGTATGATATTTATTTAGCAGAAAAATAGTAGTATGTTCTCCTATAGGGTCTATGATCTGTCCAGACACAGGCTCTTGACCCAATAATTATAGCACGTATGGGTTTTATCTGGTAGATAATGGGTTACTATTGCCACAGTGGATATATCTTGCCCGGTCAATAGTCACAATAGCTCTGAGTTCACAGCTGGGTAAGACTGTTGATATCTTTTCTCCCCTGGTCTCATGCACAGTACCCTCTGGCAAGATTAAAGTCAGCCAGGGTAGATGAAGTTTCTAGGTTGGTACCAACATGATTTCTCCATGGTCTGTGACTCAAGTATGTGGTGACTTCAGCAAAAGGGATATAAAACGAAGTTCTGGTGGATAACTAAGGTCAATGGCAATAACCTGAAATGTTTGGGGGCACTATAGTAACCCACAACCAATAATTCAAAAACAAATGACTCATAACCTTACTTTTTTATATTTGAATGGCCCATGATATCTTGGAGAAGCACTATTCCCTATAACACCAACCTGTTATAGGGTAATTCCATTTAAACTCTTCCTATATATGCATACATTTTATTTATATAAAGATATATTATATACGATATAATATATAAAATCTATTTATATACTATATAAAACTTACTATATATGTATATATTCTTAAATATGCATATACATGTACATATTTTTAGGAAACTTCTACAGTAATAGGTTTCCCTATTGCTTTTTTAGAGGTGGTTAAAGTTAGTTTTCCTTCCCTATCCACCCTCCCCTGCTGTGCCTTCTGATTAGCCATTGTATTCATCCCTTCCTGCTGTTATTTCCCTATTTCCCCTTCACACTACCTGAGTATCTCCCCTCCCATCAAAGCCCACTCGTGGCCCCTTATTAGTTTCCTACCATTTAAGCACACACAGAGAGTCAAGCAAACTTCTGCATATGACAGAAAACAGTGGAATTTGTCTTTCTGGATCTAGTTTCCCTCACTTAATGCTGATTTCCAGTGCTACCTTTAGCTGAAATTTTCATCGTTTCATTTTTCTTTTTAATTTCATTTTCTTAACAACTTAATAACATCCCATTGTGTAAACACACCATGTTTTTTTTAACCTATGTATGAGTTGATGAATTCCCAGGCTGCTTCCATTTCATGGTTATTGTGAATCAAGCAGCAGTAACCATAAATGAGACAGTACCTCTGTTGTAAGAGATAGGGCCCATTGGGTATGTTCCCAGTATTGGTATAGTTTTATCTTGTAAATCATCTATCTCTAGTCTTTGAGGAAGATGCACACTGATTTCCATAGTGGCTGTATCTCTTCACACTCTCCCCAACAGTGACAAGTGTTCAGCTTCCCCACTCCCCACCAAGCATGCACTCTCATTTATTTAGATTATGGTAAGATAAAATCTCCAAGCACTTTTAATTTGCATTCTCCTGATGGCTAAGTTTATCGAATATTAAAAGAGTTTTACTTACTGTTTCATTTTATGTGTATGAGCATTTTGGCTGCAGGGATGTGTATTAACTGTATGATTATATCTAGTGGCAGAGGAAGTCAGAAGAGGGTGTTGAATCCACTGGAACTGGAATTACAGATATTTATGAGCCACCGTGTGGATGCTAAGGACTGAACATGGGTCCTCTGCAAGAACTTATGCCTTAACTACTGAACCATCTCTCCAGCCTATTGAACATTTAAAAAGCATTTCTCACCCATTTGTTTCTTCTTTTAAGAAACCTGTTTAGTTCCATGCTCTTTTTAAATTGGATTGTTTATTTTCTTGATGTTTAGTTTTCTGAGTTCTTTGGTCCAATAGAAAATTCTTTCCTGTTCTTTCGGCTGCTTCTTCATTCCAGTGATGATTTCTTTGATACACAGAAACATATTAGTTTCATGAGGTCGTATTTATCAGTTGTTGGTCTTAATGACTTAACCACTGGGGTCTCCTAATTTACTCTGCTACTCTGTGTTTCTTTATTGGTGAATTAAAACCAATAACAATCAAAGTTATTACCTAGAGTTTTATACTAATTCCTGTCAATTTGTTGTGGTGGAAGTGTTTTATTAAGCCTCATTTGATTAATTGTTCTGGAATTTATTTACTCTCTGTGACTTCTTAGAGATATTCACTTTTTTTCCTAAGACTGAAATATTTCTTCCAATACCTTTTGTGTAACCGACTGAGTGGTCGTAAATTCCTTTAATCTGTTTTTATCAGGGAAAGCCAATCTTTCACCGTTGTTTGTGAGTGATAGTTTTGCTAGGTATAGTAACATGGGCTGGTATCCATGATCTTCTTTTATAAGTTGCAAAACATTTGTTCAAGCTGTTCTGGCTTTCAGAGTCCCCGTTGAAAAGACACCTGTTAAAAAATGTGTTAACCCCTAAAGTTCTAAAAAGCAAAATTAAATATGCCATGGATCAAGCACCACACTGAATTTATATGAGTGAAGAAATGTTGAGGCATACTCTGTGGTGCTCTCTCACTACTCACAGAACTTCTGCCTGCCTATAGAACTCATTGATTGTTTGAATACTGTTTGCCTGTGTGCCTTGTGTAGTTAGGCTGAGTCAGTATTGAGCATGTACAGTGTTTGTCTTATTATTTCTCCCTCAAATATTACAAAGAAGCAACCTAATGCACTGGATTGAGTATTGTAAGTAACCTATAGATCATATAATGTAAACAGGGGAGCTCATATATTATATGTAAATACTATGCCATGTAGAAAGGACCTGAGCATCTACAGGTTTTGGTATCTGAGTCCCTAGGGAGTGGTGTGTAGAGCCTGTCCTTCACAGACATTGTAGGGTGACTGTACATGCCCAGAGGTGAAATTGCTGATTTATTATTCCACTTCACTGTTATTACAAAAGCTTAAGCTAAAACTTCCCAAAACTTCATTCTAATAACTACCTCTTTTTTCAGTGTCTACGAGATACAGTTTATTGTAACATATTCACCTCAGGTAACGTTTATTTGTTTACTTGTCCGCCATGCTTTGGAGCCATTTATGTTTCTCTTGAATGGAGAGTAAAACCTTTTCTGGCAGTCTTGCTCTGTTTCTAATTTTTCTGACTAGCTTGTAGTAAGCTTTCCTGTGATTTTTAATTTTTTTCAAACTTTATTTTTAAGGATGGTTCTTAAATGCTTTAACTTCCCTTTTATCCCACCATCCACCAGAGGTAGTAGGAAAGAAAGGATACAGGAAGTTGTGGGGTGGACCTGTTTAGGAAGCTTCTTTGGAGCAATTCCTGTCTATATTGTCATATGAAATCATGTGATCTATGAAATCAGCAGTTCGGTTCACAGGTCAGCAGCGGCAGCTTGGTCCACTCACAAACACCTCACAGATTCACCAGCAGTCCAGTTCTGCCGAGTTGGGATAGCAAACACCAATCAGCAATGGTAACACTACCCTGCAGAGACAGCCAGGCCTCAGCCTAGGTTCTAGTCAGCAGGAGGGACCAGGAGGAACACCAGGAGAGGAGCTGTGCCTCTCTCAAGGAAGCAAAGATCAGCAAAGACATGAGACCCACAAGCGTTGCACAGCTAGGTCTATAAGCAAGCCAAGCTCAGCCTCCATCACTGTGGTCAAGTCCTATTTACACCCTCCAGACATCACGTGTCCTCCACATGTCTTGCCTCAACAAGTGTGTCTGTCTCAGTTGACATCACTCAGCCAATCAGCCCAAGCAAGAAACTGGAACACCACCAGAAGCTTTTTGGTGAGTTTCTCTATGGAGTCCCCAACAAATGAAGCTCAGCTACACAATGTAAGACAGAGCAATACATGCATCGTGTTAGCAAAGAATTCTTCATTGTGTGTCCTTTCACGTGTTTGCTTTAGCAAAATGCCCTTTCCCCCATGCCTGCTTCACGAGTCTGCCTCAGCCTTTCACCTGTGTCCACTTCGGAAAAACGCTCAGTCCATAGTACACTAGTGGGAAAAGAACATGTATCATCTTTCTGTTCAGCGAGAGCTTCTTTAATAGTTCTCTCCCAGATGTCTTTTCTGCGTAAAAGCCTTACACATTTCTTGTTAAAGTCATTTTTACATTTGAGTACTTTACTATTTTCTTAATGAGTGTAGTGAACGTGTAGCTTAAACCTCTACCTTAATCTCTACTCTGTTCTTGACAATAGAGTGTCAATATGATGCCAGGAATGGCAAAAAACAAACAAACAAACAAAAACAAAAACCTAGTGCTCAACTGAGGTGGGAAGACTGCTGCACATTCAAGGGCAGCCTTGGAGACACATTATGCAAGACCAAAGCCGGCCTGAGCTACATAGTACATGCTAGACCAAGGCCAGCCTGAACTACATGGTATGTGCTAGACCAAGGCCAGCCTGAACTACATGGTATGTGCTAGACCAAGGCCAGCCTGAACTACATGGTATGTGCTAGACCAAGGCCAGCCTGAACTACAAGGCAAGGCTTGCTCTCAACAAAAACAAACGTCAAGCACACAGGCTCCCATGCTGGTGGCACCCTGAGTTTGTTCCTGTTGTTTTAGGGAGTTTTAATATTGTTTCATTTGGTTAGGCGGGTATATAGTACACCTTTGTGCCAGCTCAGTATGATAAGAAAAGAATATAATAGTTTCAAAATATAAAATGTTGAGGGGGAGGGTGGCGAGCTGGTCCGGAGCTTAAGAGCACTCACTTATTGCTCTTGAAGAGGGTGTGGGACCCTAAAGAAACAGAAATGGTTGAAGTCAGACTCAGAGACTTTCCAGTCATCCCAAGGCTGTGAGATCCCGCCTGCGCCTGACAAATAAAAACAATGGCCTGTAGTAAATCTCAGAAAAACCACAGAATATACTGACTGATAGCCACCTGGCCCTCTAGAAAGCCCTAGATGGGGTCCTGACATGTCATAATTAGCTCATGCTCTAATCACCCGATTCTGAGAAACAAAACAAGAAAGAAAACCCACAGAATTTGCTGGCTGACAGCCACAAGATCTCATGGAAAAGACTCAATATACATCATCATCAGCCTAAACCCCCTCATCCAATGAATTCAAAGGTCACTGTAACCCACCAATGCGACGTCACCACCCCATGCTGTTACTGAAGTCTGCCCGCTGTAAAGTATAAAAGATGTGTGCTTTTTGAGTTCGGTGTTGACTTTCCCTTTGAGGATGAGCAACACCATGTACATGGAATTAAACCTCTTGCCATTGCAGCCGTCTGTTGTCTAATTGTGTTCTGTGGGCCGAGTTCCTGAGCTAAGACGCCTCGGGGTCTTACAGCAAGGACTCAGGTTCGATTCCCAGCACCCACATGACAGTTCACAACTGTTTATAATTTTAATCCCAGAAGGTCTGACATCCTCTTTCAGCCCCCAAAGACACCAGCTAGCAAATGGTGCACACCCACACATACAGGCAAAACACTCACACATATAAAATAATACATAACTAAATCTTTAAAAATTAAAAAAAAAGAAACTGTTGCTATTTGTCATGATATGATATGAATCCCACCAGGGAACCACCAAGTAATATAACAATTTACATATCCATTTAGACCATTGAGAATTTATAGTAAAGCAACCAATGTAAATGAAAGATACGAATGTTAGTTTTATCTTTAATATCACAGTTTTAATTTATTTTTATATAAATAACAAGCAGAATATAATTTTATTTTTATTTATAAAGATAAAAAAACCTAGAATTAACTAAAAGAAGTGTGTTAAGATTTAATATTGGAAAAACTATCGGGGAAGACCTATGGAAACAAAAAGTATTTGTGACAGAGTAAAGGATATCAGTTTTCTCACTATGCCCACTCTTTTTTTAACCCATAGAATGAAAGAAATTCTAACTAAATATGCACAGAAGCCTTTACAGTGCACACTTGGGATCAGTGAATCAATACAGATATTCAGGAAAACCATTTATATTAGTAAAAGCAACTTATTAACTACTAAGAGACTGATTAAGCAATGTATAGTTTGGGCCTATGGGAGAATGCTTCCTAACTGAGGAGACAGTAAAGAAATGGATAAACAAGTCAGTCCAGTGACAGCATGAAGCATGGTTGACAGTCTTTTTGCAGTAAGCTTTTGATTTAATAAACTTTTTAGACCAAAATGAATGCTATAAATTTAATCAAGTTTTAAATTTTAAATTATTTTATTCCCCCCTCTCTCTTGTGGTGTGTGTGTGTGTGTGTGTGTGTGTGTGTGTGTGTGTGTGTGTGTGTGTGTGTGTGTGTGTGTGTGTGTGTGTGTGTGTGTGTGTGTGTGTAGCAGAAGTGTGGGAGTTGGTTCTCTGTGGGACTTTGTTGCCCCAGGCTGGGTTGCCTGAGGCCCCACACGGAGATCTCTGGTCAGGTACGGAAGGAAGTCCCTTCCACCTCTGCTGCTGGGTCAGGCTAGGCACAAGGGTTCAGGCAAAAGGGTAAGCCTCAGGCAGGGAAGGGGGGAAACTGGTTTCGCAGCTTCTGCTAGGCTGCTGCCAAGAGTTGCGCGTGCGGGGCGGGGGCGGGGGGGGGGGGCAGGTTGTTGGGAGTAGGCTAAGCTGATGGGAGACTGGCGGTGAGGTGCAGAACTTCGAGAGAGGAAATCTCTTTCCAAATGTCGATGTTAACAGCTCTTACGACAGAAACTGATTCTTGCACGACTTTACTTTTGAACAGCACCCCCCCCCCCATATATATTACAGTTTTGGGGATGGTTCAGCTCTGACAACAGGTGCTTCCTATTGGCTTGGCCTGAGGGCTTGGGAAAACCTTGTTTACATATTTGGGGCTGGTCCTGCTTCTGACCTGAGTGTGGTCATTCACTGTGGAGGAAAATCTTGGGGCATGGCTGATCAAGGGTCTATGTCATGTCCTCACCTGCGGAGGAGGGACTTGGGGCATGACTTACACCATTTGGGGGGGGGGAGAGCAGGGGGGAGGGAGAGGCGGAGGGGGGGAGTTGTGGTGTGGGTTTCGTGAAGGGGCCTGGTTTTTTAGGAAACTAGGAAGCATCTGCCCTCTCACCTAAAGTTCCAGGGGCTTCACTTATCTTGATGGAGAACCAGGGTATCCTTCCCGGCCTAACTGTCCCACAGTTCTCTCTCATGTATTCCTGAGAATAGATGGGATTCAGGTTGTCAAGTGTTTGTGACAAGAAGTTTAGATCCTGATCCACTTGCCAACCTTCAAGTACGTTTCAGTGTAGAGATAGTAAGTATCTATTATTGGAAGCAAAAGCAAACATAAACAAACTGAACATTTAAGCTCTCCTTCAACTTTCTACAAATATATTGCTCCTTTCCGTAGACTGGAGAGACAAAAAAAGGTCAACGGATCCTTTTTGTATTTAAACCTATATTTTCCAAAAGCTCACACTTCCTGGCTTTGAGGATAAACTTCCTGGTTTTATAATTCTGTGCTTCCTTATGACAGAGAAGCCAGGAGATGAGAAGCAGACGGCAGCATCTCCACCATCACGGCTCATGATAGGAAGCAAGACTCCATCTGAAAGGAAAAGGAAAACCACATCCTTTGTCTTCAACTTATCAGACTAAGGGTCACACTATTCCTGCTTTTGCTTTTGAAAACAAACACTTCAGTTTCTAGAACAGAACCTTAAATCTCATTTGAACATTGCACTCATTTTAACAGAATGCTTTTGAGGTGACATGGTTGTTGATTTTATTTCGAGATCCCCCAGCCTCAGTTTCCCAGCGTAGGAAGGAGTGATGTATACCACCGTGCCTGGCTCCTGTCACAATGCTTTGTGAAACGTAGCATGATTACAACGCAGAAACAGAAAGTTAAATTTTACTTCAAGTGCAATGCCCTCATTGAGTAAAAATAGTGATCAGAGGCTAGAACAAAGAAGTAGGCTTCAGGCAAGTGTATGACTTTGCCTAGGATAGGGAAGCAGGCTCAGATAATCCTGGTCATCCTTAGAAACCGGGATTGTGGGGTTTTGTTTGTTGCCTGGCTTGTTCCCTGTTTGTTTGTGTTCATTGTCTTGTTCCCTTAACCTAGAACTGACCTTGTTATTACAAGCATGTAATTAAAGTGGTATAAAAGGAAACTGGAAGAATTAAACCCACCTTTCAGCCTCACAACTGGCTGGGAAGGTAATGGGAGGGTGATCATTTAAGTAATGGCATAAAAACCTCGTAAAATTAGAGCCTATTTTTCAGCTGCTCTTCAGCTCTTTTCAATCTGTAAAATGTACTGTGCAACATTCAATAGGGGCTAGAGACAGCTGCCGCGGGCCCCAGCTTTGATCTCCCGTGCCGCCGCGAGAAAGCTGGAGACAACAGATGACAGTTCCGAGCGTTTGGTGATGCCGTCGGGGTGGCTATGTGGATTCTTCCGGCATAATGTGAATAAGTGACAGTCACACGACATTGGGGCTGAAGAATCTTAAGGGACCGACTGAAAATAACTATGAAGGGCTGGAGATGGCCCAGTGGTTAAGAGCACCGGATGCTCTTTCAGAGGACCCAGGTCTCATTCCCAGAATCCACATAATCGTTCATGACCATCTGTAACTTCAGTGCCAGGGGATCCAACTCCCTCTTCTGCCTTTTGTCAGCACTAGGAACACATCTGCCATTTAAAAAGTAATAATGAAAAAGTTAAATTTAAAACAAAACAAAACAAAAAAACCAAAAAGCAATCATTTAGAAGACCTGAGTTCAGTTCCCAGCGTCCACATGGCAGTTTCCAGCTGTCCCATCTGAGACACATTCTCTATACAGGTCCCAGGTTGCCAAGGGCCTGCTGACCAGATTACATGTTACAGCCTGAAAAGCCTCTTCTGTTCACCAGGCAGAGCTGCCAAATCCTTTCTCCCAGCTGGGTGCCCCCTAGTGGCCACACAAGTTACTTAGCTGGCAGCTCACCTTACACGGTGATGAAGTAGAAATCAGGTAAACCTCCATAACTCAATGAAACACAGCCCCCCCAAACCAAAAATAGAATTTTTAAAATTCAATGCAAAACAAACAAAAATAACTCCATAAAAATAGAACCTTTAAAAAATTTTGCCACGGGGAGAAAAATTATCAGAGTACCAAATGTACACATAATGCTATTTCATCCATCCTGAGAACCAGACAGAAACTCACATCGACTTTGAAGGCAGACTGGAAGCGGCCGTGCCTGTAGGAGCAATGGCACAGTCTTTGTGTCAATTTGTAACTCAACACCCTCTTGTTTCTTCTCTTGCCGATAGAACACCCCATACAAGGCAATCTTTAGCTCACTGTTCTAGTCACTGGAGGGAGGTCAAGGCAGCTGGTCACATCCCATTTAGAGTGACAAGAGAAGTCGTGCATGCACTCTTTGTACGCAGCTCTCTCTACTCTCATTCTGTCCAAGGCCCCAAACAATGGCGCTGCCCACAGTGAGCCTGGGTCCTCACAGATCGGTTACACAGCCCACACGATCTAGACAGCCCCTCACTGAGACTGTCTTCCTAGGTGATTCAAGGCTGGGTCAAGCTGACAAAGTAACAGTCACAAACATAAATGCCATGATTTTTGGGTCCATTTACTTTATGGATGTTTTCTCGTGCATTAACGTGAGCTATAGTCTCAATCGCTTGTTGATACCCATTAAGGCTCTTGGCACATGAAAGCATCAGAACTTTTGGGAATGGTTTTCTCTGGAGGCAAGTTGCTTCAGTGTGCTTTGTGCTACATCTGTCTCCTATCTGAGACTCTCAGTGGATCAGCTGACCATTATTTAGCATTGATCATATATAATGGGCTCATTATAACATTTCCATGTATAGATAATAATTTTATTATATTTATTATATTATTCTAGTTATCTCTCTTGTCCTCTCCCCTCACATCAACCTGTTTTATTTATTTTATTTTTTATTATTATTTTATTTATTGTCCCTTTATTTTCCTTTTAAAAATAATATTTCTCATTATATGATGACTTTGTACATGTCACCACGAATATTTATCATCATCTATCCCTCCCCTGTAAGTCTCCCCTCCCCCTCACATCCTCCCCCTTTTCTCTGGCTTTTGGCATATTCCAAGTACGTAATTGTGACACTATTATATATATATATATATATATATATATATATATATATATATATATAATATTATATTATATTATATATTTTGAATAGTGTCTCACTGGTTTAGATCCCCTAACCTTCTTGTTTCCATCGCTCAGTGGCTAGAACGTGAGTGGACACCATCTTGCTATTTTGTAACAATAGCTTGCTCCTGTCCTCTGCTTAGCTGTAAGTTTTGGGAACCGGATTTGATACAAACCGGATTTCTGAAGAGTGGTACTGCCGGGAGGCTCTATCAAACGAAAAGCAGGAAAGCTTTTCCTATGAACCAGGAGGAACTCCCACATCAGGCTCAGAAAGGCTGGCCTGGGAACCAGGATAGCACTCTGGTCATGTGGCCGCTGTCCTATTGATGATCATTATGGCTGTCCGTCAGGAATGCACCCCCCAGGGGCCTACAGCTTTCTTTCATTATCATTTGTCAGTGGGGAGAGGGGTCTATATGCACAACATGACCATTGGCTCCCACATTCCTCCTAAGTTGTCATTTGGGTTACATCTAGGTGAAAGGCTAACTCACAACAAACCAGCCTTCAACAGTTACATGTTGAGTTGCTTGAATATACACTTGCTGAAGTACAGGTGTGCTTTTATAACATGCTATAAAGGTCCCCATATCCATCCCTCATATCTCATATCAGCTAACATATTAGTTAGCTTACTGTTTTTTTCTGTTCTGAGTTGATCCACACACATGGGTAATAGTCATATAATCTTTAGAAGATATTCTAAAGAGAGGTATTGTGCCCAACCCTTTGACTATTAGATTATTTTTTTAAATGGACCCCAAAGGGTTGGGAGATGGCTCAGTAGTTAAGAGCCCTGGCTGTTTTTCCAGAGGTCCTGAGTTCAATTCCTAGCATCCACATGGTGGCTCACAGCCATCTATAAAGGGATCCAATGCCCTCTTCTGGCCTGTAGATATACGTGCAGCAGAGCACTCAGACATTAAGTAAATAATTTTTTCAAATGGACCCATCCAAAAAAAAAAAAAAAAAAAAAAAAAAAAAAAAAAAAAAAAAACTAAAATGTCCAAGGAACTTCATACTGGAGGAAGGGAAAAGTAGTGCCAGCCAGAGAAGAAACTAGCTCTTTAGGAAGAAGTTTCACACAGGTCAACAACTTATGAAACCATCTCAAAAGAGACAGGAGCAAAGATAATAAGCCAGTGCTAAGCAATAATGCCATTCTAGAAAAGTAGTTCATCTTGGAGGGAAGCTTTTTAAGACACTGGATGTTCAAAGGGAAGATGAAACATTCCATCTTTCTGGGGAGGTACTTAAGCTCAGGAAACAACTCAATGCTTTCAGGAAATCCCTGAAACTGATCAGTTTCACCAGGACTCTCTCTCCAGGCATATATAAAGAACAAAGACTGCTGAGAGACTAGGCTTCTATTTTTAATTTAAAAAGGTCAGAGCCAGCCCAGCTCCAATTGTTGGGTGACCCACATGAAGACCAAGCGATGTATCGGGCACATGTGTATAGGGCCTAGGGCCATCCCATTCATTCACTTTGGTTGGTGGTTCAATCTTTTTGAACTCCCATGAGCCCAGGTTAGTTCGATCTGTAGGTCTTCTTATGATGTCCTTGACCCCTCTGATTCCCTCAATCCTTCCCTGGACTTTTTTACAAGACTCTCTGAGCTCCACCCAATGTTTAGCTGTGGATCTCTGCATCTCTTTTCATCAGCAGCTAGATAAAGCCTCTTAAATGACAGTTGTACTAGGCAGCTGTCTGCAAGCCTTGCAGAAAATCATTAATAATGTCTCCCTCCCACAGGGTGGGTCTCAAGTTGGGCCAGTCATTGACTGGCTATTCCCTCAGAAAATTGGGAATGGATAAGTAAAATGTAATACATTTTCACAATGGAATGCTACTCAGCTATTAAAAACAAGGATATCATGAACTTTGCAGAAAAATGAATGGAATTAACATGTCATAAGTGAAGTAACCCAGACCCAGGAAGGCATGTATAGTGTGTACTTACTTATAGGTTGATATTAGTCACGAAGTACAGAATAACCATGCTACAATCCAAAGACCAGAAGGGGAAACAAAACAGATATCAGAGGTGAGTGGAGAGAGGGAACTGGGTGGGGAGACTAAGAGGGGTGGGTGTTCCAAATGGGGAGAGCAGGTGTAGGGGGTGAAAGGACTGGGAGAGAGAAGAGAAATCGGTGGGAAGGGGGCACCTCTGGGACAAGCTGGAGATGCAGGACAAAGGAGGCTCCTGAGAGGATATGGGGAGGACCCTAGTTGCAGCTTCTAGCAGTAGGGGGGTATGGAGGCTAAAATGGCTACCTCCTGTGGCCAAACAGGACTTTCTGTGAAGGAAGGGGGACACAACCCACCCACAAAACTACCCACCCAAAATTTTCACCCAAATTACAAGCCGTGCAAGAATAAAGATGGAGAAAAGGGTCTTTTTAAAATAGGCATAATGGGACTTAGCCTTTGTGTTGGAGAACTCAAAGGTCTTTCGTGTGTTGTCCATGTTGTATGCGGCATAGGATGGGCAGGGTAGTCCTTAGAGGAGGCTTCATGTAGGGGAGAAATGATTTCCTCAGCAAAGCCTCCGGTTCCGTTGTCGCTAAAGGGCTCCCTGGGATGGTTCTAAGTTATATCCGCCATCTCTATGCAGTGACTGCAGGTTTACTCTGGTCTGTGCTGCCAGTCTCTGTAGCCATTGAGACTTTCAGACACAAGGAGGCAGCAGCTGCCCACAGTGAAAACCCTGCTGCAGCTGGTGGACCCTTGCAAGGTCTAGTAGGAGGAAGTATTGAAAGGACAGTGACAGGAGTTAGAGGAGCTTGGTCCCTGATGGAATGGTTGGAGGGTGGCCCCTGCCAACACTCCCCCTCCCAATTCTACCCTATATCCAGGCATAGTCTCTCTCTCTCTCTCTCTCTCTCTCTCTCTCTCTCTCTCTCTCTCTCTCTCTCTCTCTCTCTCTCTCTCCCTCTCTCTTTTTCCCTCTCTCTCTTCCCCTCTCTCTCCCTCTGTCCTTCTCTCCCTCCCTCCCAAAACACCCCACCACATCCAGACTTAATGTTTCTCTTTCCCCCTCCTCCCCTTCTTCCCCTACCCCTCCCTCTTCTTTAACTTGAGAGATAACCTAGGCTATGCAAGCCACTGAGACTTTAAGGTTCGTCTTCTACGTGGGTCTATAAAGAAGCAGACTGATATATCAATTTTGTTTTAGTTTTTTGTTTAAATCAACTCCTAGGCAAAATGATTGTAAAGAAAAGCTGAGTGAGGCCCATCTCACCTACACAGAAACCGACCGAAAATGATTCAGAAACCTTAACTTGAAATCTGAATCTACTGCAGGAAAATACTTCAGGCTGCAGATAGAAAAGGAGAGAGAGAGAGAGAGAGAGAGAGAGAGAGGGAACCACCCTGCTGTTTTTCTGGTGCATTTGGAAATTTTATTGAAAAACATTGGCTTTCTTTCTCTCTTTTATGTCCCACATAACTAAACATGACAAGATGGGGATCTTTACATTTCTAATACCCATCTTTCTATAAGACACCATACTGGATGGAGAATCATTTAATCCCAGAGCACCAGCCTTATGAAAAAATTCTAAAAATAAATTTTATTGCACACACACACAGACATAAATGTATACCACAGTAAAACTGCCCTTATAGAAGGTAGCATTTTCCACAAACAAACAAACAAACAATCTGTTCCACTTTGTGCAAAGAACAAGACCTGTTTTGAATTGGATCACTCAGAGCTAAACGTGGGTTAATTATAACATTTGTGGGTATAAAGATATTTCACACTTTCTGTAGTATTTCTTTCTCTCTTTTTTTTATTAATTACATATGTCCTTTGACTTCACTCCCGCTACCTCAGCTACCCTTTCTTGTCCCACAAATACATTTCCCACATTCCTGTCCATGCTTTGTAACCATGCTCAGTAATCCTGCATTTAGCTTTCCATGGCAGCCTGTTGGCCTCAGCAGTGGTGCAAAACTGGAGACAATGGCTTCCTCTCTCCCCGTCTTCCTTCTCACTGCATCTTCTGCAATGTTACCCAAGACCTAGAGAGTGTGCTTTGAATCCCTTATATCCCTAGTCTTTCCGGGACTTTTATCAGGAAGAAATGTTAGATTCTGCCAAAGGTCTTTTCAGCATCTACTTAGATCAAGTGGCTTTAGTCTATGTGATAGATTATATTTATGGATTTACTTCTTTTCAGCCATCCCTGCATTCACAGGATGCAGACAACTTGATCATGGTAGGGCATATTTTTAATGTGTTCTTTTTCTTTCTCTTTTTTTTAAAAATATTTTTTGAACAACTTTATTTTAAAAACAAAGAAAAATGTACAAATTTTAAGGGTTTTTGCATAAAAGTATACAAATACATTTCTGTCAATGTTTGACGTTTTTTTTTTTCAAAGGTTTAATAGTGTGCATTAAGGTCTTACTAGTTACAATGACCATAAAGTACATGTAAAACAGGATGTAACCCGGAATTAGTCAACATTTTCTTGGTGTGTAAGGATTGAGCATAATGATTTTTTTCTTTTCTTTCTTTCTTTTTTTTTTTTTTTTTCTTGAGCTTCACACAGTCTGTGAGTTGTTTCTGGAGTGTTCAGTGCTTTCTGGGGTTAGTATCCCATTATCAGTGACTGTTCTTTTGTGACTGGGTTATCTCACTCAGGATGATATTCTCTAGATGTATCCATTTTCTTAAAAATTTCGTTAAGTCATTGTTTCTCATAAGCTGAGTAGTACTCCATTGTGTAAATGTACCACAATTTTTGTATCCATTCACCTTCTGAAGGACATCTGGGTTCTTTCCAACTTCTGGCTATTATAAATAGACCTGCTATGAATATTGTGGTGCATATATCTTTGTTGTGTACTAAAGTGTCTCTGGGGTATATGCCCAAAAGTGAAATAGCTGGGTCTTCAGGTAGTACTATGTCCAATTTTCTGAGGTATCGCCAGACTGATTTCCAGAGTGGTTGTATCAGTTTGCAACCCCACCAACAGTGGAGAAGTGTTCCTCTTTCTCCACAACCTCGCCAGCATCTGTTGTCATCTGAGTTTTGGATCTTGGCCAATCTGACTGGTGTGAGGTGGAATCTCAGGGTTGTTTTGATTTGCATTTCCCTGATGGCTAAGGATGTCGAGCACTTCCTCAGATATTTCTCAGCCATTCTATATTCCTCAGCTGAGAACGTTTTGTTTAGCTCTGTACCCCCATTTTTAATAGGGTTATTTGATTCTCTGGTGTCTAGCTTTTTGAGTTCTTTGCATACCTTGGATATTAGGCCTCTATCTGGTGTAGAGTTGGTAAAGATCTTTTCCCATTCTATTGGCTGCCATTTTGTTTTCTTGACAATGTCCTTAGCCTTACAGAAACTTTGCAATCTTATTAAGTCCCATTTGTTAATCTTTGACCTTAGAGCTTGAGCCAGTGGTGTTTTGTTCAGAAAATTTTCTCCTGTGCCTATGTGTTCTAAGGCTTTCCCTACTTTCTCATCTAATAGTTTCAGTGTATATGGTTTAATGTGGAGATCTTTAATCCACTTACACTTGAGCTTTGTACAAGGAGATAAGAAAGGGTCTATTTTCATTCTTTTGCATGCTGAGTGCCAGTTGGACCAGCACCATTTGTTGAATAGGCTGTCCTTTTTCCATTGAATGCTTACAGCTCCTTTGTCAAAAATCAGGTGACCATATACATGAGGGCTCATTTCTGGATCTTCTATTCTATTCCATTGATTCACATGCCTATTTCTGTACCAGTACCATGCAGTTTTCAGCACAATTGCATTGTAATATAGCTTGAGGTCAGGGATAGTGACTCCCGCAGATGTTTTCTTGTTGTTGAGGATGGATTTCGCTATTCTAGGTCTTTTGTTGTTCCATATGAAATTGCACATTGATCTTTCCAATTCCATAAAGAACTGTGTTGGAATTTTGATGGGGATTGCATTGAATCTATAGATTGCTTTTGGTAGGATGGCCATTTTAAAATGTTTAAAATCTTTCCAATCCATGAGCATGGGAGATCTTTCCATTTTCTGAGATCCTCCTCAATTTCCTTATTTAGAGGTTTGAAGTTGTCATACAGTTCCTTCACTTGCTTAGTTAGAGTCACACCAAGGTATTTCATAGTGTTTGTGACGATTGTGAAGGGTACCTTTTCCTTAATTTCTTTCTCTACATGTTTGTCCTTTGAATATAGGAAGGCTACTGATTTGTTTTAGTTAATTTTGTATCCAATCACTTTGCTGAACTTGTTTATCAGGTGTAGAAGTTCTCTGGTGAAATTTTTTGGGGTCACTCAAAAAATGAGTTAGATAGTATTCCATCTGATTCTATCTTTTGGAATAGTTTGGAGAATATTGGTGTTATATCCGCAATAAATGTTTGATTAAATTCTGCATTGAACCTGTCTGGACCTGGGCTTTTTTTTGGTTGAAAGGCTTTTGTCTCTCTCTTTTTTTAAATTAGATACTCTGTATTTACATTTGAGATGTTATCCCTTTACCCCATCCTGCTCCCATTTCTTAATGTGTTCTTGAATTTGAATGGTTACATTTTTATTGAGAATTTTACATGTTCATAGGAGATATTGAGTAATAGTTTTCCTTTGTGTTGGGTTTTTGTGTTGTTTTGATATCAGGGCAATAGTGGCTTTATCAAAATAATTAGGCCCTGCTGACTTCCTTCACTGCTATGCACTGGAGACAAGAAAAGACACCCTGAGCCTTGCCAGCTGCCACATAGCTTAGGAGGGTGGCAGACTCCTAGAGGTCCTCTTACCACCACACCATGTGGATCAGACAGAGTAGGTCACCCAGAGGTTCCTACAGCAGTGCAGGAGCTCCTACAATGTGCAAGTATGTGTTGGACAGATGGGAGAAAAAGAAAAAGAAAAAAAAAAGAAATAGTTTGAGCATTACAAAGAGTATCTGAGAGTGAAGAGGAATAGCCTGTTGTGAGTGACCAGCTCCCAACACCTGGGACCATGGTGAGGTTCCAGGCCAAGCTGCCACTGAGGGCCATGTTGCTGTCCGAGGCTCATGGTATCACTAGAGAACAGGGAGATGTACCTGCTCTGGACAAGTGACTGGGAACACATGGGGATGTTCAGGGACTGTACAGAACTGGCCCAGCCCCTCATTGGTTTTGGTGCTCTGGAGAGCTGGCCCCGCCTCTCACCCATGGCAGGCCTTGAGAGAGCCGGCCCTGCCTGTCAACCAGTCAGCACAGTGAAGCTGGTCAGCAGGTAAACTGGCCCTGAGGGCGTGAGAGCAGGAGAGCTGAGCCTGACTCTCCCTGGCTGTAGAACTCAGGAGAACGGTCCCTGTGCAATGTGCAGCACAGTACAGCTTCCCTGGTGATGCTGATAAGGGATCTGGTGAGCCAGCCCCGAGGGCATGAGGATGGGGACACTTACCCTATTTACAGCCTGTGGCAGCATTGGGTGGCCTAGCTGGAGCAGTGCTGGAGCGCTACCCTGGTGGTGCTGATAAGGGAGAGCCTGCATGCTGAGCCACTCAGCTGGACCCAGACCCAGATCCAGGGCTTTAAACTTCAGAATCGACATCATCTGTGAACTGTTGAGGCATGTGCTGATCCAAAGCTGCAGATCTCCATGACACAGGGCAACAAAGGGTAATGAGGAGGAGTCCCCAGAAGGATCCAATATTGATGGTGTCATAGAAACCAGAGATCTCAAACCAGACCAATGACTCATTGCAATGAATATTTGGAAGCGAAAATGTGTGAGCAGAGAAATATACTGTAGGACACACTATGACATACTAAAGCTTCCACAATGAGATATTCTCTATGCTTTGTTTTGTTTAGTGTGTGTGTGTGTGTGTGTGTGTGTGTGTGTTTTATTTGGGGGGGGAGTTTTTGCAAGGGCAGGAAGCAAATTGGAAGATGACTAGGCCTGGGGTATATGATATAAAACTCACAAAGAATCAATAAAAACTTTTTTTTAAAGAATTAGGAATAGTTCCTTCAGTTTCTATTTTGTAGACTACTTTTAGGGTTGTTAGAATTAATTCTTTGAAGTTCTGATGGAATTCTGTGTTGAATCATATGGTCATAGACTTTTTTGGTTAGGAAGTTCTTAATTACTGATTCTATTTCACTGTGTTTGTGGATATGTTTTATTGTTTATTTTATCTTCACTTATCCATCATAGGTCTGATAGAAACTTATATACTCATAGGTTCTCTGGTTTGGTGTTATATAGATTTTTAAAGTATGTCTTATGCTTCTCTGGTTTTCATCAGTTTCTATTGAAATAAGCCCCCTTTCATCTCTAACTTTATTAATTTTATCTTTTCTGTATGTCTCTTGATTAATATAGCCAAGGTCTATCAATCTTACTGACTTTTTTTCAAAGAATCAACTCTTTAGCTCATGGATTCTTTGTATTGTTTGTCTGCTACTTTCTGTTTTATTGATTTCAACTCTGAGTTTAATTATTTCTTCCTATCTATTTTTTGAGGGTATTATTTCTTCTTGTTTTTCCAGAGCTTCCAAGGTGTTATTAAGTTATCAATATAAGAGCCCTCCAGTTTTCTGATATAGGTACTTAGTGCTATGAACATGGCTTCATTGTGTCCCATAGGTTTGGGTATGCTGTGTTTTCAGATTCATCCAATTCTAAATATTTTTAATTTCCTGCTTTATTTTATCTTGACCCAATTCATATTCAAAAGTATATTGTTCTGCTATTTCTATTGTTAATCTCCAGCTTTAATGGAGGTCAGATAGGACACTAGTGTCATTTAAATTTTATTACATTTCTTGAGACTTTCTTTGTGTACTTATATATTAGAAAAAGTTCAATGAGCTTCTGAGAAAAAAAAAACATGTTCTTTAGTGTTTGTGTGGAATTTCTATAAATATCTATTAGGTCAATTTGATGACATTATTTCCCTTTAGTGTTTCTCTCTTTAGTTTTTTTCTAGGTGACTTGTCTACTAATGAGAGTTGGGTAACAAAGTCACCTATTATTATGGTGTTAAGGTCAATATGTGATTTTTCGTTGTAGTAGTCTTAAGGGAGTCTACTAGAGATGACCACTCAGACACAGTTTATACTCAGGTGAATGTCTTTATTCTGTCTGACTGAGAGACTACATTCAGTTTTTGGCATCCAAGTATAACACCAAATATTTAGAGTAAGAAGGTTTTGAGGGTAAAAACCATATTCTGTTATCTAATTCTACAGTGGAGAGGTTTTGAGCAAGCAAGCAGCTTAACAGAAGCTAAGATAAGCAGTTAACTAGCTGAACAAAGAGGCAGTTTAACAACAGCTAAGTTAACTGGGGCATCTTGACCTCAGCTTCCTAGAATAGAACTGGATAATTTTCCATAGGATAATCTCCTTTTCTGTCAAGAAGATCATATCCTAGTTAAACCTAAAATAGCCTCAACAACAATAAGAGTTGGAGGAAACTTTGCATTATCTTGCCCTGTAATGTTAGTGTTTCTTTTATGATCTCAGGTACCCTTGTACTTAGTACACAAATGTTTATAATTATAATATTCTCTTGGTGCACTTTCCTTTAATGGTTATGTAATGTTCTTTACTATCTCTTCTGATTAGTTTTTTGTTTAAAATCTATTTTGGCAAATATTAAAATGTCTAGTCCCACTTCTTCTTGGGTCTATTAAATTAGAATACTTTTTCTCATCCTTTTATCCTAACTAGTGATATCTGTCTTTGATAATGTTGTGTGTTTCTTGTATACAGCAAAAAGAAAGATCTAGGTGGCTTTTGTTTGTTTGTTTGTTTGGTTGGTTGGTTTTTATTTTTGTTTTGTTTTGTTATTTTGGTGGTGTATGTTAGAGATAGGGTTTCTCTTGCTTAACCCTAACTGTCTTAGAACTTGTTCTATAGACCAGGCTAGCCTCAAACTCACAGAGATTTGCCCACCTCTTTTTCCCAAGTACCAAGTACAGAGATTAAAGGCCTGCACCACCACCCCCCAAGAGATAGCTCAGCAGATAAGAAATAACATTTTAAAATTCAATCTGTATCCTTTTGGGGGTGATTGAGATCATTAACATTGAGAATTACTAAAGAGCATTATTTATTTATTTATATTATTTTGTTGTAATTATGTAAGGTTTTTTTTTCTTTTTTTGATTAGCTATTCTTAAATTACATATTCCTTGTCTCTTCTTGGGTTTAGTTAACCTCTTTAGACTGAAGTTTTCCCTCTAGTGCCTTCTGTAGAGCTATATTGGCAAATAGAAAATGCCTAAATTTACTTTTATTGTGAAATATTTTCCTTTGCCTTTCTATTGTGATTGACAAATGCAGTTTAGACTGATTAGTTTAGTCTGGGCTGGTATTTGTGGTCTCTTATAGCTTATAGAACATCAATATAGGCCCTTCTGACTTTCAGAGTCTTCCTTAAAAAGTCATGCATTGGGGGCTGGATAAATGCCTCAGTGGTTAAGAACACTGACTGCTCTTCCAGAGGTCCTGGATTCAATTCCCAAAAACCATATGGTGGTTCACAACCATCTGTAATGGGATCTGATGCCCTCTTCAGGTGTGTATGAAGACAGCTACAGTATGCTTAAATACAATAAATAAATACAAATTTTTTAAAAAGTCATGCATTATTCTAATGGGCCTTCCTTTATATGTGTGTTGGCTTTTTCTCCTTATAGATTTTGCTATTCTTTCTTTGTTCTGTACATTTAGCATTTTGATTATCATGTGTTATATGGAGTTTCTTCTCTGGACCTGTCTATTTGATCTTGTATCTTAGTAGGTGTCTCTTTAGATTGGGGAAATTTTCTTCAGTATTTTTTTAAAAAAAACATATTTTCTGTGCCTTTGATCTTGGTTTCTTTTCCTTCCCCTGTATATTTGGAGTTGCAGCAAGGAAACTGATAACCTGACCATTTCATGATATGGTTAAGGGGAAGGCTTTTATTGTTCATAAGAGATAGAAAATACCCAGTGATATCTGGAGGAGTTCAGAAGGAAAACAAGGTTCTGGGAGAAAAGAAAGCAGAGTAGATGTAGACAGCAGAGTGGACATGGGCAGGTGTATACGGAAGAGAAGAAAGAATACTGAAACTGCAAGAGGACAGTAAGAGATAGGTAGATAGACAGACAGGCAGACAGACAGGCAGACAGACAGGCAGACAGATGATAGATAGATAGATAGATAGATAGATAGATAGATAGATGATAGATAGAGATAGATAGATAGATAGATAGATAGATAGATAGATAGATAGATAGATAGATAGATTACTAAGAATAGAGGGCATAAGGGAGGAAATGTCTTGCCATTATAAAGAAAACAAACTAGTATCTAGGAAAGTGGAAGCCTGGGAGTGTAGCATTGCCTTGGAAATGTATTGCAGGTACTTGTAAATAGAGACTGAGGGAGCCTGGAGGCCAGCGTGTGATTCTATATGCAACCACATGTACATTATGGCAATAGAGAGTCATAGGTCCCTTCCGGCAGAGGTATGGACAATAACTTTTTTGGCAGATGGAAATTAGTTTCCCAAGTTCCTGAGGAATTCTGGTGCTTCTATAATATCTAGAAATCCTCATATATTCCAATTTCAGCTAAATTTTGGATATATGGACAGCCTGTGAAAACTAACCCTGTCATTCACAGGTTTGGTCTTTTCATGGAACCCATGATATCCTGGATGTTTTCTGCCTTAATATTTTTAAATTCAACATTTTCTTTGACTGGGTCACCCAGTTCTTTTATCTTGTTTTCAAGACCTGAAATACTTTCTTCTATGCCTTTTAATTTGCTGGTGTTTCTCACCTCTGAGGTTTTTCTGTGACATCCTGAGTTGTTTATCCTAGTTTGCGTTTTCTTTAGAGATGCTATTTTTTTCTTAAATTTTTTTCGTGTCTTGACCTTCTTTCATTGTTCCATTGACCCACTTGTCTCTTAACAGCCTTCACTAAAACATTGGTTCATATTTTCTTTAAGGTTTGTTAACACATTCATAATTGGCTATATGTTTAGCATGGTATGCTTCTCCTCTCCCCTCCCCCAGAAACATCAGTTTACGAGACCTACCAGCTGATTCTTTTCCATGAAAAGGCCCAATAAGTACACTATCTATAAAAGTCTAAAGATCGAACTAGTAACTTGGTTGCCCACTATAACTGAATAGGAAAAATACATTACTAAACACACCACACTGTGATCATAATACAAAGAGAAAACAGGGTGAAATTAACCCAGAAGCTCACTTTGATGATGTCATAAGATGCTATGTGGGATACTGGAGGATAAAATTCATCAGGGGACTCTGAATGCTACAACATTCACTTGCAGGCAGGGTATGCCCATGATGCAACACTGGCATGACAATGATGGAAATAGCCAATACTTCATGTTTTGATTTAAGGCTGATTGCACAGGAAATAGTTCATTCTGCTGCTATAAACTAATCAAAAACCCAGGGTTGAATGGAACTGGAGTGGTATCTCAGCAGCTAAGAACTTGCAGAAGACCCAGGTTTGATTTCTAGCCCCTCTGAACAGCTCACAAACTCCCATAACTCTGTGAATTCTATAACAGTCCTAGAGAATCCAACTCCCACGTTTAATCTCCACTAGCAGCAGAAAATCACAAGGTGCACAGACACATGCAGGCAGAACACCCATACCAAAATAAAGCCCCCTTCCCACCTCCAAAAAAAGAAGAAAGAGAGGAGGGAAAGAAGAAAGAAAGAAAGAAAGGAAGGAAGGAAGGAGGGAAGGAAGAAAAAGAGAGAGAGAGAGAAATAAAGAAGTCCATGGTTGATTAGGTCATAAGCCCTCTAGGGGAAACCTATTATTGTTATTTCACTAAACATATTCTTTGTCTACTACTTTCTAGGCATTGGCTAGTGCAGCTCTAAATTTTACTCAGAGAAGCTTCTTTTCAAAGTCAGTAATAGTTGATTCAGATACTCATAATCAGTCAAAGTGCTAAGACTAGGTGTCTATTGAGAACTCATCTCTACCTGAAACATCTGTATCAACCTCCACAAGCACAGAAAGCATCACCGAAGAGGGGATTAGAAAGAATGTAAGAGGCAGAAGCAAGGCTGTGGGATTTGCTATTGTGAATTGGCAGCAACTGTGGTTATCTATACAAGACCTGCAAAGAAACAAGCTAGTCAGGATTACATCACGGAAAGGGTAGGGACGGCCCATGAATTCCCAGCCCTAGCAGAGAAGCTTTTGGCAGTTGATGGCTGGCTTAGTGTGTGTGTGGAGAGGGGGTGCCATTTTTTTTAAGAGTATAGCCACCAGTTAATTGTCCATGTTTATGCAGGTGGCACTAACCAGATTCTGTTGGTTATTAAAAAAACAAACAACAGCAAAACAGAAAAGGAGAGAATAAAAATGGGAGGGACAGGTGTTAGGCAAATTAGCCTGGAAAGAGAGAATGGAATCACGGGCTGATATAATTGTGATACATTGTATATACCTACAAAACTGCCATGGAATAGATGTGTAATTGGAATCCATACATTTATTAGTTGAGCCAGTGGGTCATAGGATTGTGGTTTAAGACTTGTGGTGGGACCAGAGGAAGTTTTTAAAAGTGTCCTATCTTTGGTAAATACAGACTACGAGTTCATGGGAGCAAATCTGGATGTTATTACCACCGTTCTACTCTTAAAAGACAGGAGGGAGAGCTCCCACAGTGTCACCCTTGAATTCAACTATTCCCTATAGAAACTAGGTGGACTCTGAAAAACCACACAAACTCAAACAATACTAGATCCAACTCCCTCCAAGTACCACTTATCTTCTCAAACACACCGGTGTGCTCTTAGGTATGTGAACGCCATGATTTTGGATATTGCACTCTGTTTTTTCCTCAGAAGAAGAGGACTAGAGGCCATTAGCATTCATCTGGATGAGTAAGGTTGAGCTTTTGTCTTTTACTGTCTACTGTAATGTTAAGGGTGGGTCCCCAAAGTCTGGAGTCCATGTGCAGCCCTTGGGATCCTGCCCCCAAGTTAATTCTGATTGGTGAATAAACACACTGACAGCCAGTAGCTGGGAGAAAAAACATAGGCAGGGTTGAGGTTTTTGCCAAATTAAATTTAATTTTCACCAAATTAAAGGAGAAGAGAGGAGAGGAGAGGATAGGAGGGGAGGAGAGGGGAGGGGAAGAGAGGAGAGGAGAGGAGAGGAGAGGAGAAAAGCCACCATGAAATAGAAGAGTATGCAGAAGAGGAACCATGGGTTAGCTGAGTCATAAAATGTGGCCATGTGGGCTGGCCAATTGGAGCTAAGAGCAGCCCAGATGAAGCATGGTAAGTAATAACTTGGTTATTGATAGAAAGGTAAGTTCTAACAGCATGGAGGGTAGGCGGTTGCCCAGCTATTATGCTGCCTAAGGCATATTTAAAAATATAAAGGCTGTGTGTGTGTCTTTCATTCAGGAACATAAATGGTCAAAGACAGGTAGAAACCCCACACCAGGACTATTAAAAATTATTTACAAGTAAATATAAATATTTTCAATTTTATCCTACATAATCTCCTTGTCCTCTGCCACAATGTAGCCCAAGAGAATTTAGATGGTCCTCCAGGTGTTTTGAAGAACTCCCATTGATCCACCATTGGATGTCCACCAAGGCACATAAGCAGGAAGTAGCTGCCATATTAGCAGACTTAGTAAGATACATGCGACTCAGAGGATGGGAGGAAAATGAAGGGGCGTGAACCTGTAGCAGGGCATAACAGTGCAAAGGTTCCTCCATCTTGTGTTCTTACCGAGGGCATTTCAGGTTTAAATAGAGCTTGATCTCCTTGGTGGAGAATCTCATGAAAAAATAACTCAACTCTATTATGGAAACCAAAGGTTAGGATGTCCCAGTTAACTTAGCTTCTGCTAAACTTCTCTTGTGTGAAAAACCCCACCACCCCTGCTGATAATGTCTTAGCTTCTGTTAAAACAGTTAAAACAAACTCCTTACTTTTATGAAGTGAACCCCCCACCCCCACTGTGGCAGCTGAATGAGATGCCAGCATGTGATTTCTGCCTTTCAATATCTGTGTTCTGGAAACACCATACCTAGGTTTCCAAATACCTGCATGTACCCCAGCCAGCTGCAATAAACTGTGTCTGAGTGGTCAGCTCTGATGAGCTACCCATAACAAACCTGTTAGCTCAGGGATTTTCAGGGATCCAGTGTGTCTGCCAGGGACCGTCTACCCCAGTAAAACAAAAATCATTCCATTGTATACCCTCCACCACAATGAAGGAAATGACATGCCTGCCACACCTTGTTGGTTGGGAAACTGTCATCAAACAGCAAGTGGCATGAAAGCTTCCACCACTGGATGAGGCCCAGAGAAAGAGAACATTATGAAACAGGTCCAGGCCCAGCTGTAAGCAGCCTTGCCACTTAGCAAGCAATCAAAGTAGGCAGTGGTAGTCAGGAATGAACGGGGCTCTTGACAAGTCCCAGTGGGAGAATTGTGACCCAGTCACACATTCCTCTATGGTTCTTCTGCAAGAGGCGTTCGTTGGTAGTGGAGAGTCATCTGTGTTTTGAAGTTAGATATTGGTATAACACTGGGCTTTGATAGAGACATGATCCTTGAACACAGAACACCAAATGAGTGTGCATCTGAGTATCCCCAACCATGAGCTGGACGCCATTATACCCGCTAAAGCACAAGCAAGCCTAAGAGCAATTCATCATAAGTGGTACATCTTGGGACTGAACACAAAGGCCTGGGAAGACAAAGAATAACCCCCCATTCTCTCTCTCTCTCTCTCTCTCTCTCTCTCTCTCTCCCTCCTCCCCACCCCTGCTGAACCCCTTTTTCTTCCCAGTCAGTTCCTCTCCGTATCATCTTCAGAAGACAACGTTTCACAGCGCTCCTCCCCATCTTCCCTTCTCGTCTACAGAGTTCCCTGAGCCTTGGAGGGAGGGATTCAGATGTCCTGCTTAAGGATGGACCCTCAACAGTCACTCATTTTCAGCCCTTTCATCAAATATGGGTCTAGGTATTAACTGCCTCACACTGCAAAGACGCTTCTCTGGCCAAGGTAGAGAGCAACAAAAATCATCTATAAATGTAAATAAAAATATTCAGAAAGCAGTTCAGCAATGTTTCTTTTTAACAAAACAGCAGTAGTAGGTTCATTCCCTGGGGCCTACAATCTAGCCACCCACCCCCTAAACAATAGACTTTTGGCTAGATTTACGGTACCAGACATGAATTCCTGTGAAACGGGCCTCAAATTCAAGCTGAGAGCAGTTGGTAACTCCCAGAACACGCCTGCCACTATTGCATCTCGGGCACACATTGCCTGGCAGATCCATATTGTAGCATACAGGGACCACTGCTAGGTAAAGCTGTTTGTGACTTTTCTCCTCTAACAGCCTGTGCTAAATGTGTGTGCAACAATGCCCACAACAAAGAATCCACAGAGAAAGACACACAAATCCCTAAGTGGACTCATGACTTACCCACGCACTGTCAGCCGTCTTAAGACATTAGCACAGTTGGCACTGGCACAGCGGGTGCCACCCTCTAGTGATGTCTTTGCATGGTCCTAACAAACAGCACAGCACTCAGCTAAGCTCAGATGAGTTAGTGGCTGTTTTGTTGCAGGTGTCTGTCTGTGGGTACCGAGAACGGAACCAAGGCCCCTGTGCATATTAGGCAATTGCATAAACATCAGTTGTAAGGCCAGTCAAATGTCTGCCAGCAACATCAAATCACCAATATAACTCCACATTTTTGCACAAAGCCATCAGCTTCTTTAGTAGCAAATCAAATGCTTAGAGCCCCTTCTATCTTGCAAGGGCAATTCCAGGGTAAGATCTATGATCTTAGCCAAAGAATCCCAACAAGTATAAACATTCCTCTCACTTCCCAGATTCAAGACCATCTGGAAAGATGGTAAGACCCATGGGCTGTTGTGGTGATCCCACACCAAACATTCTGGTGTGAACCACAGAGGAAGTTTTAGACAGCTTTCATGGCCTCCTGAAAGGCTATCCCAGCATCCTTTGATCCACCTTTGTGGGCAGACTGTGCAGGAAGTCAAAGTACCACAACATTCTCCTAACAGCCTTTTGGATGCCATCAGATTTCAGGGTTGAACATTGAAGAATCACAATCTCTCCTATCAGCTAATGATTGTTGTAATTGTAAAAAATGTGCCAAATGACATTTTAAAGTGAGCCCTGGAGCTACCCAAACAGCTTTCTGTGTTGCTATCTGGAGTGGTGACAAGGTTCATAGTTCAGCTTCCTTTGTGAGCTTCTCAGTAAGTGATCAGGACTTGGAGTGATGGGGTTGGTTTCCCAACCCTTGATATGCTGACAAGATGGGGACGCGTATCTTTCCAGCATAGGACAAGGGCAGGCGAAAGGGCTTCAAAGCACCAGATACGAGGGGTGGAGACTGCAAAGATTCAGCAGGAATATGTTTAAGTCTTCAGTAGCAAGGAAGAGAAGAGCTCCAGGCAAGCATCCCAAAGTACTGCCATCCATTTTATTGCTCTCCATGGTCACTTCAGAGCTGGGGCTTTCTGTTTGCTGGTTCTTAGTTTTGTGAACTTGTTCATCAAATACAGCTGTTTGCTAAAACTGGGACTGGGCGCTTAAGGGTGGAGAAACAGGTAGTAAGGAACTAATCTATGTGCACAAGATTATTTCATTTCATTCGGAACTCAGGGGGTCACAAGTGGTAGAAGCCAATGTGAATGAGCCACTGTAGACTTTGTTCTGGGCAAGGAAGTTCAGTTACTCCTTATCCAAATAGGAGTCAGTACAAAGTTCTCTCTCCCATAAAGTTTTAGAGCCAAAATATCTTGGCTCCGGGTCTGTGCTTTGAAAAGTAGCCCAGTATAATGATACTTATGTCTTTAGTAGCCTTTAAATCTTCTGACTGTTGCAAAGTGGATTAAATTCTGAAGGCTCTCTACTATGCTTTATTTATAAAATGAAAGTGAGCTGTTGACCTTAAAACATAAATTTAATTTAGTGACATTCATAAACTAGTTTAATTTTAGAGTCTAAATTAAAGGAAGGGGGAGGGGGAGAAGGAAGGAAGCCCGTGGAGGATTCATGAACAGATGAAAACTTGCAAGGGATGTTCAGCATTTGGTTAGTATAGGACACCTGCGTCATATTGCTATAAACTAAGCAAATGATGTTGCCAGTGGCTAAGATTTCCTTGGGATTTTATTGGACCTTTTTGCATTTATGCTGCATGGTACAATTATGGGGCAAGAGCTGTTATTTCTTGATTAACATATTATAAAAATGAGGTTTCAGGAGAACAAATGATCAGGTACATATTGCTTTCCCACATAAACCAAACAACAACAAAACTAATCTAAACTAAAAACCTTGAAGGCTGTCTCCAAAGTCTATGTGACTCAACACAGTGTGATGTTGCCTTAGGAGAAGCGATGGGGACGCCAGGCCCTCTACCACTTGCATGAGAATTATTCGTTCTGGGGATGACTTCTGAGGGTAGAGCCATGCACACTTCCTCACGTTGCACACTACTCAAGGGCACCGCTTCTAGGAGGCTGCCTCTCATGTGGCAGGCATATTCTAATGCTTGCAAGAGGTTAGTGCCTACCAAGGAAGATTGGGTGCTCCGGGATGGGAACCAAGTGGGAACCTGTGCTGGTCAAGTCCTGGCATAGCAGCAAACATGACTGTTATAGTCACCACCTTGTGCACACATGCGCTTGTGTGTGCACACGTACGCGCGCATGCACGCGCGCACACACACACACACACACAGAGGGGGGAGAGAGAGAATATTGGGTATTTTAGAGAAAAAAATCAGCTTTGTGTGAATGACTACAAAGTACCTGAGCATAACTAACGACAGAAGCTGTATCGAGATCACTTGAATTGTGCTTATAAATTTGGAGGTGGCGGGTTATCACACTCGAAGAATCCCACTCATGATTCAATGTCTTCCTATTTGGAAAAGCATTGGATAGCATCTTTAACCAGCCATGGTGTTGTGTAACAAAGCACCAACTGAATTCATTCTAAGGGAGAAGAGCCTTTTGGTTTGGCCCAAGGGTGTTATTATCTATGAGGGGTCCTGGAAAGGTCCTTAACCACTGCCTACAGCACCCTTCTGCTTCAGTTCCGAGTGTTTAAGTTGTGTCGATTTAAAGCCAGGAGTTGTGGGAACATTGTATCTTTTGCAAAGAAAAGAGCCTCTGTAGATTGTTTCCCCAGGGGAAACACTGCGGTGCTTTTTAAGTGAATCATCTGCTTCGGCCACATTTGTCCAAGTCTTTCTGTGCAGACCGTCTCCTTAGTTCTATTGTTCTTTGTGCAGGACACAAATTGGTAAACACCAGACCATGGATTTAAACCAGAGTAACTGAACCAAAGCACTCAAATGCCTTTTCCTCAGAAGCTCAAGTGTTCAGGTCAGCCATGGGGCAGCCACTGAAGGTCAACTTGGGGGGATTTCCTCTGCTGAATCCTGAAATCCCCCTTTTCCCTGCTCAGGTGGTTACATCACTGGTTACAGAGGCTCCTAAAACAGCTGCTGAGACAGGATGCCCTAAATATATGGGAGCTTGCACAGGGTATAAGAGGAGAGAAGTTGGGGATCAATGCGCTTCCCTGAAGCTTTTGTCACCAGCCCTAGAAAAGGTTCCAAATAAACAAGTGACAGTGAGGACCAGACACCAGAACTGACTTTCTCTCATCAGTAAAGGGACCCTAATATAACTGGCAGAAAGGTGAGTATGGCTTCCCCTTCGGCTGCAGTCTTCCAGCTCTAGTTGACAACCGTCAGCTCCTTACCCTCCCTTCTCAGTCTCCAGATTGAGCAAAAGCCACCGGAAGACAACCAAACACCAGCATCTCCTCGGATAAAAGAAAAAGTCCAAGTTGATCGGGCTCGGGACTAGCATGGACCAAGACACCCCAGCTAAGCCCAGAGAACAAAAGGTAACTTGGCTTTCTCCTAGAGGTCTGGGTCTTGCTCTAAGCAGCAACTGTAACTTGTACTTTAGGGCTCTCCTTTGTGCCCCAGCATTTCTCTTCTGTACTCTTTCTCCACTGCAGCAAAGTATTCTGAGCCTGAACCCTGCATAAGGCAGAGCCAGCATGCATCAGATACAGAACACATAGCCACTCAGGAGAGGCTCTTACTTTGAAGTGGAGGGAAATAAGAATCAGTGTCTACTTAACAGCCTCCAGCAACACCAAGCCCTGCAGTGTTCTTCCCTCCGCACATGCCAGACCGTCCCAGCACTAGGATGAAGGTAGAAGAGAAGAAAGATGTATTTAGAGGCGCTAAGGGTGGGTAGGAAGTCACACACCAGCCTGTGATAAAAAACGAGGTGGCTGTGCTTCCCAGCAGGACTCGGGGCACAAGCTGCTAAACTCTAAATGTGGTGTGGGGTAAGAAAGATCTCCCAGACTCCTGAAGAATAAAAGACTCCTGAAGGTCACTGCCAGGGAGGGTGACTAGGGACATTCGCTTGAATGCTATCCTTCCAGCCCCAAACTGAGACTGATAAGCAGCTAAAGACATTTTATTTTCACACACACAATGCTTCCTCATTGCCCCAATGGAGACAGCTTTGCTCCTAAAAGCTCCTAAAGCACCTCTGGGCTTCCCAAAGTGCCAGGTGGCCTAGTGACATTGTCCTTCATGTGAGCTGTATTAGGGCTTGGGACTTTGGAAACAGTAGCCTTGGAGTGCCATGCAGGGAACCTAGATTTGGTGAATATTAATCAAATTGGGCACTAGGTGCAGCCACACCCTGAAAGAGCCTGGAGAGAAGTGGGCACGGTAGGGAAGGGCAAGGACTGCCCTTGACAGTCCCCAAGGGAGGGGACACCGCAAATTGTGGTGGGAGAGAGAGCTGGAAGATGTAAGAAACCTGGGCCTTGTCAAATGAAGTCACAGTTTGTCTTGGCTCCTAGACAGCAGGGCAGCCAAAGGTTCTAGTGGACATGGCTGAGCAGAGCCAAGCCAGGTGACAAGTGGCTAGGTGCCTAACCCAGAGTTTTTTCCTTTTCTTCTTTCTCTTTCTTTCCTTTTTCATCTCTTATTTTCCTTTCTCCTCCTTGCTCTCTCCCCTCTCCCATCACCTCTTCTCCTTTGACTGGATCTTGCACTACTGGCCGATGGCTTTCTATGAAATGGTTGGGAGAGAAGAAGTTTCCTCTCCCATTTGCCAAAGCGACACTTAAAGTCAGAACACTGGTCATTCTTGAGACTGTCAAAGCATGCATTCATGTTAAAAGAAAAGACAAAAGACCTGTAGGTCCAGTGAACCCCAACCAAACACCCATGAAAACCCTCAGAGAACATAGAAGATCCGTATGAGGTACAGTCTCTTGTCTTTTTCATCGCCGAGAAGTGAGCCCTTTGGGGTTCCCTTGACAGAGCACTGGGCTCCTGTTCCCAGTTGCTGCTCACGCGGCTCCCACTCTGCTCTGGGTCTGGTTTCTGAGCATAAACATAGAATGATGGCGCCCAGGGCCATGCTTTCAGTGAGCTCCGAAGGTCAGTGGGAGAATGCAGAACAGAGGGTCAAATGGAGCTGGGGAAGGTGCTAGAGAACGTTCTAGAGAAGATGGAGAAGAAAGAGAGAAAACAGCGCCATACAGCCAACGGGATGCCGGCTTGGTTTTAACTCCGTTGCATGTGGACAGTAAACCAAAAATCTCCCCCTGAAAGAAGAATCTCCTGTCTGCAATTTGGAAAGGCTAAGAGCCAGAGGGGAGACATCCTGTATTTCAGGAATGCTGCATCCCCACACCCTTACTGAAAACTGCTGTATTTCCCCAGAGAAGGGCAGATCCCCGAGAGCACCCCTTCCAGTCATCACAGTAGAAACTTTGCTTTCTGGGTCTTTGCCTCCCATCACCTTAGAGCACCCCTGGGGAGTGGGTGTTAGGGCTGGAATGTCACAGAGGGATTTGTCTCTTCCGAACTCAGAAATCTCACGAGTAAGGGAAATGTAATCTTCCTGGCAGCTCAAGGGCAGCGCCTGCCTTACCAGGACAGGCAGTTCCCTGGCCCTGCCTTTCAGGTAGAGCTACCCAGCAGCTGCAATGAACTGAGGTTGCGCAGAAGAGCACCCAGCCCTGGACTCCCTGTCACCCTAACTTCACATGCCTCCCTCTGCCTCTGGTCTTTGGTTGCAGGTCACCGGCCTGAGAACGACGTGGAAAATCCTTCTTCTCATACTCTGCCTGCTCCGTGGTGAGTTCACGAACAGATTTGGCGTCTGTGGAAGACCAGACAGCAGAACTCAGAACCAACCAGGCAGATCTTTTGCCCTCTCTCCTGGGATCCAACACCACTGCGCTAGGGACCTGGGCTCCGGGAAATAAAGGCCGTGAGGGCTCAGGAGAGACTGCATATGCCTCAGTGATATCTAGAATAGCCATTGTTTGCCCCTCCCCCAACACGCACACTACCTAGGCCCCCTGCTCTCGTCCATGTAAATGGATGACTGAAAATTAGCTGTTTACAACATGTTCAGGGGGTCCAAGTTATTCTAAGCACAAATATTATGGGCTTCATGGCCACTCCTTTTACAAACACTTATGTGCCAGGCCCAACACTAACAACATAAAAGTGGGAAACCGTATCCTACACACAAAGAAGTCAGCATACAAAGGAATTATATGATTAAAAAATATAACTAGTCACTTACTAAATTCGTGTTTATGAAGGGCTTAGTATGTTCCAGGAGCCGAGAACAACTGCATTAGGGATAGAATTCGGTCCTGACAGTACTTGTAGCCTGGCGTGCTGAGGCAGGCCAAGTATAGACCAGGCAAGAGGATAAATGACCCTTTCCCTATGCAGCGATGCCTAAATTTTATTATGATGGTAATGGGAAGTCACTGAAGACTATAGTGTGTGTGTGAGGGGGTGTCTATTTGTTAAGACTCTAGTCCAGAGAGTTGTTCTATACATCATTATTGGATTCATTAACCAGAGAAAGTATTGTGATAATACTAAAACTGGATTAATCGTGTCTGGCTCATTGATGAAGCAGAGGGTAGCAGCAGTCACTGCTGTGGGATGTGTAAAAAGGGCTCAGAGCTTACTGCTCCTCAGGAAGACACAGGCCCTCTCTGTTCATATACAGAAAACAGACTGCTTCACCTCCCTGAGTATTCTAAACTTGACTGTTCTAAGGTCAGTCAGTACTTTAATCCCCATTCAGAGACCTGTCCCCATGTCCTGGCATGCCCACAGGCTCTGTAAACATTAAGGTGTGTAGTCTATGGCACCCCCAAAGTCCACCATTCTGCTGCTTTATACCCACCAGGTTCAGAGTCAGCAGGAGCCCTGTGAGGACTGATCTCTTACCCGATCGGGTGTTGGGACAGGGAGTTGAGCTGACTTCACCCTTCTGTCCTAAGAATGGATTCGTAGGTATTTGGTGACACTTGATAGCTCTGCTTCTCCTGTCACCCAGGTTCATCTATGACCCCTCCATACAGAAGGCCCCATTCCAGATGGCCGCAGGCTGGCTCTCCCCAGTTAAGGACCCATCTCTACTCTATGGAAGCACACACAGCTCCTACACCCCTTTGCTGCTGGAAGAACTCCATTTCAGGTATGGCACCTCTCTTTTCTCCCTCTGTCTGGCCACAGATCTCCTTTGTCAAACCAAGTCCTGTCCCAGTGTAAGGCCTGCCCCAACTGCAGGCCCCACCCCCAGCCCTAGCCCCCGGTGGAAGTCATAGCAACATACTACACTATGGCTGGGCAACCATGGAGATGTGTGAGACCCTGTCCCCTTTCCCTCCATCCGGCAAGAAGCAAACACTTAGCAACAGGGTCCCCAGGTGAGTTAATCCTAAATTTCAGCTTGTTCTTTAATGGTTACAGTTGGCGAGTATACAATTTAAATCCTTTAATCGCTGTGGAAGCCAAGAGCTACAGTTAGTAACTCAGTACATGAATACTTCGGGTGTTGGTTTTTGATAAAACGTGTGGGTATTACAAGAGTCAGTCAAAGATTCTCAATCAGCAAAGCCAGACAGCCGCAGCCTCCCGATTAATGGTGGTCACCTCTAGGACACAAGAGTTCTTAGAATCTAGAGTATACACAATTAATAATACAGTTTTATTAATCTCAATGGTGATTAATATTCTTGCCTGTTAATGATAAACTGTAATACTTGTAACCTTTATCATGCGGTTTGTGGTATGATGTTTAATTGAGCCTTTATTGGTATTGATACAACCAAAACGTTTATGGTTACAGCTCTCCCGTAATTAGACCTTAGGTCCCGCGTAAGACACAAGCCACTTACAAATTCATCTGTACTCAGAGGTGCCTGTCTTTATGCTCTGCTGCTATCTTAACATTCTGTTGTTGCTTTGTCTGTGTTTTCTTCGTCCAATATTTTAGCCTTAATTAGTATTGATATACTGAATTCATATATAACAATGGGCTTTATCGTGATATCTCATAGATGTATTTAGATCATATTTACCCCATTCCTCTTACCCCTTTCCATGCTAGCTGATTCTCTTCCTTTTTCTAACTAAGGGACTCGTGTGTGTGTGTGTGTGTGTGTGTGTGTGTGTGTGTGTGTGTGTGTGTGTGTGTACCTTAACTAGAGTTGCTTACAGGAACATGGGTGAAAGGTTGTTTACAGGAGTATGGTTGGCTTACTAGTGGCTATACCAACAACTATTAAGTACCCACATATCCTCAGAGATGAATACCTCATAGAATCTTCCCCCTAGAAGACATTACCTACCCATAGACTCTCATGGACAGTTGGGCCTCTTAATCCCTGTTCATGTCCATATTAGAATATTGGTAGACTTGACCTTGTTTCAGTCTTGAATGGGTAATCACAGTGACTATGAATTCATCCGTCTGTATTCATCAGAAAGACTGGTGTGTAGTTTTCTTTGTCCTCTTGTCTCCATCTGATTTTGATATCAGGACAATGCTGGCTTTGTAGAGTGAGTTTAATGATGTCCCTCTCATCCCTTTATCATGGGATGCTTTGGAAGGACTGTGGCTGCTCTCTAGGAGAATCACTTGTGACTCCATCGAGGCAGGAAGATTGTTTCCTGCTTTTTCAATCTCACTGCACATCACTGATAGATTGGATGGTTCAACTCCTGGTTTAATCTTTTGCAATTCAATGTGCTTTGGTTGTTTGCCTGCATGTCTGTCTATGTGAGGGTGTTGGATCCCCTAGAACTGGAGTTACGAACAGTTGCAAGCTGGCATGGGGGATGCTGGGAATTAAACCCAACTCTTCTGGAAGAACCACTGAGCCATCACTCTTGCCCCTCTTTTTGGTTTAATTTTTGACAGGTCATGTACATCTAGGTATTCATTCACTTCTTTTGGATTTCAGGTTAGTGGGATATATGTCTTTAAGGTATGTACTAATAACATTCTGCATTTTATTAGTACATTTTTTAAACACTTCCATTTTATCTGTAGCTTTATTAATTCTTCTCTTTCTCTTTGTTAGTCTGATTGAAAGTTTGTCAATCTTGTTTATCTCTTCAAAGGACAAGCTCTCTGTTTTTACATTCCTTTATGTTTCCATTCTATTGCTTTCTGCTTTGACCATAATTATTTCATTCCATCTAATGGCTTTGGATTTAGCTTGTTCTAGTTTCCCCCAAGAACTTAATGTATATCATTAAGCCATTTATTTGAGGTGTCATGATTTTTAACATATATACACTTAGGACTGAGCTCTGTGCGTTTTCATTTTAATTCTATTTCTTTTTCTTCATTTCCTTATTAATTTCTTCTATGATCATCCTTCGGGGGTGTGCTGTCTAATTTCCAAAAGTTTGCATGCATTTTGTGGTCATTTAGCCACTGAATTTTAGTTTATTCCATGATACTCATATAGAATACAAGGGATTGTTTTAATTTTCCTATATTGTTAAGATTTGCTTTGTATCCTAACATATGACCCATTTGGCTTCTGAGAAGAATGTGCATTCTGCTATGTTTGGATGAAATAGTCTATAGAGCTTTGCTAGATCCACTGACCCATCTCACCTATGATGTCATTTTACTCAGATGGCTCTCAGTGTTTGGTTTCTCTGTTTTATTAATTAGGATGACCATCTATTGAATGGGAGTTTGATGTTACTCACTCTTATGTTAGAGTTAATCTATGACTTTTCATATAGCATATTTGCTTTATGAAACTGGGTGCATCTGTGTTTTGTATGTGTTCAGAATGGGAATATCCTCTTGAGTTCTTCTCCCCCAATCATCATGAAACAGCCTTCTGTATCTCTCTTGGTGATATGAGAAAAACACTTTCTTGTTTCCAAGATGGATTTGCTTGGACCAATTTTTCCCATGGTCTTGCTACACTAAGGTAGTATCAATCCATCCTTTATGAGATATTGATAGCTATGCCCTAATTCCTGTCAACATTAGTTGAACTTGTTGTTTGGTGTTTTCCTATTCCTCTCTTGCTTAACTATTGCTATTCTTTCCTGAGGTCTCAGTCAGGTTTCTCTTCAATCTGAGAAATTTTTTCAAGTTATCTTCTCTTAAGCTGAATTAACAGTCAGCACATGTTTATTGTGGAAAGTTTTTCTTTCTGCTTTAATGACAGTTAACTTAGTTGGGTACCATGGCTGTTACCTTTCAAGATTTGAAACTTATCATTTCAAGCTCTCCTGGTTTTTAAAGTTTCTATGGAGGAATCAGTTCTTTATGGGCCTGCCTTTATATGCCACTGGATGCTTCTCAGGCATTTTCAATGCACTTTCTTTATTCTGTATATTTAGTAGATTAATTATAATGTGACAAGGGGAGTTAGTTCTTTTCTGCTTTCTTCTGTGTTGTTCTAAATGTTTCCTGTACCTGGATTGGCATCTCTCTAAGTATTCAAACTTTCTGCTTTGGTTTTGATGAAAATTAAAATAATTCTTCCTCTTCTTCTCCTCCTCCTCTTCCTTCTCCTCCTTCCTCTTCTCATTCTCCTCTTCCTCCTCCTTTCTCTTCTTCTATGATTCTTAAATTGATCTTTTATGATGTCCCAGACATCTTTACCATACCCCATATAGCCACACACTAGTCATCTCTGTCCTTGTTGGAATGTGCCAATTTCTCCACCTCATCTTCTGGCTCAGATATTCTGACCATTCTTTAGATGAAGATGGAGCTTCCAAGTTTCTACTCTGTTTTTCATTTCCAATATTTCAGTTAGTTTTTCCTCAGTGTTTCTATTTCTTTATAGAATTTTCTTCTGCATCTTGTATTGGTTTCCTTAATACAATTCACTTCTGTGCTCTTATGAGATTCATTCCAGGATTCATCTTTTATTTATTTATTTTTTTACAGTCCAGTCATTGCCCCCTTCCTGGTCCTCCCTCTCACAGTTCCTCATCCTACTCCTCCTCCCCTCTTTCTTCAAGAGGATGTCCCTCCCCTCCCAGGCCTCCCTACTCCCTGGGGTCCCAAGTCTCTCAAAGGGTTAGGTGCATCTTCTCTCACTGCTATATATGGGTTGGGAGGCCTTGGACCAGCTCAAGTATGCTGCCTGGTTGGTGGCTCAGTGTCTGAGAGATCTCAGGGGTCCAGGTTAGTTGAGACTGCTGGTCTTCCTATAGGGTACCTTTCTCAACTTCTTCCAGCTTAATTCAATCACAGGGGTCCCCAACTTCAGTCTAACAGTTGTATATAAGTGTCTGCATCTGTCTCAGTTACCTGCTTGTTGGGCCTTTCAAAGGGCAGCCATGGAAGGCTCCTGTCTGTAAGCACACCATAGCATCAGTAATAGTGTCAGGCCTTGGAGCCTCCCCTTGGGAAGGATCCCAGTTGGGGCTGGTCCCCTTTCCCTCAGTCTCGTCTCCATTTTTGTTTCTGAAATCCTTTTAGCCAGGAACAATTCTGGGTCAGAATTTTTGACTGTGGGATGACAACCCCATCCCTCCACTTGATGCCCTGCCTTTTTACTGGAGGTGAACTCTACAAGCTTCCTCCCCACTGTTGGGCATTTCATCTAAGGTCCCTCCCTTTGAGTCCTGACAGTCTCTCACCTCCCAGGTCTCTGGTACATTCTAGAGGGTATCCCTACCTCCCACCCCTGAGGTTGCCTGTTTCCATTCATTCTGCTGACATTCAGGGCTTCTCCCGCTCCCATAACTGATCCTGTTTTTCTTTTCCCCTCCCTATCCCCTCTCCCACTCAAGTCCCTCCCACTCCTTCCTCAGCCTCCTGTGATTGTTTTCTTCTCTCTCCAAAGTGGGATTAAAACAACCTCACTTGGTTTCTTCTCTTTCAGTTTCTTTTAAATTAGTCATTCTTTGAAGACTTTATTTGGCATTTAATGTAACTCACAAGGATTGGAGGCAATTACTGGGAAATTAGTAATTTTTACAAGATTTAACACAGCCTTGGTTTTTCCATGATTCTTAGGCTGGGATTTACATATGAGGGGTTATTTCATTGCTTGGATTTTCTTATTAATAGTATTCTTTTGGTTGAAGAATTTGCCATGTTCAGAAGGGACTCTATCGTGGTAGAGCTGAGGTGCAAAATTCAGTACTAGTTCCTCAATTCAGAAGCTCAGGATGCCAGCTTCAGTTTTTGTACCTTCTAAAGCAGAGTACTGACTGTGAGAGTAGTTACTGCATACGTCCACTGCACAGATGTCACACTAGCTCGGTAGCAGCAGCAGCCCTAGGACACCAATGACGGTTGGAAGATAAATGAACAAGGTAGATATCCAATTTAGTTACTAAGATTACGGTTCAGAGGAAATACGGATGGATGAGGATAGGGATTGGTTTAATTAATAGGTCACATTTGAAAAAAAACAAGCTGGAAAGGCAGCTGGGAAGAAGAAAGTTAGGATGCTCTTAGGGTTCAGATTCTAGAGTTTGTTAAAGCTATGGAAAGTCGTAACTAAGAAAAATAAAGAGGAGGGATAAGAAAGAGAAAGAAGATAGAGAGGAAGGAAGGAAAGAATGTGTGAATTGTGTGTGGGAACAAGAGTAGAGACTGGCAGCGAGGAAAATGAGCAAAAAAAAAACATACAGAAGAGCGCTAACAATCTAACTGAGCATTGTACAAACTAGGCAAGGCTACTGTTGGATTACTGTGCACACAATTTAAAAATAAATCATGTGCTTGCATGCCAACTGCGTTCATGCAGGCTCAGTATTCTGGTCTATAGAGAAGGGCTAGCCTGGGGAAATGTCAGCCACTGGTCTGGAAGATGCACCGACTAAGTGGGGGGAGCACACGAGTATGTCCAGCACTTTTCTTTTACATGCAACGAAGACCAGAGCCCTCAGACTGGAGTGGCCTTCTCCCTCTTACAAGCATCTGGATGGAGCTTCAGTGGAATGAATGCAGGTTCGAGACAGAATTTCGTGGGAACACCTAACATTTATGTTTTGGCTAAATACTGGATAAGAGTGTTTGTGTTGAGACCTTGAATGCAGCTTGGGCGAGGCCCACAGCCTCATTGGCTACCCTCTTCATTTCTGCAGGCCGCCTTTTTCTGACAAGCAGCATTGGTAACCTAGCTCTCCAACCGTGTTTATACTCACTGCTCCCCTTCCTTTGACAATTTTCTCTGCCTGCAGGTACAAATGCATTGAGGGGCCCCAGGCTGGTGTCCGGGGAGACTGGAGGAGCTGTCACCATCCGTTGTCATTATGCCCCCTCCTCAGTCAACAGGCATCAAAGAAAATACTGGTGCCGCCTGGGGCCACCGTTGTGGATCTGCAACACCATTGTGTCCACCAACCAATACATTCACCACGACTACCGTGGGCGTGTGGCTCTCACCGACGCCCCACAGAGTGGTTTGCTCACGGTGAGGCTGCTCCAGCTGTCTCTGGGTGACATGGGACATTACCGCTGTGGTATAGGAGACCGAAACGACATGCTGTTCTTCAGCGTGAATCTGACTGTGTCTGCAGGTATGAACTGGTGGATGGCTACAGGGCCAGTTTTTACAAAGCCAGCGTTCAAAGGGAATGAGTACTAAAGAAGGCTCGGATGCCCGAGGAAGCTTTAAGCCTTAGGGGATGGAGGGGGAATAGGAGAAAAGCTCCAGGAAGCCTGGTTATCTGGTGCAGTAGGAGGCTTTACCCCCTAGCTGGATAGCAGCATGACTATTAGATGAATGGGTTGCTGAATAGGAATATGCAGGCCTGAAGGAAAGAAATAGAAATAAAAAGAATATGTGAATATTTGCAAAATAATAGAAACTGGCCGAGATGCTCACCTTCTAACTTTATCTGACATTTTTGGCAGAAGATCCCTTCTCTTAGTGTGGTTCATCCTACTTAACACATGCTTTGATTAAATACCCTTTGCTGAATTCAGTAGGTAACCCAGATAGCCTTCCTGCTTGGCCTCTCTCTGTGTGTCCACACAGGACCTTCCAACACAACCTATGCAGCAGCTCCAGCTTCTCATGAGCCCATCACAGCACCTCCTGGGGCAGCAGCATCCTCAGCAGCCAACAAATGGACCTCAGGACTCACCCAGATCCTAGAAAGCCAAGGTTCAGAGTGGAACAGAACAGCTCCAACCACAGGTACAAGCAAAACTACCCCTTCTGCCAATAGAGGACAAACCTTAAGAACAGCCAGGACAACAGTTCCAGGGACAAGCAGCAGAGAGGAGGGTTCTAACAGGGCAGCAGTCCTCACGCTAGAGGGTCCAGCTCCAAAATCAAGAAGCATGTTCAGTACAACACAGGGTGTTTGGATGTGGAGTTCCAGGAACTCAGTAACAACAAGTGCTACCACGAGTGAGGGTAGGAAGCAAGACACAGTCCCAGAGACTGATGGGCCACAAGATGAAACAGACATCAATACATCTCCAGATACACCCAGGAAGACCACAGGAACCACGAGGCCATCGGACCTGATCTCGGAGAATGTGACTTGGGGAACTCTCCAAGATGAAACAGAGGTTTCTAAGCAACACATGCTGTACCCCCTGGAGAAGTCATCGCCAGCTCCACGTGCACAGACCTTGAATGCTACATGTACGGACATGGCATTTGAGGAAGGAAGAACTAATGGGAGCCTAGAAAACACTACTGAAGAAAGTGGCCCCTCAGCACCAAGCCCGGTTTCAGTAGTAGACCCTGTGTGGGTTTCTGGCCAGGGGTCATCCTTGAAGAGGTAAGCCTTGCATTCTTCTTCTGACTTGGGACCCCGGGCCTGCCCTTCCTTCTGCTGACCTCTTTCAACTGTATCTTACCAAAGAGTGGGATGGGGGACATAAACATAGAGCACTAATGCTGTCTGGATGCTTTCCAGTGGTTTGCAAGCAAACATCTAAATGACACAAGTCAGTAACTTTTAGGCTGGAACCCTGGGGACTTTCTGCTTAGTGTGGGGAGCAGAACTCCAGAGAAGGGACTTAATTTGCTGAAGGCACAAAGAAAGGATGTGAGAGCCAATTGCCTGGGCCAATGTCCTGGCTCTCACTCATCCTCTTTCTCGATAAGGCACATTGTGGCCCATGCATAGGAGGGTGGAGCGGAGCTGAAGAGAGCAGTTCTGCCGGGAGCCAGTTATAGGGACGAGGGTGGCCAATTAGCTTGGAACTCAGCTCGTTCAAGTGTGAAACAGGAGAAATGAGCTCTTGGTCATAATGCGCTGCCTAGTTCTGATCTCCATGGTCCTGTGTTCATCTCCTCCTTCCCCAATTCCTCCCCCACAGTGCTTTTACAGAAGGAGAAAGCAACTCTCAGATCCTGACTCCGGTCTCCACCGTGCTGGCCCTGCTTCTAATTGCTGCTCTGGTCCTACTGAAAAGGAGACTGGGGAGACAGAGGACCTGTGAGTTGAGCTTGAGTAACCCAATTGGAGGGAGAGAAATAGTTCTTTCCAACTGATAGCCTCAGGGCTGGGTCAGGTTAGATGGAGTAGCCACACTTTTGGATGTCGGAAACGTGAATTCTACTCTGAACCATCTAACTATGCTTGGTTGTGGCTTTCACACTTTTCCCTCAGTGGCACTCTTTGGCTTAAGGACATCTTTGGAAAATGGCAAGAGTTATTCACCATAGGTGTGGAGCCACACTGGCAACCCTAGCAGCAGAGCACAGGAGAACACAAAGAACCCTGGGGCTAAGGGATGCATCTGCATCCTTCTGTGGGCCAGCTGGCACTGTTCCCATAGTAACAGCCTAGGGATGCAGACTTTTAGTGTGAATACTCCATGGTGGAAAGAGAATGAATGGAAAGAAATTGAGGATTTCTGGGAGCCGGTAGGAAAGGCTGGGGTTCCCAGGGCCAGGGATCAAACCATCTGAACTCATCATTATTGTTCTAAGGTCCTTGCTACTAGACTTCTGTCTTGAAAAATTCTCAGAAATTTACCTCCAGCTTTCAGGAAGGTGAGTCAGTATGTGCACCCCAGAATCCTCATAGCCTTCTATGTGTTTCTATGCAGCTCAGAAGACAGAAAGGGTAGCAAGGGTCACTCTAATTCAAATGACACACTTCCTACCTGATGAGGGAAAGAACCTGCAGCGGATTGACCTTCCCACCCAAGAGAGCTTGACCGTCCCGGAAAAGGACTCAGGACTCTGAAGATGGAAAGGTAAACAGCTCAGTCACCATGGAGGGAGGAGGACCAAGCCCAAATATCTCTGTGGCTTCTCCATCCCCTTCTTTTTTTCCTCCACCCACATGAAGCTGAGTTCAGCCTCCATCTAGAGACACAGGGGCCTACCATCTTGGGCCTCATAGTGCCAGGCATTCTCCAAAGCTAAAGATAACAATACACGGACTTGATGAAGACCTCAAGAAAGGACTGTCTGTTCTTCAACCGCCTAGCCTGCAAGCTTTTCTTTCAGAGAGGTGGCAGGGTCAAGGAGGGGGGAGGGTGGCAGGGGCTTGAGATATACAGAGTCTCCATTACCAGTTCAGTCACTTCTGCCTCTGGGCACCCTTCCTTGTCTCTGCCTGTTAGTACTAAGCCTGCTGCTCACAGTTAACAGCATTCTCATATACCAGGCTCGCCTGAGCAAGCACAACCGTAGTTCCTTAAGGACAGTGATTGTATGTATCTATTTCACTACATCTCTAGTGGGACTTCAGCAAATTAAACACCCATAACCGATGGCTGAGGATGGCACGGTGGTGGGCACTGAGCATCTTTTTGGCAAGAGGTCTAAATACCCAAGGATCTCCATCCGTTTTCTTGGGGGTTCAGATGCTTGCGTCAGTGGGCAGTTTCTACGTGAGATGGGAGGAAAGAGCAGCCACTCTGCATATCTCCCTACTTGATTCTGCCTTCATTATGTCGGAGGCCTTTTGGCCACGTCAAAATTTTCTGGGATTTCCCTAAATGATGAACGAAGGGGGTGCATTTTATTATCAATATCCTCTTGTTTCCCTGTTTATGAATCGTTGGTATTAGAGGCTGTGGACAAGGCTGACAGTTTGAGAAAGGCAGAGGACAAATGAGAGGAATTTTATGTGGATTCTGTCTTTTAACCATAACTGTTGGGGAACTTTTGCCCACTGTTGATGCCACCATCTTTCCAGGAATCCCATTTGGTATTTGGCCAGATGTGCTGGCAGCTGCTCTGTATTTTGTACCTGGGCAGTGCAGACACCGAGCAACAGAAGCTATGGGGGAAGAAATGTCCCAACAGCAACTTAAGAACTGTCACACTGACAGGCCTTCTAAGCTGTCAGTGGTATCAAAAACTTCAGAAAAACCTATTCATACCTCATCATGACCTCAGATGCTATTCCAAGAAAGTCAAGTGAAATCTCCTCGGGGCTGATGGGAAACCTGTCATAAATAAGTAGGCAGATTGAAGGCAGCTAACCAGGTGGAAACACAGACCTTTAGATGCTTAATCTAGAAAAGTGGTTCTCAGCCCTTGGGTCATGACCCCTTGTGGGGGGGAGCATGTCAAATGGCCCCTTCCCAAGGGTCACACATCAAATCTCCTGCATATCAGATATTTCCATTATTATTCATAACCATATCAAAATTATAGTTATGAAGTGGGAAAAAAAGTTATGGTTGGGGGTCACCCCAATATGAGGCCCAGTGGAAGCAGTCACTTGGTGGAAGCAACAAAGCTAGTGAAATGAGAGAGAGACAGACAGAGACAGACAGACAGACAGACAGACAGACACAGAGAGAGAGAGAGAGAGACAGACAGACACAGAGAGAGACAGACAGAGACAGAGATAGAGACAGACAGAAAGACACAGAGAGACAGAGATAGAATCAGACAGACACACACAGAGAGAGACAGACAGACACAAAGAGAGGCAAACACACACAGAGTGAGAAAGATAGACAGACAGACACAGAGAGACAGAGATAGAGACAGACAGACAGAGACAGAGAGATAAAGACAGACAGAGACAGAGAGACAGAGATAGAGACAGACAGAGAGACAGAGAGAGACAGACACAGAGAGAGACAGAGAGAGACAGAGACAGACAGAGACAGAGATAGAGACAGACAGACAGACAGAGACAGAGAGATAGAGAGCACACACATGACCTTGGCCTAGTGTCTTTCCACTTCACTACTACCGTATAAACAAAGAAAGGCTTGTCAAAAGTGTGTCATGCCACAACCGTTGCTCCAGACTATGTTCTGCCCACAATGTCAGCTTGAGAAACCAGCGAGAGAGGTGTAAAAGCCACTATCGCCCCATTCTATCAGTGAACCAACAGTTCTGGACAGGTATGTAATTCAGCCAAGACCCCACCGTTTATTGATGTCTAGGTGGGTCAAAGGTTCAGGCTGTTTGGTGTGTGTAACCAATCAGTCTTCGCTGGGAATATCCACAGGATATTTGAGGAATGTTAGGAGGTAGTGAGAGGAAATTAAGTTGTAGCTCTACGAAGTTTGAGACATTCTAGATTAATCAACAGATTCTTCCCTGCAGAGCTTCTCAGAGCATTAGCCATCCAAGGGAAAAATGGTGAGTAACTGAGAGGGGAGACATGATGTACACTGGGCTATTGTGCTTGGCAAAGCAATGTCACTGACCTGGATCTCTTTAGCTCATCCATTAGGAAAGCCAACACATTAAAACAAGATGCAGTCAACTTTTACTCCAAGAGCCACACAGCAAACATCTTAGGTCTGACAACTCAGGAGCCTCTGAGGCAACCAGTCAGCTCCACCTCTGTAGCTAGAGAGGGTAGACCACTGGCTAGTCTACACTCAAGCAGAACAGAAATAGGAAGCTGCATTAGGCCTTCAACCATAATTTGCAATGCCTGCATTAAGCCACAAGACTGTATACACATTTGTGTGTACACACACACACACACACACACACACACACAAACACAAACATCCTGGAAGATCAGACCTGCCTCCTCAGGAACTGTTCTAATATTCTTTGTCACAAATTGAGCAGTTATGGTGTTCTGTCTTGCTGCCCGTCTCAGTAGAAGAGGAGAATAGGAGGGGATGGGCCTCAGCAGTGAGACAGTGGAGTAAGGGGGGTTTTCAGGAGGGGAGGGGCTTTAAAGGAACCTCAGATCCACCAGGAGGAGCTGCAGGAAGTCAGTCTCTGGCCCTGCTGTTTGGAGGGAGGCAGGGATAAGTAAGACCTGAGTAGGTGCCAGAAGAAGGAAGTAGGGCACTGCTGTTCATAGCTCTCCTTTATGGCCCAAAGGAACTACACATGAATGGGGCAGGCTAAGCTTTAAAGGGCCAGAGACAAACCATACAGAGGGGACCAACTCCACCAGCACCATGCTCTTGTCACTGAAGCAAGAGGCAGGGAGCCCCTCCTTACCAAGCTAGAATCAGAGGCACCCTCAAGGGTCATTTTTCTTCCAGGGTTCACAGATGCCACTGATTTTTACAAAATGGAGCAGTTGGGCTCTACACTCCTCTTTCTACTTAGTAACGCAGCTAACTTCTCATTCACATGTTTCTACACTGCTCCTTCTATATGCATTAGATGCAATATTTCTGAAGGTAATCATGCCCATTCCTATCTTAGGGCTGAGAAAAGCAAGCTGGAACATGTAGTCCACTGGCAGTCTCCATCCTTGATCACCTCTACTTTGTCTGCCACCTTGTTTGTATGTATTGATACTTGTAATTGAGGGCATAGTAAAGAAACCCCTGAAATGACCACTTCATGATGAGAGAGAGAGAGAGAGAGAGAGAGAGAGAGAGAGAGAGAAGAGCCAGCCAGAGGCACCTGGGAAAGTCCAGAGCAGAGAGACAAAGTAGAGTAGATATAGCTAGGACTAGGGAAACATGAATAGCAAAGAAGAGCAGGAGAAAATACCTAGGCTAGCACGCTTGGGCTTGGGGTAGGCAAAACCTTGCCCTCGAATATAGGACACCAAAGTATGGGGAAGAAGGGAGCTAGCTCAGTGGAGGAGGTGAGAAGAGACAGAAGGCCAGCATTCACTCTGAAATGCATAACAAATATGTGTGACAAGGGGCTAAAGGAACCCAGAGCAAGCATGGGCTATGCATCATTGTATGTCAAAAGGGAGCCAGGTATTTTATGCTCCAGTGGAAAGGGAGATAGGTAAGGTGTGCGCCTCTTTCAGGTGGACAGGAAGTCTTTCATGGGTTCCTGAGGAATGCTGACAGTATCTAGCAGTAATCCTGTAGGGCAGTGGAGCTGAGCCAAGATAATCATTTTGGGTACTGCCTTTTGGGGTTTGGGAAAGTGGAGTTTCCTTTGAATCTGACAATAACCTTGTCTTCCGGTCAAGTGTTTGCCTGCTTAGAGTTGCATGCGGTTGCGTGTTTCTCTCCTCGAGACTCCCGTGTGGGAAGTTATACAATCATTTCCAGACATCTGTTCTCTTTAAATACTAACTAGTTTATTCTAGTCTGAGCTGAGTAGGACACGGGGTGGCGGGAATTCAAACAGCCAGACTGAGATCTGAAAGGTCAGACACTAGCCCTGAGCTACCTGCTGACATTTGGATAAATGGAGCACAAATGTCAAGGACCCGTAACAGTGCCCATGCATCTCTTTCCGGTCACTCAGTATAAATGCTTTTCAGTGTACCCTCCTGAGGGACACAGACTTAAAGGAACTCTCTGGCTGGCAGATGGGGAGAGGGCCATGGCTGGGTCATGACAGTGGTGGAATTTCCAAGATACCCAGCTTCTTTCTCACCCTCCTGACTTGAGACATAAGCCTGGCCACTTAAAACAAAGGCTCTGCGGGCTTTTGTCTCTCAGCAACAGGCCCACAGTTCAAGGCCTGCTCAGAATATGTCACACAACATTTCTGGGCCTGTCAACTACCCTAGCTTGAGAGGAGGAAACACTTCAGAGGCATTAAGGGCCCCAAGCGAGAAGATGCGGGTTTTTTTTTTTTTTTTTAGCTTTCAGAGTCTCCAGAGGGACTGTCTCTGTATCACTGTCAATAAACACTCCTTTTCCCAACTGTTGGTTCTGTCTGCCATACTTGAAGTTTCTCTGCTGCTACCCCTTACGCTCTAGATTTTCCTGCCATCTAATTCTTTAACTGGTAGAGAATGGACCCGCTCGGGACCCGTAGACAGTATCGATTCCAGACTCCCCAGACTGCATCACTACCAACACTTGAGAGGTTACTTCTTCACCTCGCATAGGATGGTCGAGGAAATACTGAATCCCTTTACTAGCTGCCTGTATTGAAACTTCCTCCACTGAAACACACACTAGAACACAGGAGCCAAAGAGATGAGGAGTTTCTGACCCTGTATATGACCCTGTACGAGGCCACTAGGACCACCAAACTCCATTCTTTAAGTGCCATAGTTTGGCTTCAGACACTGGCCATCTGCTCCCCTCATTGTCAGCAGGAAGATAGGCAAACTAAGTGGCCCACCCTGGGCAGCTAGCTGACAACCCCCCCCCCCGCCTCCTGCAGGAAGGTACCAGCCCCAGGAGAACTCACCCCCAACCCCAGAGGCTTGTGGGAATTAAAGTTCTGAAGCTAGACATGAACTCTCAATTGGGATCACTTTTTTCTGAGTTGCAAATTCCTGCCACTGAATTCAGAGCATTTTCTAGAAGAGGAAGAGTCAAGGTACTAGGTCTAAAGGGACTGAACAAGTTGCCCAGGCACTCTTGAGAAGATGAGGCCATTTATTTTGGCTAAAAGTTCAGGCAAAGGCAGCTAGCTGATGGGGTGACCTATAGCCCCAGGCCACAGGGCTGGTACAAGTTCAAAGTCAATTTGTAGACTGATTCTGGACTACAGAGTGAGACTCTACCTCAAAAGATTACTTTCTTAATTAATTAATTTTAATTAAATTTAAATTAAAAAAAAAACAAAAAATCAGGTAATGGTTAGAAAATCTGCTTCTTTAGAGCATGACACAGAAAGGCAGATTGTTTAGAAGAGGCAACTAATTCTCAACCACCACAGTGTAGCAAAGACAGCTACCAATTACTGACACTATTCTACTCCAGAACACCAGAAGGAAAGACTTGGGGACATAAGGCTCTGATGGACCCAAGCTGCAGGGTATTACAGGAGCTGTTTGTCCAGCGCCCGCCTGCCTGGCACACCTTGAGCTACAGGTCTGTCCCAAACCAGGAACAAGGAAATGGCAAATGTTCAGGGAGACCCTGGTAGCTTGTGAGAGGGGCAGGGCCCTGTCACCTGGCACTTACTTGTTGACTTTGGATGTCTACTCAAAATTTCTTCCTCCTTCTTCATAGTGTAGCGGGGGGGGGGGGGTGAGGAGGGGAGAAGCGTGGTTTGCTAATCTCAGAAAAGACTTGTTCATCTGTCCCTGCACCTGGAATAGACTCAAAAGCTTCTTAGAGCCTGGGGAGATCCGCAGAGGGGAACTGAGATCTCTCTGGGTCACAGCCAACTTTCCATTTCTACATTTCGCATTGAGCTTTGCTCTATGTACCCACAACAGTCGGCCTGGGGGTGGGGCTGCCACAGCCTCTTCCTTCCCTTCTCCCTCAGCCAAAATCATAAGGGGTTCCACAGTTATTCCACAATTAACAGAAGTTATGCTTGGACACTCTCTGATTGATGGTCAGCAGTCAGTGCTGTGCAAACAGTGAAGGACTGAAGTGTGTCACAGCAGGAAAGTGGCCATGGAAGAGGTGACTTGGGATGTTCATTGGATTAGAAGGAAAACCCTAAAACGGGAATATGTGTTTGACCCATAAGTGACTCTTGTAAGTAAATATTGGAGTCGGTAATCAGCCAACAGCCGTCTTCCCTTTTGAAACTCCCCTACGGTCTACCGCTCTGCCTGCCAGCCTCTTTTCTCCTTCCTTGGCACAATACTGCCAGATGGCAGACGCCATGCCATGAGAACTTTAGGCAAATCCTCACAGAGCCAATGAAGCATTACCTGTCAGGCCTAAGAGAACCTGGGGGACAAATGGCTAACTGTGGTGTGTCTGTTAGCATACCAAAGCTCATGTCAGACTCTGGGATCTCTCAGCATTGCACATGCCTGTCAGTGTCCATGATGTCCTGGTTCTTCTCACCCTGCCTCTACCCTAAACTCCAGATCATGGGCTTCCCTCCCCCAGTTCTCATTTCTATATAAGCCTGCCATTTGGGCTGTGTGTTCTCTTGGCCCTCTCTTGACTCTTGGTTCCCTCTCTCTTGGCCCTCTCTTGGCTCTTGGTCCCCTCTCTCTTGGCCCTCTCTCCTCTTTGCCCTCTCTTCTCTTCTGTCCCTTCTTACTCCCAACCCCTCCTTATGGCCTCATTCAGGGTACTGGCCATGTTGCTCCACTGCTTTCTCTCCTCTGCTCTGACTTCTTTCTCTCCTCTTGCTGTTCTCTCCCTCATGGCTACAATAAACACCTTCTCAACCATACTGTGGACCACTTGTCCTCACTTTCTACAGCCCCTGTACTCAGACAAATGGAGTCGCTTATGATCAGTCTCCCTTCTATTTGCTTGCAGGGGATGAGGCATTACAATCCAGGCTCAGCAAGTTTTAGCAAACTTGCCCAGTGTCAGCCAAATAGACTTCTTCAGTTCCATCTCTGCTACTGTGATTCAAAACAGAGGAGCGCACATCCTCGGTTGCTAGCTAGCAAACAGCAATCGGGCCTCATCCCATGCTCCTTCCCAGCAGCACTAGGCAGAACTGGAGCAAGGAAAAGGAACATTGTCAGAGGTCATGAGGTCATGAGGTCAGGGAACTGTATCATTATCTGCTGATGGGCTACTGTTGGAGTGAGTAACTCTAAAGAACTGGTAGACTTTTCAAAGGTGGAAAAGATGCAATTTAGCCTTGGCAGATTCATTGTGATTAATATCAAACTAACTATACTGTTTGCTTGATAGGGGATGCTGGATTATACAATTAGCTGTCCTGGGATTAAACATTGACTCTGAGACAAGAGTTAAATATTGACTTAGCTAAAGACCTACGGATGGGAGCGAAGCTGAGGGCAAACAGCCCTTCATCTGTTCAGTTTTATTTCATTCACCTTGAAAAGTAATAGTCCCAGGAGCCATCTCCTGCCAGATGTGACGATCTAGAGAGTCAACAGATTCCTGTTAGGCAGACACATAAAAAGATGGCTCACCAGTAGGTAATAAAGATGACAAACGTGCAGCTTCTTCCTCACACTCCTGATTCCTAAAGGCCTGGTGGGCTTCTCCCCCACACTACCAGCAGGACCCCCTGCCTTTGTTTGGGTTCAACAAGTTAAAGACTAGATCAGGACATATTTACCCCCAAACTGTGGGTTTCTCAGCCTCCCTGTCTTTGTTCAAACTGATCAACCCTAAATTAGGGAAGAAAGACTCTTCCCCCAAAGCCTCTTAAATCCCGGAACCCTCAGAAAGAAATTGGACTTTAGGCTATCAAGCATTAGCTTTGTAGGGCCCCTCTCTGTGTGTCTTGTGCTGTGTGTGTCCCCAATAAATATCCTTCTGCACTGGTAGACTGCTGAGTCTGAGACATTTCCCTTGCCTTTCACTTCTTTAACTGGCAAAGAAAAATAAACAAGGTCAAAACTGCATGCTAATAACAGATGGGCCATGCAAAGTGAGGAAGGGGTGTGTAATTAAGGGAGATCCTTCTCTATCAGGGATTGGATCAATCCATAGTCTTAGCGCATGGAGCTAATGAATCCCTGGGTTTGAATATGTGTGCTTGACCTTCTATAGTCCACTAGATCAAACAAATGGGTAAATAGGAAACCCTTGCTGCCCATGGAAATGTAACTCAAAATGGTCATTCTTAATGTGAAGGCTCTGGTGAGCCAGTAGGTGGGGTTGGGTGGCAGGTACCCAGTGCAAGAAGGTCTTGGTTATAGGCCTGTCTCTACAACTTCCTTTATGCTTGGACATCATTTCATCTCTGTGCCCATGGATCTGCATTGTTCAGTGCAGAATTACTCTTAGTTTTGAGTCCCTGATCTGCCCCCATGTTTGCCACTAAATGGTAAACATTATGAACTAAGTTCAATCCCTTACATGTATTAATTTTTTACACCATTATAAATTGAGGATGATCAGGGCCACTTGTCCAAGGCATTGTGGCTGGCAGATGGAGAGACCTAAATGTGTGAATCCAGGACAGTCTGTGTGCAGAGCCTGTCCCTTCTCAAAGCCTGTACTGCCTCTGCAGGCTTGTAATCTCCTGGCTTGTATAGGGCAGTGTTGCACGTGTGAGCAATGTCTATTTGCCCTAAGGAAACAATACACACTTCTGCAGATTTCCAGTTTCCTGGATCTCTTAAGGGGTCACAGTCAGAGTAGATGACTATAATAGATCTATTCTCCATGCTTATCTACATTCTGATTCCAGAAACCTGTTGATGTGGCCTCATTTAGGATTAAATTCAGGATGATCAGACAAAGAAATCACCCCAGATCATGTGACTGGCCATTAAATGATATCACAAATGTCATTGTAAGAGCGGCAGATGCTGGAGACATGCACTGAGGACAAAGTGACTGTCGAGGCAAAGCCCGGAAGGTTCATCTGCTCATCAAAGGATGTCATTGAATACTAGTAGAAGCTAGGCATTAAGCAGCATCAAATACTCCTCTAGAGACTTTGTAAGGAGGGTGGTCCTGCCAACACCTTGATTCTAGATTTCTATTCAAACTGAAGAGGAATATATTTCTGTTGCTTATTGGTACTAAGATTGTGGTTGCTGTTAGATTCCCCCCACAACAAACTTAGACAGTACTCAGCTGCCACACAGAGACCTAGAATTGGAAAGCCCTTGTGCACCAATTGGTCAAAGGCTCTCTTGTTTAACAAATGAAAAATCTACAAGCTAAAGAGGAAAATGATCCTGCAAAGATCACTCAGCAAGTTAGGGATAGAGCCAAAACCAAAATACAGGCATGTTAACTCAGACCCTGCGGTTCTGATCAACCCTACACTGGATGAAAACAGACCATATTTTCTTATCTCTAGGTTGGCTTGAGCAAAGGAAGTTAGTTTTGGAAAGTAATGTCATCACCATTACTAAGTTGAACACATAGACACATTCCCTAGCTGTGGGCTCGTCCCTCCTCCCTCAGGGTTGGTTCAGGAGTCACTTCTTGAGTTCAAAAGAAGAAAGCTGCCACTTGAGGGAGGAAGCCAGCCCCTGTGCTCACACCACTGGCCTGTGGCTGGATCCAAAACCGGCCATGGGGATTTTACTTCCTCGTTCTTCATTGGGTTCTACTTTTAGGTTTCCTCTTTCCCAAAGCTGGACCACTAAATGGGGTTATGTGGAGAATGTAGATGTTTCTCTTGTGGATGCATGGATTAACAGTTTGCCAAAACATTTCTGTACACCACTGGGAATGTATGCCACCAGGACATGATCTAGAGAGCCACCCACCATCCCAGAGTAGGCAAGGATTCCAGCCTCCACCTGCAGGCAGCAAAGATATGATGGTTTAGTTGATGTACTTCCCTCCTGCAAAGCTTTTCTTCATCAAGTGTCTGCAAATATTCAGGGGCATGCCTTAGTATGCCAGACAACTAGACACAAGCTATTCGCTGCTTTGGGGGGAAAGCAAACATATCCTACAAGTACCTTGACTATTGAGCTTAAATAGGAAACACGGAGCAGAAAACTGTGTAAGCTCTCAGATGGCAGAAACAAGCTTGTGTCACCTCTGTCCCCACACATCTCCCTTCCCTCCACATCTCCCCATAATCATCTACCTTGGAATAGGGGAGCAGTAAATTGCTGGTGAGGAAGAAAGTCGGTTACTCATGCGTCTCCGTGACCTCTGGCCTGCCACCATGGTTCTGAGCCTGAACTACCAAGGAGAGGAGATTAACAATGATATCTAGACAGTTTAAAAATTCCAGAGCCAACGGGCTCCAATCCTGTCTGTCTCCTCAAAATTACCAGTGGTCCACAGTTTTCTCATTCCCCACTGTCCCTCCAAGCGACATGAGAGCTCTGCAGCTCAAAAGATACATAGGCATCATGGGAACATGGCTTTCCCAGAGACCACAGGCATCATGGGAACATTACTTTCCCAGAGACCACAGGCATCATGGGAACATGGCTTTCCCAGAGACCACAGGCATCATGGGAACATGGCTTTCCCAGAGACCACAGGCATCATGGGAACATGGCTTTCCCAGAGACCACAGGCATCATGGGAACATGGCTTTCCCAGAGACCACAGGCATCATGGGAACATGGCTTTCCCAGAGACCACAGGCATCATGGGAACATGGCTTTCCCAGAGACCACAGGCATCATGGGAACATGGCTTTCCCAGAGACCACAGGCATCATGGGAACATGGCTTTCCCAGAGACCACAGGCATCATGGGAACATGGCTTTCCCAGAGACCACAGGCATCATGGGAACATGGCTTTCCCAGAGACCACAGGCATCATGGGAACATGGCTTTCCCAGAGACCACAGGCATCATGGGAACATGGCTTTCCCAGAGACTACAGGCATCATGGGAACATGGCTTTCCCAGAGACCAAAAGAAGCTACAGACCAACCAGTCCACTATGCAGTCATAAGGACAAAGAACAGCTGAGAAGTCCCTAAGCCCTACTAAAGGAGCTGAACAATAGAGACAAGAAAACCAGGAGTGTGGGCACTTAGAATGAGTAAAGATAAAAGGTCCCACTGACCAGGTGGGAGTTCTAACTTGGCTCACAGAACCACTTTTCCTTTTTGAGGAACAAGCCCTGCACAGCAGCACAGCAAAACCAAGACCAAACTCACTGGCCCAGATGTAACGTTGCCATCCAGAGGAGGAAAAGATAGATGAAGGGGAAAAGCAATCCAGTCTGAAATACCACTGAATTGGACTGAGCTTTCCTGGAAGTGAGCATGATTTTTTTTCCTTGCACCAATCAGACTGTGGATTTATGATCTTCAATTGAGCTCCATAATAAAAAAATATTTCTTTTCCTGCCATCAAAATCTGTGCTTGTCTTGTGTCTTACTGCACACAACTGAGCTCACATGTATGTCTGTCTGACCCTGTATTTCTCTACTCTATTTCTCCCTTTCCTTTTCCCTTTCCCTTTTTGGGAGTTTGATTTAGGACTCTTGAAGTAAGAGCAGGTGAGCCCTTCCCAGGTACAGTAGAACTTCAAGGGGGGGGGAAGGGTTAGTGTGAGGGGAATATATGAGGAACAATGGGCTCCATTTGTGTGAAGGCTATAATTATCTGGAGAATACCTAGGAGTCCCAAATAGGTCATGACCTGGACTTGTAGTGAGGAAGGAAGTTGCTATCTAGACTCAGCTCGTGGGAATCTTCTTCCTTAGATAGTCAGGTCGGGGCTCTCTCCACATTCAGCTCAGATTTAGGGAGAGTCCGGGCTGAAAGGGGAAGGAGCGAAGTTCCCAAGGTACTGAAAGCTCTAGGCAGAGGAGGGAAACTTTGCAGATGGTGCTCAAAGAGTGACATTTCAGGCTCCATGTACTAGAGAGTCATGGGAACAGGGCAATCCCTAGTGATTGGGGAGGTGAGACAAACACTAAGGGGACATTCTGTCCCATATCCTGAAGCTGCAACAATGGAGGATCTACGTGTGTAACGTCTCCCCAAGGTCAGCGCCGAACAAATGGAGCCAGCCAGGAGAGCAAGGATCTGTGGGAGTCACGTGCTCTGGCTGGCTACCTTGACTATGGGACAGCAGCCCTTTAAGAGCCAGGTGCAGGTCAAGCCCAGAGCACAGTTTCAGTTTTGATAGGAGTCACCAGTGCCTTCCTGGAAGCTTCTAGAAGGGTAGTGGCACACACTGGCTGCCAGGCTGTGCCCGAAACTGAATCACCTGGAGAGAAGGAAGTACTAAAAGTAAGTGTGCTGCCTGGGATCCTGGGATAAGATGCTCCTTGGGACCTTAGCTCGGATGACCCACCTACCCCAGCTATCAGCCTCATGGGAGAGGGTGAGGATAGGGCTGACTGGCTGTATGTCACAGGGAGTACAGGGGCATATCCCAGTAGTATATTAAAGGCATATGTACCCATGCATGCCTCAGCCTTTTCTGCAGGATATCAGAGGTGAGAAGAAAAGAACGTCTGTTGCCAACATTCCCTTTGCCCTCAGACTCAAATTCCCTTATCCTCCTACGGTTGCTGCCTTACCCAGTACCTGAGCTTTCTAGCCTTAGTCTGTAAAATGGGATTTAAGAATAGCAGGTGTCCCTGCTAGACAGAGTGGGTTCAAATGAGAAAATACGCGTGAAGGGTGGCACCATAGTTATGGTTTGGGGGTGTCGTAACTCAGTTCAATTACTCAAGACTTGACTGAGCAGCAGGTAGATCTGGATGCAGACAGCACATAGCCTCAGCTGCCTTTTGAAGGAGGCCACATTCAATTCGTCTTCTTCTTCTTTCTGGGCTTCTCTGAGGCTCTGATATCATTTCTAACTCAACCCAGGCTTGCCTCCCATATTTTGTGCCACTAAAAACAAGTCTGCATGATGATGTCACTCTGCCCTGCTCTAAATGGAGAACGATGTCCTTGCAGAGTAATGGAATAAGTGGAGAGCAGAGCCGTCTTCTAGGTACAGCCTGATGAACACAGCCCTAACACAGCACCCAAGTAGCCACCGGTCTCAGCCCCTGCAGCCTTACCCCTCCTGGCAATATTCCTAAGCCAATCCTGAAGGACAGGGCAGCCTAGCTTCACGCTCTCACCAGCTCCACTGATGTCACTGCCACCGTACTTAGGGGCAATGACACACACATTTTGTGTCACACTTTTTATTAACCCTCTTCCCTGCCGCTAAGGGATTTCGAGATTTCTTGATCCTAAAGAGGGGTGTGCCAGCATCGGGGATTTGGGGAGAAGGCATCTATCTGGTAGCTGAAAGTAGAGGCTCGGCTCTGAGCCATATAGGGAACTTTCCATTCATGCTTCTGCCTGTCTTGGATGTGCTGTTACAGTTCAAAGAACTGAACCAGGAGTCGGGAGAACACCCAGCTCTGTGACTACCCCCTGCTTCTTAGCACACCTCTAGATCTGTGGGGTGCATTCACAAGAAGCCCAATCATTTGGTTCAGTAAATCCACTTGCCCTGGGACTTCACAGCTTTATCTCATTCCTGTCCCCAAATATCAAGGGCCTGGGAAGGGTAGACACTGTTTCATCTTACAGTTATGGCAACTAAGTCTTCATGGGTTAATGTGAATGAAGTAAAGTCACCCAGGAGTTCTAAACAATATCTTGATACATCCTTTCTGATATAGTTTCAGAGACACTTTGATATCACCCATCAAAACAAACCACCTAACTTAAATAACCTGGAACTGGAACACACCTATAATCCTAATGCTTGTGGGGCTAGGGGGAAGGTTGGCAGGATTGTGGGTTAGAGGTCAGCTACACAGAGACTCCATTTCTAAATCAATTAATCAGTTAATTACAGGTTGAGTATTCCTGAATCTGTAATTCTAAAATCTGAAATGCAAATACCACACAAGCAGAAAACTTCACACTAGGCATCAGGTACTGGCCATCAATCTAAAACATGGTTACATTAAAAATATGTAAAATTTCCTTTAGGATATGTTTAGACGTGGACACTATTCCCAAGATCACATTTCTAAGTATAGTCCAAAAATTAAAATGGAGACCACTTCTGATCCTAAGCCTCTTAGACAAGGGACACTCAACCTATATCATGTCCGCATTGGGCCCAGTGGAAAACATGACTCTGGGTACGCTGAAGCCAGGATCCCAGAGTCACTGGCATTGAGACAGCACAGCAGAAGTAAAGGAGTTCTGGCACGGACGCACCAGACTCAGGAAGCAAAGGCAACACTCCCCATCCATGCCCAGAGCTGAGTAAACAGCTGGGGGGGTCAGGAAGAAAGATCCCCTGGCACCGACTCCAGGTCCGGTGACTCTTCATGAGAATTGCCTTTCCTATGAAAGGTGGGAAGGAGAGAACAAGTTTACTTTCTTCTCTAAAGCTGGCCTGCCCGCTCCTGCCTCTCCCCACTGGTTCCGCTAGCCAGAGCCCCTCCAGCACATCAGAGTCACTAAGCATCTATGCTCTTCTGTAAAATTTATTTGTATTATTTTAGCCTGTATGTGAAGTATGTGTGTGTGGTGTACACATGTATGTGCGTGTGTGTGGTGTATATACATATGTGTGGTACATGCATGTGTGTGCATGCTGTACACAGCCTGTGCCTAACATGTGAGGGCCAAAGATGTACACTGAGTGCTGAATATGCTTCTCTGTTGTTCTCACTTGGGCACTTACCTTGGGCAAATGTCTCTCCTGTCTGTGCTTTCAACCCTGCTTCCTGGGGTAGCTGTAAGGATTAAAACGTTAGCTTTTGTTAGGGTCCTGGAAAGACTTCTCATGTGTTCTTCTAACCCAGGTCACAATACTTGTCTCCAGAGTCACAGTGCTAAATACAAACAGCTCCCTCTGATTAGTATGTCCAGCTAAGAGTCAGCTAGCCCTCCTTCACTCCTTGACCAAAAGAAAAAGTAGAACTCACTGAATTTAGAGGGAGGTGTGCGTGAATTAACACTTTTAATCCCATCGCTCTGTATGGACTTTGTTATTTGATCTGTAGAACAACCATCTACGATGCAGAATCATATCCTGTTTGCAGACGAGGACCTGTAGGCTCAGTTTAAAAGCCCACACAGCCCCCAGGTGACAGTTGAAAGGTAAATGGTATCTTTCCCTCTGTTCTCCCATCGAAAGGTACTCCCTTTCCAAGTTCAGAGTCAGGAACCCCTGTACCCATGTCATAGATGAAAGCTTGTGTCAGTATATTCTACCTGAGTGTTCAAATAGTGTTCCTTATACTCGTGAGAGAATGGAAGACCAGACCCACCAGGTTCTCTTCCACTCCTAACATTCTTCTATGTGTGACAGTGTCCAAGCTCAGGCTACTCTGTGCTCAACGCCTGGTCTGTGAGAGAGGAAAGTGACAGTCCCACTTAGGCAATGCTCTTCCTGGAATAGGAGAAGGAACTCTTCAGTTCCTGCCAAGGAAGAGATGAAAAGAACCCCGTGCATCCAAGTCGTCCTCACCCTATTATTCCCAGCTCTAGAGTGTCTGACTGCTTCAAGTTCATACCCAGGGTTTGTTAGAAGCTTTCACACTTGGCTTCTGATTTTCTTAACTCATGTTCCATTTCCCCTCTGCTGCCCCTGGAGCTTTGGGAATCCTGTCTTATCTTCTCCTGGGATGTGAAGGAGATACAAGAATTGATTGCTTACAAGTCAAGCTAATAAGTAGGGGCCAGGTGTCCCTTCCTCTGAAGAGGAACATCAGAGGTTAGATGAACCAAGGTTTGTCTAAAAAGCTGAAAAGCCATCAGCTAAACTGGGTTGGTAAGTAAGGAGAAATGGTTCTCCACTGTGGCCCATACTTCTGCTCCACTGTACGAGCTAAGGTCATAGGTCATGAATGCCCTGGGAAGCTAACTTAGTAGAACACAGACAACCTGAAACATCTCAGCCTCATTAGTGAAAGCACAGCTCAACCCGAGCTTCAGTGCAAGTATACCAGTGGAATAATCCCTCAGGAAAATCACAGATCCCCACACTTGACTGAGCCAAACAAGTGTCTAGTGGGCTGAACAAGAATAGGCCTTCCCTGCGGAAAGACTCTTGGTGCCCAGACAATAGATAGAGGGTAAGGATTTCAAAGTCAAAAGGCTACAATCACACCATACTCAGTATAGGCTGTGGGCCTTTACAATTTAACTCTCGATCTTGTAAAACATCACACAAGCCCATTCCTCTAGGGCACTGGTTCTCAACCTTCCTAATACTTCGACCCCTTAATATAGCTGCTCATGCTGTAGTGACCCCCTCAACCATAGATTTAATTTCATCGCTACTTTATACTTTAATTTTATTTTTGTTATGAATCATAAATGTAAATATCTGATATACGACCCCTGTGAAAAGGGTTGTTTGACTCCCAAAAGGTCAAAACCCAAAGACTGAGAACCACTGTTCTAGGAACCAAACTGTTTCTACATATCAAAACCCTTTCTCAACATAGAAACAGGACCCTTTTGGAGCTATAAAACACTTCATTAAGAGGAGAGTGAAGTCATATGTTACAGAAAAATGTGGCTCCCAAGTAGAGATGAGGAGTCAGGATAACCTTAGCTTTCTTAAGCTATTGCACCAGCATATTTCTAGCCCCCATAGAACTGATCTTTGGGCTTATGCAAGAAGTGATAATAGACTCATGGTCCAGTTCCAATTCCGATATAGGTATTGGGGTCAAGAATCCCTGGCCTTTAGATCTCCCAGCTACACAATAAGATAATAGCATTTATCCCCTGGGATCTGTGGCAATACATTAAATCATGTATAAGAGGATCCTAGCAAAACATTTGGGTTGGGGGTGAGGCAAGTAAGTGCTTTATTCTTCCTTTCCCTTCCTAAATTCATCTCTGGTCGCCCTGTCCTTGGGGCCTTCCTGAGCTCTGGGTCGCCTGGTCTTTGGGAAAAGTCTAACTGAGGTAAAAATGACTCAAACATTGAGGTCTTTTAGCTGTTACCACAGAATCTGCTCCAAGTTTTAGCTCTAATTTAAGCAACAACAACAACAAAGAGTTCACATTCTTTAAAAAAAAAAAAAAAAATGTCTGCTGCCCATAATGGGCCCTTGGGAGTAGACTCTTGTCTTTATTGCCAAAGTGATCCTACCTGAGGTTTTTCCTTCCAAATATGTACACCAAATTTCCTCACACCTGACTTTAAGCTACACACAAAGTTAGGTACACATGTATCTCTCTACTTCCAAGCTGACCAACCCGGCCATCTAAATGTGACACAAAATGATTATAAGTCCAGGTTCCCCACCATGGAAAAAGCCTGGTCCCTGGTTCTCTGTTAAAATGAAAAGAAAAGAAAAGAAAAGAAAAGAAAAGAAAAGAAAAGAAAAATCAGTTTACCCATCCAGAGGAGGACAGTACCCCCAGCTGGGCATCTGAAAAGAGTAGGTCTTGCTTTATGAGTGTTAGAGCTTGCTTTACTAGTCTAAGACATGACTGAGAAGGAAGAATAGCCACCACTTGTTAGGACTCTTAAACTGAAAATATTAGGCCTTTTCACCTGTGACTGCACCCAAGACCAGTGCAAGGGGCAGGTCCTTGGGACTTGGCGACACCCATTCCAACTGTCGGAACAGATTGGCCTCAAAGCAACTCCTACCTGGAAGCTTCTTGTCATTCAGATGGCTCCAAGCACCTGATCAAATCCAAATTAACCTCAGTTTGGCTAGGGCTCCTGGAGTTTATTATTGACTGGGTAAGAAATCATGGGCCATTAACCCTGCTTAAAAAACAAAGCCTCTAGTTGCCATCTGACACCCATTTTGTCCCCAACCCCACCCTCACTCTTCCAAAGAACTAGAGGAACAGAAAACCTTTATCTCTTTAAGGAAATAGAAGGATTTCTTGCAGGGAAATTCCCTTGAGGAAAAGAAATAACTAAGATAAACAACTCTATTGCCCTTGGCTCAGCTAGTAAAGGAAGTCTCTGGGGACCAGTAGTCAGGGATAAGCAAGGAAGGAAAACTACCCAGGCTACCTCCTGCTAGCAGTTCCCTTATCTTTATGGGTAGCTCATTATTGTCTGTTATCGTTGTTTTTCTCCTTTAAAAGCCCCATCAAATCATTCCAAAGTTTAAGGTGAGGCAAAGTCCTCGAAGTCTGTTGGAAAGTGGGAGTCCCCTCTCCTTCTCTCTTCCTCTAGACCCTAGACTCTAGGGTATAGTTTGGGTCCTAAAGGTAGTACAACCTCACATGGGCCCAAGCCTCATTCCTTTCTAGCCCTGGACTGTGTACAAAATCCATGTTAAAAAAAAAAAAAAAAAAAAAAAAAAAAAAACTCTACTCGGGTTACTTCCATTCTTCATCTATTCTGACAGAACTCACTAGGCAGGAAAGATAACACCTCCATTTTGTCTCTGACCCCATAATGGAATCATTAGAAATCTTGGGCACAACTCATAATTTCAAGCTTTTATTTTCTTGCAATTATGGCTTTCTCTCTGACTTATTTCAAGAGTACTTGTAAAACTTAAATGAATAATTTCGGATCTAGCGGTAACTCTAATTCCCCAAACTCCAAAAGGCAGTTCACATATCCAGAGACGGGCTCAACCTGAACTGTAGGAGGATTTCTGGTGGCTAGACAAAAGTCTGCATTCCTCAGGAACTTGTGAAACTGGTTCCACATCTACCAAAAGGAGTCATTTCCCTTACCTCTGGCAGAAGGATCATATGGCTACCTGTGGTATCTATCAATGTATCAAAGCTCATGCTGGATTCCAGACTCCTTCAGTATCAAAAGGACCTGTTACACACCCTAGTCCCTCTCAGTCTCCTTCTCTACCTAACATCTCTCCAGTTCACAGGCTTTCTTCTACCAGCTACTCTTTCTCCATATGACTCTGCTATGCTTGCTGTTTCTCTCTCTCTCTCTCTCTCTCTCTCTCTCTCTCTCTCTCTCTCTCTCTCTCTCTCTCTCTCTCTCTCTCTCTCTCTCTCCCCCTCTCCCCCCTCTCTATTTCCCTCTGTCTGTCTTTCTCTGTATGTCTTTCTGTCTTTGACTCTCTCTGTCTCTCTGTCTTTCTGTCTCTCTGTCTTTCTTTCTCTCTATCTCTACTCAACAAAAACCTGCCTCTTAACCATTCCATGGAATGGCTATGTTTTGAGACTATAAGGATAGTACCCAGCATGGTGTCTGACAAACAATAGGCATTCTAGCAGCCAGTATAAGCATCAGATCAGAATCCTGAGGCAGAGGAGAGGGCCCATTCCCCCTGTTAACCATCTTTCGACATTCACACACCTTTGTAACCTTTTACAAACACCAGACTTGTTTAACTGCTTTTTCCTGTCTCAGTTCGCTCATCACCCCCTAAAATGGCGGCCTCCTCCACCTCCGTGGATCTAGGGAGGGAAACTGACACAGAAAGATGGGGCCATGTTATGTACCAGCATGACAATGAAGAACGCCATCAGTATCCCTAGCCCAAAGGAGCATTCTGCTTAGGTAGGAAGACAAAGGTACTTAGAACCATTGAAGAGCAGTTATGAACATGAACTGGGAAAGAGGAAGGTTTTATTGAAAATGAGTGAGAGAAAGAGGAGAAAGGAGAACCAGAAGTGCTTAGCACTGGGGAAGAACCATCCACACACCATTCCTTAATCCAACGGGATTTACAGCAGTTTCTGGATACAGAAAGCAAGTAGGTGTTGCAGAGGAACTTCATCTCCTTCGGTTCTTGTCTTTCAGCGTTTCATACAAGAAGCCAACCTAAATGGCTCAACCTCCTTGGAAGCCACCAGCAATGAAGCTTTCCTTGCTCACCCTCTTGGTAACTGTCTTCACAGGTAGGTCTGATGGTCCCAACCCCATAGCTTAAATTTCTTCTCCTAGACTCCTTGTTTCTAGGATCCCAACTTCACGGAGACACATATATCAGAGTTACCCCAGCAATGTCTCTCACAAGGTATGTGTCCCTATAAGACACAGTCACACAGGGCATGCCCAAAAATCAGACAATTAGCACAAGTAATCAGAGACAGAGATGAAAATTCCTAGTTTTAAGACCAGGAATCTGCTGAAACGTTCTCTCTAGAGAAACAAACAAACAAACAAAAACCGTTGGCCTCAAACCAAATTTTTTTTCTGAATTGTGTCATTTTGGGAAAATTAACTAAATTAACTGATTTTCCTAGCCCTTAATGTTCTCAGTGTAAGAAAGGAAATCATCTACAAAGAGAAACTATGAAGCAAATGCAATACAAAAGTAGCATTAAGATACCACTAGTTTGCCACTGATTGTCTTTAAAAAGATCATTGTTTATGAGCTACTGTTGTGGAATTTGAGTCCACAGGAAAAGACCACAGATTCAATTCAGATTATCATTAGCTAAATTTATGATTTTTTTTTCTAGCAGGGCAACCACCTCTAAGAAAAATTAGGAATATGACACACCACCAGGCTGGGGAAAAAGGTTTTAAAGGCAAACACCGTGATTACTCCACTTGTGTGAAATGTACAGCTATACCAAGTATTGTTCCCCACCCCCCCCACCACACGAGCATTTACTTCACTCCCCACGTCCACAGCAACACAAGGAACCGGTCCCTCTGCCCACAGCGATAAACAAGTTTACAGAAACCAGAACAAGCTGTTAATCATTTCACAAAAGTTACACAGTTTAGGGGAGGGGAAAAGGGATTGGAGCTTTTAGGAATTCAGGTCAGAAGCCAATGGCTTCTAAAATGGTTGCCAGTTACAAAATGGAATCTCGTTAGCCACCACGTTCCCCATTCCTGCTAATGATACTGAAAATGTAGGCCTAACATTTTAACAGATTGACTTATTTTTTCTTTTTTTAAATGTATATTAGCTAACAACCAATTTAAAACTCAAAAGCTGATCATAATACCAAGGAACAGTAAAAAAAAAATTAGGTTCAGCAAAGGCAGTTGAAATAAGCCAACTTATCCAACTCTTGGATCAAGAGAAACCAGATTGATATCAATTAGTGGCCTGGCACGTGCCTTTGCTCTTGCATCTAAGTGTTTCTGGATCAAGTTTAATGTTTTTAGGACAACTCCTGAGTCATTAGCATAAAAACAGATTTTTTTTTTCACTTAAGACAGCACAAAGTCTCCTTCCTTAGGGAATAACAAATCTTGCCCTCAACCGTTCTATACAACCATTTCTCCTAGTGAATCTACTTCTTTCCCCAATTGTCCTATAGAATCTTTGAGGGGTTGTATGTCCTGGTCTATTATTTATTTATTTATTATTCTATTATTTAGAATTTTGAAGTTATGGTCTTGAATAACTAAAGCTGTCATTCCAAAGGCAGCCAGGTCTGTGGTCCCTGCTGTCAGGAGGAGGGGCATAACTATAGTTACTTCTAAGGAGACACTGGCTCTCACAGGGAGGTGCCCTTGATATACAGGTTATTATTTTCTGAGCTCCTCTATAATGTAGACATCTACTTGGGGAAGGACATAGGTTAGAATGTAGAGATTTCCTTTCCATGGTCAAAATTCTAGATATCCGCAGTTACCTCTTCAACGAGGCCAAATGTGCAGGTCCACCATGTTTGCTAAAGGATCCAGAACGTACATTCTAATATATTCAGACTTATTTATGTACATGTGAGTACTACAGGATTGGCCATAAAGGGAAGCTAAGTAACCATAAGTTGAAGATATTAAGCAAGTACCTATTCCTTGGAGGTCTCGTAGGGTGAGCTTACTTTCCTCAGGTTCACAGTTTAAATTCTCAGGTTGGGTAGCAGTTGGGGTAACAGAGAGATTGACGATTATCCCCACTTAAAAGGAGACCTGGAACCTAGGCAAAGCCAACATTCATTTCTCAGGTTAGGAAGAATATAGTTCATCAAAGTGAATGTAACCTTAGTGTTCCAAGCATTGGGGACATTATCAACATAACCTAATGTTATTTTATGCCCTTTAGGATAAGGGTTGAGGTTAAGTCTATTACCATATATCCCTTGGAGGGGACTGAAGGCTGATTTATTACCATGGGCACAGAACTCCAAGAAGGGAGGACAGGAAGAGGAGACACCCCCATCTATAGTTGAGGCAGCTGGCTTTTTTTTAAATTTTTTTTTTTTTTTTGAGACAGAATTTCTCTGTATAGCTCTGGCTGTCCTGAAACTAGCTCTATAGACCAGGTTAGCCTTGAACTCACAGAGGTCTGCCTGCCTCTGCCTTCCAAGTGCTTTCTCCAACAAACTCAGTCTCACAGCTTTCTTTCAGAACAATGATAATCTTTTTATTTCTTTCTTCTTTTGCTAGTGGTAATGGACCAGTCCACCAGCTAGACATACATGGAAAACAGTTTTGTTTAGTATATTTTTTAAGCACATCCTAGAAATGACCACCACATTACCTTAAATGTATTACATTTTAGAGGTGATTGATCCTCATTTTTTTTTGTCAGACTGGCCTAGATACCCCTCAAGGGGGTCTCATAGATCAATCTAAACAAAGGCTGGGAAGTCATTTTAGAGAGCATGTACTATTTTTCTAGTAGCTGACCATGGATAAAAGATGGCATGATCCCAGTCCCAAATCTCAACATTTTCAGTGGGTCAAGCATGAAAGATATCTGGCAAGATTCCCAACATTGTCTGTCTGAGTCTTGTGGAGGAAATGCACCTTTGGGTCAGCTGGTGATTTTTCATTACTCTCCATTTTTCTTCTTTCTTTTGGCTGGTCATATTCACCTTTAGATGAGAGTGGTGGCCCTAAGCCTCAACCCCCACTACCTGTTACCTCGATGGCTGTTGGTGTTGTCAGAAGGATACTGCCTCTTCCTGGAAGGTCCAGGTTATGCTGGGCAGGCAAAGAACCCACACCATGTCCCTGAGAGAGAACCTGTACTTGGGGGCTGTTATGGGTGGGTGATAAATAACTTTGGATATCTTAGGTCATTTGTTGCAATGCCTGTGAGAAATTGAGGGAGAGTAATTAGATATTTCAATAGTCCATGAACTTCACTTTGCAGGAATAAGTACAGGCTACAATTAAATATTATTTCAAAATGTGTAGCTTATCCAAGTAGGGGAGTCTAAAAGTAACAGTAGAAAGTTGTTCTATCCACCCTTAGCCAGTTTCTGCCCTGATTTAATTAATCTATTAGTCCTATTAACCTACCTTTTATCCTGTGGCTCAGGGACATCCATAACACTGTGGAGATGGGAGGAGGGGGGTCTTGGTGCTGCCTTAAATGCAATTCCCCAGATAAGTTACTTTATTAGAGCACACTCAGGTCTTTTTAGCAGACAAACAGCAGCCCAGCTTCTGAAGCCTTTCAAGTGGTCCCCAGTGGCTTTTTTTGCATTCCTCCAGGTATGTATAGTGATAAGGAGATCATCCACATACCACAAGAGGGCAATATTCAAGAACTCTTGGAGTTACTCAGGCTGATCTGCACTGAGAACTTCATCAGAATAGGGGAGTTCTTAAAACCCTGTGGGTAGTCAAATCTAGATTAATTGGCCACTGAACCCTAACTCAGGGTTTGTACATTCAAAGGCAAATATTGATTGGCTCACAGATGCCAGAGCAGAAAGAAAAGGGCATCCTTAAAGTCTAAAATGGTGTATAGAGTTTTTCCTTGATCTAATAGGATGAGCAAAGCATAAGAATTTGGTTCTGTCTGGGGATAATTTCCACTCTCTTATTTACTTCCTTTAAGATTTGAACAGGATGGTAGTCTTTGCCTTAATGACAAGGAACAGAGAAGTCTTCCAAAGGGAGTGGCAGGAAACCAAAATACCTGTATCTCTGAGGTAGCTGACATGCTTTCTAATGCCTGCCTTAGCTTCTCTTGAGATAGGGAACTTCTTTACCCTTATAGATAAGGCTGAGCTTGAGAGATGAACAACAATGGGTGCCCAGAATGAGGCCAGTCCAGGGGAGTTGATTTCTGCCCACACTCTAGAGAACATTAGCATTGTTAAGAAGAGATCACCTGTTCTCAGTTCCTCATTACTCTTTTCTATCATTTTATATTCTTCTGATAAGGACAACTTATCAAGATCACATAACTTACTTCTCATTGAAAATGATGGTGGCACCAAGTTTTTTCAACAGTTAGGGTGCTCAGAACAGTACCTTGTTTAAGGTCCACTTCTTAAATGATGGTCAAAGCATAGGTTCCAGTCCCTGTGGCCTCTTCGATGGTGGTTCTTTTCCTTAGTAAGGGGACTCAGGAATGGAATTAGCACCGAATTGGCCTCACCCATGGAACCAGAATTCTACCCCCTACTTTTCCTATAACCACAAGGTTCCTGGGAGCTCACTGGTATAAAACTGCAGCCCTGTCAATCTAATCCTGTCATTTTGAGCATTTGCCCCTTCTTTCCTGCCTGAATTAGGGCATTTATTTTTTCCCCACTGTCCTTCATTTTTGTAATATGTGTATTGGGCCCTCTCCAATTTGGATCAAGGCTGATTTGTTCATCAAGGGTAGGCCAACATTATTGTTTTTATCAGGTATTTCTCTAAACATAGCCAACCAGCCTCCTGCCTTTCTTCTCATCTGGATCTCTACTGTTAAAAGTTTCTGAGTGATTTCTAACTATGACCTATTCATTCTCTCAAGATGTTCTTGTTTCTGTAACTTCCTGTGAATATCTAGGCACAACAAATGATAAAAACAATATCAATATCTGGCTTGTTTCCTGTGGCCATCCAGATCTATGAAGGTAAACCTCTGGTAAGCCTCCTGGAGGTGTCCCAGGAGCTCAGAAAGAGAGTCCTGATTTCCCTGAATACCTTTGAGAGATTAGTCGGGGCCTCTGCTCTTATTCTAGTCACTGAGGCCTGGCAATACGTGTCTAGTGCCCCTTTATCTTGGTCAGTGTTGGGATCCTAGTTTGGTAAAACTGAGGGCAATATTCACTCAGCTCTTCTGCATCTGCCCTGGTTAACCCTGGACCCATCACAGCTTTCCTGGCTTCAGACATTATTCTATACCTCTGCTCAGCAAAAGAATAAAAGATACCTAGAAGCTGCCTACAGTCAACCCAGATGGGTTTGGTGGTAAAGAAAATAGTTTCCAACAAGCTGAGGCATCTCAGAGAAGGGAGGGTTCTGAGTCTTCCAAATATATGGTGTCTGGTCAAGAAAAAAAAATACCATAAACTAGATGAGGAAGTTAGGACCTCTGCTTCCCTTGTGTTAGCAAGGATTGAAGCCTTTCTAAATGAGAAAATAGCTGAAATTTTGCTTGTCTGGAGTGAAGTATCATCTAGCACATTCCAAGTGCATGAATGTGAGGGTAAAACAAGTAGATTCTTGGGACTGCCTATTTATGGTCCCCCTCGTATGCAGCTGGATACTGAACTGACGTGGTTTGTATGTGTTGTAAGGTGGGGGGAAATCCCCCATCTCCACAGGGGTCAGTACAAAGAGTTCAGGTATTTTATTTAGGTTTCTGCTCAGCCGTTGGCTTATTGACTTGGTAACTAATTTAACTTGGTAACTTACTTAAGGGCACGCCACTTCAGCCATGGAGGGGCCTTAACAAAGAGGGTGAACCAACAATCAGTATAAAGAAACCAGTCTGGCTGGCTAAGGTTCTCTGGGACCACGTGCCAGACTCTCATGAAAAGTGGGTTGAAGGACCCTGCATCTGACCACCCCACCTTAAAAATAAGCCATTCAAGTTCACAGAGAGTGTGTCACTTTTCTAGATGACCTCTTAACTCCATAGTCTGTCTCATAAAACCCCTGAAAGTGTTGCAGCATGCAGCTCATCAGAGACTTGTCTGCATTCCACTACTGTAACAAAACTCATAAGCACACCAGAAAATCCACCAAACACAAACAATGTAAAAAGATAAAACATCCACATGTTCCAAAGTCTCAGACACATGTACTGACCACCTTCGCTTACACGCCACAACAAAACAAAACAAACATAAAACAGTCAGGGATACAGGAGGACATCTTCTCCATCCCTGGAGACTGGGTCTACCATCACATTCAGTCTTTTTCATGTCTCCCCAGATGTCAGGACTTTCCAGAACAACTCACTGATCAGTATTATCCTGAGCACACACCAGCCAGCAATCCTTGTTTCCATTTTTGTTTCAATTTGCAAATTTCCAGTGGTCACAGTCTGGGGAACCCAAGGGCCTCCAAGTTCACAAAAGTGCTTGGCCCCATTTAGAACGGTTTGCCCCTGAGCCTCCAGGTTGTGATACTTGCCCCTGTCTAGGGCCTGTTTATGACTACTGACTTCTTAAATTGTGGCAGAGGCTCCCTGAGACTCCAAATCTGCCTCAGACTTGCCCCTGCTTGAACATCTCCCAGATCCCTGGACCTGCGAAGAGAATCTCTTGGGGGCCTCCAAAAATATTATGGCATTTGAGACCACTGTAAGGAAAGACCACAGACTTAACTACAGATTTTAAATAGCCAATTTTATCACTTCTGCTAGCAGGGCAGCTAGCCTCACCCAAGAAGATGGAGGAAAGGGTTTTAAAGGTGCCACAATAATTACTCTGCAGAATTTATAGCTACATGAGAAACTGCCATTTCTCCTGCCCACAGTGATAAGTGTGTTTACAGAATCAAACTGTTAATCATTTCAGTACAATTTAGGGGAGGAGGTTAGAGCTTTTTGAACTTAGGTCAGAGGCCAACGGCTACTAAAGTGGATTTCCAGTACAAAATGGAATTTACTTACTTATCATGTTACAATTAAAATCGAACTTGATTATGACTGATTTAATGCAACATTGTGTGGTTGTAGTATAATGTAAATAACTAGGGAATACACATAAAATATAAAATTTCCCTCCTTAGCATAAGTATGTGGATCCTATCAGCCCTCTTGACTTTACTCAGTGTTTAGAACTCTTGTCTTTTGTTTCCACAGGGGTCTCCACAGAAAGCCCCATATTTGGTCCCAAGGATGTGAGTAGTATAGAAGGTAACTCGGTTTCCATAACATGCTACTACCCAGACACCTCTGTCAACCGGCACACCCGGAAATACTGGTGCCGACAAGGAGCCAATGGTTACTGCGCAACCCTCATCTCTTCCAATGGCTTCCTCTCCGAGGAATATTCAGGCAGAGCCAGCCTCATCAACTTCCCAGAAAATAGCACGTTTGTGATTAACATTGCACAGCTTACCCAGGACGACACTGGGAGCTACAAGTGTGGTCTGGGTAACAATAACCGAGGCCTGTCCTTCGATGTCAGCCTGGAGGTCAGCCAGGGTAAGAATTCGGGCATCCTGGGCTTCTGGGAAAGGCAAATGAAATCAATTCATGTATAGTAAGGGAGTCTTCTGGGGAAAGATACCTCCTACAGAAGGGTTTGTTGACATGATGTCTAAAATCTCCTTCCTCCTGGGGCAAAGACTTTACATAATAGAACATCAACACATGAGAAGCATTCCTTGGGGAAATGAGTGAGACTTCCCATGTCTTCTGGTCTCTAACAAGCATCTTAGGCTTAAATTGGTGCCAGAAGGACATTTTTTGTTATATTTAATAGAGTAGAGATATGATATCTCTCAGGTTGAAAGGAAACTTCTTTTCCTCAAATTCTGGATGATAGACAAAAGCAGGAATTCTTCCGGAACTTTTGAAGCCAGTTCCCCCAAAGGGGCCATTTCCTTTACCACTGACAGGAGGGACAAATGCCTATCTGTGGTACCTATTAGTATGCCAAAATCATATTATGGCCTCCAGGCTCCTTTTGTAGTACAAGTACCTCTTTTACATTTCAAAGCCCAAGTTGGCATCCTGGCCCTTCCCTACCCTAAACTTCTCCAGCTCATGGGCTTCTCTTTTCCACAGCTACTCCTTTTTTCACCAGCTACTTCTTTATCCCCTAGCCACTCCTTTCTCCCCCAGCTACTTCTTTCTCCATATGCCATGTTATTTCTGGTACACACTTTCTTTGCCCCACTCTTGACTCTTCCAGATGCCTATGGCTGTTCTCTCTCCCTCCCTTGTGTCTACAACTAATACCTTCCACTTCAGCCTTGGAGCAGTCATGTTATCAGTTAATAGAACATCTATAACAAGGAAGAAAATACACCAAGAGAGTTTGGGGCCACAGAAGGCTTCTCCATAAATGAATTTTAGTGGGATCCATTAGTCCATTAGAACTATCAGCATAAATTTGATATTTTTATTAAAGTCTAGCCCCCTAAAGTGATTAGTTTCTAAACAACCCCACTGCAACTGCAAAAAGAGAGGAAGAAAGGGGTTTCCTGATAAGTTCATCACTGATGGAAGTTCTGATTGTCCAGAAGATGAAAGAAAAAACTCAAGAGAGTACATATATAGGGTTCTGAAGGATATGCATTGCTCTTTGAGATGTACATGCCATCAGCTGTACACTAAATAAGAAGGTTGTTTCTGTGCTCCACAGATTCCTAAGATCTGAGGGATATTCACGGTTGACCCCTATCTGACCCCCTAGAAGAATATTACAGACACTGGGAATACAGGCTTTGTTATCAGGCTCTTCTTCACAAGAAAACCCAAAATATTTGGACTACTGCTTCTAGACCATTCCCATTCAACTCTGTTTGTCTCCACACATGTCAATTTGGCACCTACCGAAAATAGATGCTGTTCGAGCAGAGAGGACAGATGTATAGAAAATGTCTCCATTCTCCAGTCTATGGAATTAAAACTTAGACTAGACATGATGGCTAATGAAGATGTTCAGGAGGACACAGAGAAAACACATTAGCAACAGCTTCCAGAAACCCTTCCTGAGGAGATGGAGGTCAGGATAAGCCCTGGCAGAGGGAGGACATGGATGGGTGATTGCTGACCTCACTCAAAAAGTCACAGCCAAGACCTCAACAAAAGACAGGGTAACAAGAGAACGAATGACTTCATTTAACCAAATTGGGTTTTTAATTAATGTATTTATTTTATATGTATGAATGTTTTGTCTGCATATAGTTCTGTGTACTATGTGAGTTCCTGGTGCCCTCAGAGGCCAGAAGAGAGTCAGACCCCATGGGACTGGAGTTACAGACAGTTGTGAGCCACCATATTGGTGCTGGGATTTGAATCCTGGTCCTCTCTGGAAAAGTATCCTGTCTTCTGTTGAGGCCTATTTATTGAAGTTTTACATTCATAAAAACCTTCACAACATCCATGTAAAGATACGATTTGATCTTGGGTTTTGTGAAGATGGAGCAGCCAGATAGAGATGAGATGGAACAAAATACATGTGAACTCATAGGAGGAATGTAAGTGAAAAACCCAGAAAGGCTCATCTGCTCACATTCTTCCTGCCCCTCAGCTGTAGTACTTCTTGTTGGGGTGTGAGGCAGATTCTGCAGTGAAGACCTTCACACAGAGAATGACAGGTCAGGAGGTTCTTTCTGGACAGCTCTTACATAAAAAGAATGGGAAGTTTAAAGTAATATTTGTATGGTCTGTGGGTGGCTTTAGGATAAAAAGGTCATGTTTTCTATGGTCTGCCTTTGGAAAGAATCCTCAGTTCTGTGACTTGCTTTTGAGAAGAATGGCAGAAAAGACAAGGGCGGAAGAAAACCTAAAGTAAAACCTTTGCTTTGAAGGTCTTTTCTTTGGTAAGTTCCTATAGAAAATTTCTGACACTGTTCTTCTAGGGAGGAGGGCATTCAAGGTTACTAGACTATCTAGAATCCTTGCTCGGTATAACTCATGGTCCAATGTTTCAAAGCAAAAATTATAATTTACCCCTGTCCTTCATTCCACAGTTCCTGACATCCCAAGTGACACCCATGTCTACACAAAGGACATAGGCAGAAATGTGACCATTGAATGTCCTTTCAACAAGCAGAATGCTCATAGCAAGAAATCCCTGTGTAAGAAGATAGACCAGGACTGCGAACTTGTCATTGACTCTACTGAGAACATGAACCCCAGCTATAAGAACAGAGTAAAACTTTTTATGAAAGGGACCAACCCAAATGTATTCTATGTCAACATTAATCACTTAAGACACAGTGATGCTGGGCAGTATGTTTGCCAGGCTGGAGAAGGTTCTGGTGCTGATAAAAAGAATGTTGACCTCCAGGTGCTAGAGCCTGAGCCAGAACTGCTTTATAAAGACCTGAGGTCCTCAGTGACTTTTGAATGTGACCTGGGCCGTGAAGTGGCAGAAGAGGAAAAGTATCTGTGCCGGATGAACAAGGAAACCTGTGATGTGATCATCAGCACCCTGGGGGAGAGGAATCCAGCCTTTGAGGGCAGGATCCTGATAACCCCCAGGGATGACAATGGCCGCTTCGATGTGTTGGTCACAGGCCTGAGGAAGGAGGACGCAGGGAACTATCGGTGTGGAGCCCTCAGTTCTGGTTTGCCTCAGGAAGGCTCGCCCATCCAGACTTGGCAACTCTTTGTCAATGAAGGTGAGAACCTCCAGAAGAGAAGCAAGGTGGGGTGGCGTGGGATGTCAGGTGAGACACTAGCTAACCCCTCTGATGTAGTCGTTGATGATCATGTCTGTCAGCAATGTCTACTTGCTGGAAAGTCTTGAACAAAGTACAATATGGGATGTAGTTTAGGAGAGCTATAAAATGTAGCCTCTGTCTGCCTTAAGCTAATTCCCCGTTATTCCTCTGTACTATCAAAAGCCTATTAATGGCTGTCCAGGATTAACCAAAAATAAGGAAAGTAGAGCCCCTTTGGGGGGTCTGACTAGTAGATGGGATTCAGTACGAATGATAGGCCCATGTCCCCCTTCCTATCCCAACCAACTCCAAAGACACTCATTTCCCTCACACTCAGATGGAAGAACATTGGTATACCAGGACCTTAAAAGATTCCAGGAAAGACAAAACACCAGCATCTAAAGATTCCACTCCCACAGCAAGAAGCAGCAAGACAGGATTCAACCCCATGCCCTTCTCACAGAATCCTCCTCATAAAAAGCAGGACGCCAGTATTTAAAGTTCATATGACTTTTCTTTGAGGGGACTATGTTCCTGACACCGTTTTTATGTTCCCAACTCTGGGTCTTCACCACATCCCTGAAAGCTTCAATCACTATGGGTTCTCTCTGGATGTCTGCATTAGCTATTGTAGTCTTGAAGATGACTCTTTGGGGTCTTTGATTTCTAAAATCATACCACAGTCTTTAGTTTATAATTTAAAGTAGACCCATCCCAAATATATTATCTTAATTTAGATAACAATACTTTAGGCTATTGCTTAGAATAAAAACTATATTAAATGTTTACTTAGGGGGAGATTTGATAAGAAGCTAAAGGAAAGGGACCAATATTATCTCTTAAATGCCTTCCCTGTCAGGAATGAGGTGAGGAGAGAGGAATGAGAAGCCCACTCTGCAGTCATTGGAGTCTGACCTGTAGACTCTGGTTATAGACTCAGACATAAATAAAATATTTTTCATTTTCTCAGGAGGGGTTGGTGACTGTAGGGAGCTGCGCTGTGCCACGCCCCAAAGATGGCGCCGACCTCTGCCTTCCATCTTCCTGATGGCGAGCGCTCCCTGTGATAAACAACTCCTTATTTAGACACACTTGCCTGGCTCCTTAACTTCCGCATGGTTACAACCTATCTGCATTACCCACGTGGCAGCTTACGGTTTGCCAGTCTAGAGTATTTAGACTGCTCCCTTCCCTCCCCCCAGGGCAGAAAAAGCTTGTAGAAGGTTCCTAAATAAACTGCTTGAAGAAGATCTCTAAGGGTGGTCGGCACAGGTGACTTGTCAAAACTTTTCTCTCTCCATAGCGGATGTCATGGGGAGAGAATTTGCTTGGGGGCACACAAGGCTATTTGGGTATTTTCCATCCTTTCACATCATCCTCATCTGTACTTCCAGAGTCCACAATTCCCAACAGTCGCTCTGTGGTGAAGGGCGTCACAGGAGGCTCTGTGGCCATCGTCTGTCCCTATAACCCCAAGGAAAGCAACAGCGACAAGTACTGGTGTCGTTGGGAAGCCGACGGGAATGGACACTGCCCGGTGCTCGTGGGGACCCAGGCCCTGGTGCAAGAAGAGTATGAAGGCCGACTGGTACTGTTCGATCAGCCAGGCAATGGCACCTACACTGTCATCCTCAACCAGCTCACCACCAAGGATGCTGGCTTCTACTGGTGTCTCACCAACGGTGACTCTCGCTGGAGAGCCACAATCGAACTCCAGGTTTTGGAAGGTGAGAGCTGGCCTCCACCAGGTGGAGGGAGGAGGCTGAAGACCATTCCGGTAGCAGCAGTCATATCCCCTAGGCATCTTTTCTGCTATGCCAGCTTCCAGCCATGCAGGTATAGGAAGGACCTTCTTGTCCTGAGGTCACATTTCCATACCTGTGACCAGCACCCCAGGTTGCTTGCCATACTTTCTGGTATCAGAAGGACTAGATATCCCTTGAAGTAGAACATACTAGAAAAATTACGGTAAATAAGTAGAGTGAGGGAGACAAGCAGAAGCCAGTGAGCGAGGCTGTACATTCACATCAGACTCTGGACTGACACGGTAGTCGCTGACAGTCATTATATTTCCATAACCTTCTGCTTCTTGTGTATACAGGATCGTGTATAACACTCACCACACACTAAAACCCCCACTCTCCTTCCCCTGTAACATTTCCAAGTCTCAATGTCTGTGTCCATGTCTTCCTGTCCTTCCCCCTTCAGCTACAAGGAAGCCAAACCTTGAGGTGACACCACAGAACGCGACTGCGGTGCTAGGGGAGACCTTCACAATCTCCTGCCACTATCCCTGCAAATTCTACTCCCAGGAGAAATACTGGTGCAAGTGGAGCAACACAGGCTGCCGCATCCTGCCTAGCCACGACGAAAGTGCCCGCCAGCCCTCTGTGAGCTGTGACCAGAGCAGCCAGCTCATCTCCTTGACCCTGAACCCAGTCACAAAGGAAGATGAAGGCTGGTACTGGTGTGGGGTAAAACAAGGCCAGGCCTACGGAGAAACTACAGCCATCTATGTAGCAGTTGAAGAGAGGACCAGAGGTGAGTCCCAAGGGCAGTCAGTGCCACCACCCATGGCAGGGCTTATAAAAGGCCTCTGTCTAGACACTTACCCATCATGGGTAATCCTTAGATTTTCCTATAAGAGAGAAGGATTAGAAGAGTAGTGACTTTTCTTGTTTAATTTAGGCATTAGACAGGTCTCGTAGGTGTCCCTCAAACCAAACTGAAGCCTCCTCTCCATCCAGCAATCCTACCCAGCAAACTCAGAGTCAGACTACATTCCCTCCTCCAGCATCTGCCCAAGCCGGCTCACAAAGGATGGTCAGGCAGCCACATCTTAGCACAGGACCGAGTGTATAGCTTTGATTCATGTCACATAAGTATCTTATATAGCAAGGGCCTTTTAGCCCCTGGAAATCTCAGGAAGTCTGAGTACAGCAAGACTGACTGAACAGAAGCCACTGCTGAGTTACTGTCCAGAGGTAACCCTGTCTCACTCTACTCCTGGGACCGGATTTTGGTGCATGAAAATCTCCCCGTCATCCTGTTGTCAAAGGTGGATCTGTTACATAGATCCTTGATGACCGTCGGGGAGGGAATAGGGCAGAGTCCCAGGGTGTAGCAGCAGGAGGAGTAGAGATAATGCCTGGAGATCTAGAGACGGGTTTCCCTTCCAAGTTCTAGCCCAGAGCCCACCTCTGTAGCTTTAAGGTCTCACCCCATGGTTTCCCTGTAACCCACAGGCATAAGAACACAGAGGAAAAACTATAACCAGCTTTGTTCTGCTCTGCTCCAGGGTCACCCCACGTCAATCCAGCAGATGCTAATGCACGTGCAAAAGTTGCTCCGGAAGAAAAGGTGGTAGAATCCTCTGTCAGTGAGAAGGAGAACGAAGCCATTCAGAACCCCAGGCTTTTTGCAGATGGGAGAGAGATACAGAATATGGGAGACCAAGCTCAGGAGAACAGAGCATCTGGGCCTGCTGGCAGGTGAGCAGAGAACACACCAGAGACCAAGCTCCAAGTCTGGGTCACTAGAATCAAGTAGCGGAGTGCGTGAGAGAACAGTAGATGATCAGCTCTCACAGCCTCCGAGTATGCTTGTCAGCAGAGGAGAAAGTGCACAGCCTTTCTCTCATGGCTGCAACAGTCTAGTTCAGTATTTCAGGCCCGGAATATAGAGAAAGCCAGGTCCTTGACTTTCTGGTTTAGGTGCAGGGAGGGGAGGTGGCCCTTAGCAAAACAGACTTGGGAACTATATCAAAAATACAGACGGGGGAGGGGGAGCTCTAGCTGGGGTAGCCTCCCAGCACATTCTGATAAACTGGATCTCAGTAATGGGCTGACTTAATCCCTCTTGCAGTGCTGACGGACAAAGCGGGAGCTCCAAAGTGTTATTCTCCACCCTGGTGCCCCTGGGTCTGGTGCTGGCAGTGGGTGCTGTGGCTGTGTGGGTGGCCAGAGTCCGACATCGGAAGAATGTGGGTAAGTACCCAGGGTGCTCCCCTCCCCACCTCCAGCTCAGCCGACCAGCTATGTGACTCTGGTATGGCCCATTCTATTCTTCCATTTCCCAATGGCTCAAGATGGGGCACTCACAACCCTTTCCTGTGGTGGCTGTTTTAAACCAGAATAGTTCTGTGAACTGAGTCACAGATTAATAAAGACCCCAGAATCTTGACTACCAAGAAAGAGAGCCAGACTATTTTCATTTTAATTTGGAGGTGAGTATCAAAAGGTAGCACGGGCTGAGACATATGACAGGTCTTCTCAGAGAGAGCAACACACCTAGTTCTCCTTACCCATGGCCCTACACCCACACCCACACCAACTCTTCTGCCCAACAGATCGCATGTCAATCAGCAGCTACAGGACAGATATTAGCATGGCAGACTTCAAGAACTCCAGGGATTTGGGAGGCAATGACAACATGGGGGCCTCTCTAGACACACAGGAAACAGTCCTCGAAGTAAAAGATGGTATGTATCTCGAGAATGCCCAGGTTTCGGGAGAACAGAACTGGATCTGCCCCAATCCGGGAAGGGAGGGAATAAAGACTGACTCCCTCCCTCCCCCCTTCTCCATGCAGAAGTCGTCACTACCACAGAGTGTACCGCTGAGCCAGAAGAATCCAAGAAAGCAAAAAGGGTAAGGGAGAAGGATGTCCCACTGCATGATGGAGAATTCAGACTGCAATTGGACATCAGGATAAAGTCACCCCCACATGGAGGCTGACCCCTAGTCCTCAAACGAGGATGACTTTATAAACACAGTTTCCAAGAGGACTTTCTGAGGAAGAGGCAGGCTCTTTGGGTGTAGGTATTGACTGGTGTAGATGGCGCTTAAGAAGGAGCAGAACTCAGTTGTAAGCTACAAACCTGCAAAAGATGTAGTCAAGTGTGAAGAGTCACTTGTTAGCAGTGAGGACTGAGTGGGTAGCCTTCCTGAGCTATGGGTGGGGCCATAGGTCCTTTCCATAGTCAGGTTGAAAGGCATTCATCAGTAGTGGGGTTCTTGATCATCACCAGAAGCTCTTGCCCACCCCAACCAGTATCATGAAATCCCACAAGAGGCAACTCCTACCATTGGGTTGCAAACTGCCCTCCTCTCATGCCTTCCTAAGGTTCCTTATGATGTCCTTTCGCTTCTGATCTGGGAGGCACTGACACTATTTACTATATCTGCTCTTCCTTTTACCACCAAACATCATGTATTTAGCAGAATTGGCATGTGGACATTTGTCCTAGAGATGAGTCTCTGCTATCAGGACAGTGCTAAAATGCTACCTCGCTATCGTAGTGGAGGAAGAAAACACAGAACACCTTGGTTGACAACAACCTAGGCCACCCTGTGCCTGTGGACACCGAGGGCAGAGCTTCTTGGGACAGGCCCCACCAACAGAGTGTTCCATCCCACTTTGCATAAGGGGGTAGTGAGACAGTGGGGGATATTTTTAGAGGCTGCAACTTTCCATTTCTCAAAATGTATCTCTTCCTCCTGAGAGGGGGGTGGGGGTAGGTGGGGGGTGGGGCAGCGAAGAGCGAGGTCTCAACGTGTGCTTTTCTCCAGCGGAGACAGTAAACTCAGAACATCAGCTGTGTGTCCTTCCTCTCACCGGCCACTGACTAACGCCTCTTCTGTTGCTCCCCAGTCATCCAAGGATGAAGCTGACATGGCCTACTCAGCATTCGTGCTTCAGTCCAACACCATAGCTGCACAGGTCCACAATGGTCCCCAGGAAGCCTAGGCAGTGCTGACCACCTACCCCTGCCTGTGACAATCAACTTGAGAATCACACTGATCCACTCGCAGCCCACGCCCATCACATAGGCTCTTCCCTCCTGTCCTCAGAGGCGTGCTGAGTCCTTCCTCAGCTATGGAAGCCTGGCCTAGTTCTGCCTGCTGAGGAGAGAGCGTGAGGAGTTCTATTGCTGTCAAAAGAGTCATATGGAAATGAGTCCAGTCCGAGACGCATCTCTGAGGGAAGAGGATTTGGAGCATGGGCTCATTTCAGGAGGGAAAGCCATTTGAAGCCACTTTGTACCATATGATAGGACATCAGTACAATTCTCCTCTCCTCCATCTCTCCTTTCCTCTCTCCTTGATTCAAACAGCACACTTAGAACTCACTAGGCTTCAGGTGCCTACTAAATGCTGAGAGTCAGGGCACAGCCCTTTTATAAACATCACTGGAAGAGACACCATCTCCTCTCAGATTTTGTCTTTTTACTAAAGTATCATTCCCAGGCATACCCTCTGCCTCCCCACCTCATAGGCAACATAAGAAATGTAAGTCCTGCAGTCTAAGGCATATGCAAGCTATAAGAGCACCATGATTTTCAGATGAGAAGAGATTTTTCTCCAGGGTACCCAGTGAGATAAAGGAGTGTCAAAATAGATGTGGCAACTCCTGGCTCTTGGCCTGGGATCTGTCTTCAAGATTTCTGATCTTGTTAGAGGGAGAACTTTAGCATGAGGAAAAGTAAGGGGGGAAAATGAGTTAAGTGGCCATGGTGGTGTGCTCCTGTAATCCCAATATTAAGAGGTAAAAATAGCATCAAAAGTTCAAGGTAATTTTTGGCTATCTAGGGAGTGTAAGGCCAGCCTGGGATACATTGAGACTTGGTTTCAAAGAAGGAGAAGGGAGCAGGAGGAGGAGGAGTGGGAACAGGAAGAGGAGCAGAGCAAGGAGCAAGAGGAAGAGAAGGAAGAAGAGGAGGAGGAGGAGAAAGAGGAGGAGGGGGAGATGAAGAAGAGGAAGAAGAAGAAGAAAGAAAGAAAGAAAAAGGAAGAAGAAGAAAGACAAATGGATCTTTCCTGGTCTTACCTTTTCCCTTCTTGTCACTATGTGGATACATGAGTATCTCAGATAAGAAGACAGATACTCTCAACCTCTTAGATGAAGAGAGTTTTGAGCAGACAGGAAGAAGATGGAGCATGGGAGCACCTGTTCTTCCAATAGTCAAATTAAAACTGTTCCTCTATGAGCTCTGCACTTCAGCCAGCACCTATAAGCTGGAACCAACAAATGTCCATTAGTAATTAAAGTCTATGATTGCCACCAAGGAGGCTCAGACTGCGTTTGTCCCCATACCTTAGCTCCTATTTTAGGTACCCCAGGGTATATATTCAATAAACTCAGCCACCCGAAGTTTGAGCTGAAGAGATCTTGAACAATATACTTTGAGGTCTTGAACAATATACTTTGGGGACAGACACTAACCAATTTGCTCTTTGTGGAGCTCAATCTTCTGGGGCCACCAACTGCAGTATTTTGTCTTCATTCCCTGGCCCTAACCTAGATAGGTGTCTTGAATTCCCTCTCAGAAAAAAAAAAGAGGCAGAGAAAATGATGAGGAATGTCCAGTCCCTTTTGTTTGCAATGGTACAGATCTAGCTTCTCTGGTAATGGTAGAAAGTCATCCCAAACAAGGTATACCTAACAGTGTCACCTGTTATTACAGCACTGAAGTGTCACCTGCTATTACAGCACTATCCTTTCCCATCCCCACACCCTACACTGTTTGCTAAAGGGCTCTGTGTACCCACAGAAGTTAAGTGTCTGCTTTCAGTTAGTTACCAGAGACCCGATCCTGGGCTCATCACATGGCCTACCCCAATCCCTGCCCTCAGAGGCCAAGAAATGTCACTAAAGCCACAGGTAATGTCACATTATTCCAAACTCAATATGATCAGTAACCAATAGCAAGTGCACTACATAAAGCTCATCCACTCCTGAGGAAGTCCCTTACAAGAAGGAAGCTGGATCACCGGTGGGTGTGAAGGTTGTTAGGATGACATTTAATTCTGGACAGAAGATTAACAATCAACAGTGAGACTGCTGATGATAAACAGCTCAGCAGTGGTCACCCACTATAGAGGGAGTTACTGAAACATCTCTCATGACAAGGGACATTATCTTTGTAAGGCCGTTACATAATGGCACAAGTATTCATTAGCAAGGCCTACCTAGCAGTTCTGAGACATTTGGTATAGCAGTTGACAATACTTTGTAAACTGAAGTAATATCTAACCATTTAAGACTTTTCTAAGACTGCAGGATTCTTCCAAAAACAGTAGATATTAAGACGAGGTTAGAGACAAACCACTTACGATGAAGACTATGAAGCTGGACCCCAAGGCAAAGAAACCTGTAGCGTACCCCCACCCAAGCTTCCCTGAAGTATTTTACTATGCTGGGGAGCCTGTACCACAAATAGAAATAATGAAGCATTTATCTCAGAAATAAGAATATTCAAGTGGGCAAAGGACACACTAGATAAAAGGTATAAGAGGGGGGTCAGTAGTGCCAAGTAATGGTTACATAATAGTACCGTTGGACCCATGAATCTGCCGAAAATAAAAACAGGTCACATAGCCATATGAGCCAAGGACTCAAGAGGGTATCTTCCAAGGCCCTTAGGTATGATGGCACACGCCCTATAGTCACAGCACCAGGGAGGGTGAGGCCAGAATATTGTGAGTTTCAGGCCCACCTACATTACCTATCTCAAAGAGTAAATTAAAAAGGATTTCTGGGTATGATGATAGATAAGGAGCTGCCTCTATGTGCCCCAGTGAAGGAGAAGAGTCGGGATCAAAACGACTAGAATTCCTGTAGGGGAGGTGCTGATACTGAAGTCTGGTTTCCTAACTAGTCCTTGATTTGTTCAATAAAGGAGGCAGGGAGCCAATTGCTGGGCAGAAGGAACAGGTGGGATTTCAGGGTCCCAGGGGAAAAAGGAGACTGAGGAAAAGAGAAGGGCTTTCTCTGCCACGCTCTAGAACAAGAAACACAAAGCAATCATGTAGGACATCAGAGAAGCTACAGCCGATAGCCAAGGAGGTCAGAGAAGGCTAGCTGATCCAGGCTGGCTGGTAAGTTTAGGGCAGGAGATTCTGTGCTCTGCAATTGTGCTAGCCGGCAAAGTCTAAAGTAATAAAGCTGAGAGTGTGTGTTTTATCCGAGGATTCACAGGTCTCCAGTGGGGCTGGTAATGCGACCCCTCCAGGAGCAAAGGCCTTTAGAAAAGAGAAGCCGAGTTGGTGATGGCGGCTTGGCTTGGTGAAGCTAAACTGGGAGGAGGAAAAGAAAGCTGGGGGGGGGGGGGGGCGGAGCTCAGACTGCAGCTCCTGGGTCACAGCTCCTGGGAAAAGGCTTAGCTGGAGGCTTGGCTAAGCCAGGGGAGGAACAAAAGAGGAGCAGAGTGAGCAGGTGGAGTGCCTCAGCTTCCGGGGCAAGCCAAGAGTAAGACTGGCTAAACCAGGAGGGGCCAGAGCTGGGTCGGGCTCAGATCCCAGAAAAGGCAGAAGCGTGTTTTTTTTAAATTACACGCAACTCATTTCTATGAGAGAGAGATCAGAAGAACATCCGAAAACGAAGACAGGTAACAGAGAGAGGGAAGAAATAAGCCATGGTGACTTCTAGAAAATCATCATGGTGAAACATCCAGGAGCAGGTGCTCCCCGGCCATTCTACGGTGCTCATCCCAGGCTGGGGTCAGGAGTAGCGGCCAGGGAGCCGTGTGCTGAATTTGGTACAGTCCTGCTACTGAGCACAAGAATTCTTAGACGAGAGCTGTCCGAGAAGAGGAATAAAAAGCGGTCAGAAAGCCCCGGGAAGAGGGTGGCCAGCAGCCACCACAAACACAAGTGTGAGTGTACCCTCCACATCCCTTCACAGAAAGCCCCAACTGCACACCAGCGATAAAGCTCCGCTAGGCAGACGGGCCTGGAGAAAGGAGAACCCCATACAGCCCCCTTCCAGGAGGGAAGACATACCGATTTGATGTGTTTGACGCCATTACTCACTCACCTGCAAAGACTGCAGTCCAAGATGGCTGAGAGAGAGGGACGGACTGTGTCCGTCACCACCAGTAGGAAACGTGGGCTACTCTTCTATGCCCATAGTGCAATAAGATTGGAATGTTAAATATTGGCTTCGGTACTTCAGTTGCTTGGTTGTTTTGTTTTAGCTTCTGCTCATCGGAATAGCTTTCATGACTGTCCTTTCTTTTCTTCTGGTCTACGCCTATTCTAGGACATTTTCTCCAGTATGCCTTATCGCTCAGATCCACAATTATCTTCTTTTTTCAAACTTTGTATCTTCCCTTCCCCATTCCTTTTACTTATTTACGTCCTCCCCTTTCATTTCATTATTAATTTGCTTAGCTCTCAAAACTTATTAACTATGTTCTCCCGAATCAGTAACCCTAGTGCCATTGTCCCTAAATGCAACTATGAACACAAGGGAAGGGCTAAGTGCCCACTACTGCAAGTTTACACCAGGGCTGATGCCAGTCTTTGCATCCTTTGCTGTAGCCAGCATCCCTTCTAAATAGGTCAGGAAGCATCAACACAAAACCAGCTCTCCAGAGGGGCTTGAAAGAAAGTCAGAGTGTTGGAAATGTAAAAAAAAAAAAAAAAAAAAACGCCAGAGACCACAACCACCCTAATGGAAGTGCTAAGCATGCACATGTTCGCAACACACACACACACACACACACACACAGACGTACACACAACACACACACACACACACACACACACACACACACACACTAAGCAATATAAGAAAACAGCTACAAAGCAACAGTTCCCTCTAACCAGAAGACAGTGGGGGATGAAATCTTAGAAATATTTCAGAGTCCTACTTTTTAAAGAATTGAAAAGTATGTAAAAGTTACAAAGAAGCAGATGAATGAAGTGAAGAAATAAACATGGGACCGGCATCAGAGAGTTAGAGAAGTGGATGAAAAGGGAGCAAGCACTGTGGGTAACAGACAGAAACACGAGACGCTTGGGCGCAAAACTGAGTAGGAGCTGAACAGAAAGGTGGGGAGTCAAAGTGTCAATCAAATAAATAAAAATAGAGTGGACTGAATCATTAAACAAAGCCATGCCTCAAAGCGAAGAAGAAAAACTACCAAGGGATGGACAAATTAAAGGTGATAATCCATTCAAAGAATAGATATACAAATAATAGTTGGTCAGTATGACCAAAACCCAGGAAACATCCAGGTGACCAAACCCAAGCACACACACTTGCGCGCGCGCACACACAAAGTTGGGGTAAAAAAAAATCTAAAAACATAATAGACCTATAAACCCAAGAAGCATTTAGAGTTCCAAATCGAAGGAATCTCTCTTGTGTGCACACACACCACAATATATCATAGTCAAGATGGCAACACTGCAAAGCTAAGAAACTGTATGAGAGCTGTAAGGGGAATACGCCAACCCACCTACAAAGGCACACACGATAGGATAACATCAGCTCTGTCATCAGCAACACTAAAACCTGAAAAACATCTGGCAGCACCGTGTCCTGAATATACACACCTGCCAATCAAGATGGCTGTGTCCAGTAAAGCTCTCTCCTGCATCTGAGGAAAACATAAGGACATTTGCAGACCAAACGTCCTTACATTCCCTCTGTTTTTAAAACCTGCTTTCTTTGTTCTGTGGAACTATAAAACTATGAACAGGGGGGTTAGGGTAAGTAACCATGACTACTCAAAACAACCCCAGAATAAGTTCTCTCTTGTTCTTTTACAAACAAGAGCTGTAATTTTTGCATCAACACAATCATAAACTCAACAACCAAAGAGCATTTGTTGAACACCTACTGTCCTAAATGCTGTGCTCCCATTACCTACTGGATACCAGGATAACGGTGACACTTCCTGTTTCAAGAGACATCATCTTTCTAGAAAGTTTTTTGGGGGGACATGACTGACCCTCAATATATCTGGGTAATGACTGTGTGGACTGGGCTTATCCCCAGAGTCATCTGAAACAGTCTCTTACCCGAGTTGAAGAAGAGCTGCTCCTCCTGTTCTCCTGGGAGTCTGTCTCAGGCTGAGCAGCTCTGCTCCTTATATATGTGCCACATGAAGGAAATGCACTGTTGGAGGTGAGGCCTGGAAGCCCTTGGAGCCTCCAGTGAAGTTTCCATTTCCTCAAGTCCCAGAGTCCCCTGTACCCTGGCTCATCCAACATCTTCCTCAGCCCTGCCTGAGGGGATGACTGGGTGTAGCTATGAACAAAGGATGTGCCTCCCTTGGTTGCATGTGCCCTTTGAGAGTGCACACTCCACACAAAACACAAAGTCTGAAACCACACTATACAAGCAAAAGACAACTAAGGGTTTTTTGTTTGGTTGTTTGGTTTGGTTTGGTTTGGTTTGGTTTGGTTTGGTTGGCTTGTCATTTGTCTGTTTGTTTTTAATGCCCAAAGTAACTTGAGGCAAAACAAATTAAAGCGAAACAAAAATATAAAAACAAACAAACAACAAGAACAACAACAAAAAAAAAAACCCTAAAAATACCACCAGGTTCATTTTTTATTGGTCATCTACTTCTGGCTTGTATACCCAGAGAGACTATTGGAAACACAACAACAAATTTTTCCTTTGCAAGTGTTGGACAGCTAGAGATGTCTTGTTAGTTGGGGATGGGAGAGTGTGTTAGTTGGGGATGGGAGTGTGTGTCCATTTCTGCCTCTCACCACTGGGAACCCCCTCTGAATTCATACATTAGTGCTGTTGTGTCTGAAGACACGGTTTTTCTTGAGTCATCCATCACCTCTGACTCCTGCCATCTTTCCACCTCCTCTTCTTATAGTTCCTTGAGCCCTGAGGAGAGACTTTGACGGAGACATCCCATGGAGTCCCATTTAGGACTGACTGTTCCGAGGTCTCTCACTCTCTGTGCACTGTCTAGTTGTGGGTCTCTGTATTGGTTCACATTTACTGCAAGAAGAAGCTTGTCGGATAATGGCTGAGCAAGATCTATACATGTAGCAGAATGTCATTAGGAGTCATTTTATTTCAATATTCTCTTAGCATAACAATAACAGTTGGTTTTCCGGTAGAACCATGGCCTATCTAATCTTAAACCCTGGGCTACCAGAGCAGTGTCGGGCACAGGTTCCATCTCATGAAGTGGCCTTTAATTCCAATCAGATACTGGCTGGTTACACCCACACGACCTGTGCCACTATTGCTGCAGTGTGTCATGTAGGCAGGTCACCATAGTAGATCAAAGTCCAACCCCTCACACACCCCCATACTAATTCCTGCTTTTACCCTATGCTTTTTTATTAAATGAATCTTTTTTAAAAACTATACATGTTAAAATTTCTCTTCCCATTCATATATTTTCAGCCCTGACTAGCAGGCTCAACAATACAGACATATACACAATAGGTAATAGATAATACATAATACATTATACATAGTAATTACACATACATAATAATTACATATACATAATATACACAGCCACATCATATACTCACATGTCACAAAATGCATCACGTATCACAGAACACACATCACATGCCTACACACCACACAGTACCCATTTACATATGACATGCTGCATGTTTGCACTGGACTCTAATCTCACGAATTCACGATACCCTGACATCCACCCTCTCTCGTGCCCACTGTGATGCTTAGCGCATTCACCCATATTCTCCCTCTCGCCCTTCCACCATCTAGCCTACCCTAGGACTTCAAGGCAATCCTAGCCATCTGACCAAGTAAACGGAAAGCCCAGCTAGCTGTCCAACTGCAAAGAGCTCTTTCCATGAGGAACTGTAAGGCACTGGTCCTAGCTGAAACTGCCCTCGGTCAGCCACTCTAACTTTGCTGGCTGGAGGTCATCACATGCCAGTTGCCCTGAGCTAGTGGAGATCTGGAGAGAAGGGCATGGCTGGGCAGAACAGGGAAAGCAGCTTACGCCCACACATTTCCTCTTTCCTCTTTCCTCTGCACCTGCTCTGAGCTCACATTCAACCTTCAGGGCTGAGGACATCTCTGTGTTGTGTTTTGAACAGCATGTGACCAACCTGGTGTGTAGGAGTGAGTGGGGAGTGGTGTGCGGGCAGCCAGCCGGCAATGAGCCTAAAATAGTGTGGACAAAAGTGACTGGGAAGCCTAGACTTAGGGGTGTTGTTGGCAAATGAAACCCCCGCCCCAAGGAAAGCCTGGGAATCCTCCAATAAGTTACAGCTTTGCACGTTGGAAAGGCCATAAAGCTAAAAGGCCAGTGTCAAAGGGCTTTTATAGCATTTCTATGTCAGTGATTTCTGCTGTGCACCAGACAAAACAGCGGCCATCCTCAGGTTACCAGTGAGAACACGTGCTCTGGGAAGCTTGCCCGAGGCTAACAAGTGCCCAGCCTGGACAAAGCATTTTGTCTTAAATCTCAAATTGCTTTCGTGCTTCTCAGCTTCTCTCTTCTCCATCAGTGGGCCTCACCCTTGCTGCTGGGTGTCTCGACAAGTGGCTCGACCAAACTGCCAACCCTAAGGACAGAGTTGCTATGTGACTTGTCACACCTGACTCTTGGCATTATCCTTCTGCTTATTAGATGGTGACTTGTGCCTGGGCCAGAGGGAAGCTCCTTTTGGATACCACTGTGGGAGAATGAGGCCTGAAGATTAACTGAGGCCCTGGGCAAGCTGTGCCTAAGACCTCAGGGATGTTAATGTGCACGGTAGGATGCCGGAGGCCATGGCATCTCACCTCCATCTGTTTTCTAGATAAATGCAGTTCAGAGAGCAGCAGTGGGTTGCACAAAAATCTATGGTTAATATCTCTACAAATAGATGTTCACAGCTACTCATCAGAAGAGTTAACGGGTGACTCTCAAAGCCAAGCTATGGTCTGCAAAGGCTTTGTTGTTGGGGGAGAATTGGTGCTGAGGTTGTGTTGTCCTGAAGATGGAGCAACAACAAATAACTCTAGCTCAGAAGCCAAGTGATACATACGAATCCCGGGAGGTCCCTTTGAGAAGAGCGGCCAAGGCCTGGCAGTTGCTCCAGTCCTGGCTTTGAACCCTGCTCAATCATCTTTATGCAGTACGTGTTTTCTCAACTCTTGATTTCCGCTGTGGTTTGCTGTGTTTTCTTTTTTAGACAAAGACTAGCTAGCAAACAAGGCAGATTATCATTTCCTCATTTTACGCCCTTGCCCCTCAAGGAGGGCCAGCATCTCTTTCAAGCAACCAATTGTAGAAGGTTCTCAGTCCATCGGTGTGTGTCAGCCTTACTTCAGGGGCTCTTGGATGGGATTCAGCCTCCAAGGAGCCATGGACCTTCGGCTTTGGTTACTTTACTTCCTGCCAGGTGAGTGCATCTAAGGAAACTCTCAGGACTAACTTCCAGGTTGACAGCCATCTCTGACTCTAATGCTTCTTTCTGGAGAGATGCAGTTGCAGCCAGGGCACAGAAGGGCGAAGACCTGTGAGGTGGGTGCTGGCCTCTCTCCACTCAGGTAGCTTCCAGACTTCCACCCTAGACAGCTGTTAGGGTTGAAAGGAAGGTGTTGCATATCTTAACAGTTCACTTATTGAGATCTCAAAATGTGTGTCTCCGTGGTTCGTTCTTCTTGTACCTGTTTTCTCCTTTAGATCTTTCTTTTTCACTCTGGAATTGGCAAGTTTCAGCTTGAAATGAAGACTCCATAACCTATTCCCCAAGCTTATCTCAGCTATCACCCACCTACCTGGCGCCCCGCTTGAATGATCATCAAGAGATGGAATCCAATGCACCTAATGCCTTGCCTAATATACTTCTCTGGTCACCATGCAAACTGGCTATTCCATTTTCCCTAAGCACCCCTAAGATTATAATGTCATTCAATGGCCCCCACTATCTACTAACTAAAACACACTCTCTTCCCTTATATTCTGAGTGTACCATGCTTTCGAGGACCTTCTTCTAGAGAAACAGGCTCTTCTTTGAACAAATGCTACAGATTACCACTACTACACCCTCTCCCAGGCTGTCCCTTCTAAAGGAACATCATTCCTCCCAGTGTAGCATTAAGGTTCTCCACAGTCCTTCGACAACCTACCTACCTCTCACAATCATTCCCGAGCGCCTTTTGAATTCCAGACACAGTCATATCATGTTTTGGCTCAGTGTGCTTGGCTTATTCGGTTTATTTAGCTTGTTTGTGATCATTAAGCATTGTTGGGGATGTGAAAGGATTTAGAAATGGTCAGGTATTAATCAAGCTGACTTCTGGATGTGATTGTGAGGTCGTTTCCAGAAAGAATTAATCAAGGGGAGAAGACCCACCTTGAATGTAGATTGTACTATCCCGTGGGCCAAGGTCATGAACAGAATAAAAAGAGAAGAGAAAGAACGGCTGCAGAGCACTGAATTTGCCGTCCCCCATTTGTTGATTGCCCCAGGAGCCCACCCTGAGACATAATCAAGCTTCTGCCACCACTTCTTCCATGATGGTCTATACGAGCTCTCAACCTTCCTGATGTGGTGACCCTTTAATACAGTCCATGTTGCAGTGACCCTTAACCGGAAAATTATTTCCATTGCTACTTTGTAACTGTAATTTTGCTAGTGATATGAATCACAATGGGAACATCTGCATTCTCTGATAGCCTTAGGTGACCCCTGTACTCTAAATGGGTTGTTACCCATAAGTTGAGAACCACTAGTCTCAAAACTGTGAACACAAATAGACCTTCCCTCAGTGAAATTTCTTCTCATCAGATATTTTGTTGCAATAATGAAAGAAAAGTAATGAATAGAGTAAACTAATAACAAGAAGTGAGGTTACTATTGGGAGAAATCTGACCTGCTAGTTAGAGGCCTTCAGAACTAGTTTTCAAGTAAGATAGGTGGATGATCTAGAGAATGCTGAGAATGTTATAAGCAGAGGCTGATTGGGTCATTCTGGTAAAAGCGCAAAGGACAAAAATGGCAACAAAAACAAAATACTGCTCACAGGAGAACAAGACTCTATCTGAAATTTGGGCAGGAGTCATTTGTTGTTCACATTATAAAGAATCTGGCTGTGTTCTGATGGTGTCTCCAAGATTCTGAAGTTGTCTGACAGGGGAAATGTAAATGCGGGATAACATTCGTGCCATGGCATGGTTACTGCTCGCAGTGTTTACCCAGATTTACAGTGAGAGAGGACACAAGTGTGTGGAAAATGTGCTGCTTGGCAAAGAAAGAAACTTAAACTCAGCTAAAGCTACAAATAGAGCAGACCAAAGTTACAAATAGAGCTATGATTCTTTAAAAGACTGTGCAGTTAAGAAGTGTCTTAGTTAGAGTTACTATCGCTGCAACAAAATGTCATGACCAAAAGAGCAAATGGGGGAGAAAAAGATCTTGTTGTTGTTTTGTTTTGTTTGCTTACACTCCCATATCACTGTCCATCATCATGGCTTGCACAGCCTGCTTTCTTATATAACCCAGAACCACCAACCCAAGAATGACACCACCCACGATAAGCTGGACCCTATCCCACCAATCATAAATTTAAAAAGTGCTCTACAGGCTTGCCTATAACCCAATTGTACAAGGGCATTTTCTTAATTAAGGTTTCTCCTCTTAGATGACTTTAGCTTGTGTCAAATTGGCATAAACTGGCCAGCAAGAGGAGAAGCCTTTGCAATGGCACAACAGGAAAGATGAATTAAGCACAGTATTTCACCTCCCAAACTGTAGCCAGGCAAACTCATTTGACAAACTTTCATTTGAAAGGAAAGAGCTTAAGGAAAGAGAATCTTCAGGTATGATGCTAGCTCAGGAAGTGTTTTCTTAAGGTTCTCCTCAAAGAAACACAGGCTGTTCAGGCTGTGGTCCAGGGGGCCACACTACATCTCGAGCTTATAGTAGAACCCAATGGCACCATCCGCACACGGCTGTCTTTGCAGTTGCACAAAATATAAGAGTAGAGGGTTATGAAGGTGAGCGCCAGGGTTCTAAACAGCCTCTCAGGCTAGGCAAAGTGTGGTAGGGCTGGATTCTCTCTGCAAAGAACCTGAGAGGGTGGCTGTGTAGGTGTGAGAGTGAGGGAGTGGAGACCCCAGGATTTTGGAGGTTCCAGAAATGTGGGGGAAATCAAGTCACCGAGGAAAGCTGTAGGTACCAAGTGGAGCCTTCCTGGTGAGGCATCACATGTGCCACAAGCAGCAGAGAAGGAATGTATGGATTTTTCATGATGATGTGAGCATGCAAAATATTCTAATTAATAGTTTGTTGTTAGTCATGTGTTCTTAAGACAGGGTCTCCTGTTTCCTGGGCTGGCCTTTAATGAGCTATTTAGATGAAGATGGCCTTGGCTTCCTGATTCTCTTGTAGATGATCTCAAGAGCTAGAATTAAGGGCATATGCCACCAAGACTGGCTACATAGGCCTGATCTCAAGCTCATGTTTCTGTGTGTGCACTGTAGCAAAGTAACCACATCCCTAACCCTTGACAACATCTTTGAATAATTATATTATGATATTCTGGCCTCTGTGTATTAATACTGCCCTCAGGCCTCCAAATATTGGGATAGGCCTGTCCTTAGTGCTCAGATGATATTGAATGAAGCCTTATGAGAAGGTCTCTCATGAACCAAGGCAGTATGATAGGATGTGGGCTACCAATTTACGTAATTCACTAGTAATGTCTTATGACTTGATACACACACACACACACACACACACACACACAGAGAGAGAGAGAGAGAGAGAGAGAGAGAGAGAGAGAGTAAAAGTTTATTCTTTTAAAATTGTTACTCTGTGCACACCACAGCACACAATAAAATGTACAGGGAATGTACAGGGACCTGAGGATAAGTTTTGAGAGCCATATAACAGCTTCTATCTACTTAAGATAGGGTCTCTCTCATTGTTTCTGTTGCTATGCTATGTACGTTAAGTTTACCTATGAACTCCAAAGCAATTCTCCTTTCTCCACCTCCCATTCTACCATGAGAGTGAGGGGATTACAGTCACTTATCTAGCATTTTACATGGGTTCCAAGAACTGAACTTGGATTGCCAAGCTAACTACTTTACCCATTGGGCATCTCCCTGAACCTCACGCAATTTAATCTTGATTCATTACCATGCAGATGAGTTTGGTCACTGGCACTTGGATGATATTGTTATTTCCCAAGATAGAAAACTCTTTTATGAACAAGCAGGTTTAGAAAGAGAGATGAGTTCTCTTCTCTCTGTTGTTAGATATTATCTTAAATATACAAAGGAGTCTAAGGGCCAGAGCAAGTTTGGAGCTATAAAGACAAGATTAGAAACAGCATGTGTTTAGTTGAAATCTAACCTATCAGCATCTGTAAGTAAAAGGTCCTAGAATAAATGAGGCAGTGTAGAGAGAAGAGAGAAGACACACAGGTATACATCAGGTACTGAGCTCTGTGTAAGCCCAGCACTGAGAGGGAGATGAAGGTGAGTGAGAGAGGAACCCAGCACGGGAACAGATATGACAGTATGGCACTGGGGTGGTGCACAAAAAAACTGGTCCTAGGAAGGAGGACTCAGGTGGGTCGAATACTGCCAGAAATGAAGACAAACAAGTGACCTTCAGAGACAGCAACGACGATGGTTGTTTTGACCCAGATGAGAGCATTTTTGTGGGTGTGTTAAGAGACAAAATTCTGATTGAAGTTGATCGAAGAGAAACTGAAGAAATGGATGCACATTGGATGAGGCACTTGAGAAAGCACATAGAAAGGACTGGCAGAGATGCTAACTGGTTTTGAAGGAGCCAGCATCAGGGCTGTGATGAGCCATTGCAGGACTGAAGAGAGCCAAAGGTGCAGCAGAAAGTGGAGGGCGGGTCATTGCAGACATTCTAAAGCCAAAGAAGGCTAGACTTGGCTTTCAGCTGGAGGGGGTGCCTTTGGAAATGAGTTCGGACTCTTTTCTGCAGCCTAGCTGTCAGCAGGCGCCAGGCCTGTGCACATGCAGACTGCTGTAGATGAAGAGGAGCGCTAAGTGGAATGTCCTCATGCTCTAAAATATTATTACCTTATTTATTTGTTTGTGGTCTGTTAGTTTGTTTATTCTAAAGCATGTGCCACAGCATTCATACAGAGCTCAGAAAACAGCCTTAAAGGAGTTGTCCTTCAATCTCAAAAAGATGTTTCTCTCCATCACGTGGACACTGGGATTCAAACCGAAATCTCCAGGATTATTAGCAAGTGCCTTTACCTACTGAGCCATCTCATCGACCCGCTTGGCCTTTTAAAAGGAATTTAAAAGTTTACAGTCAAGGGCTGGGTAGGTGGGTAAAAATGCTTGTCACAAAAGCATGAGAACCCAAGGTGAGAGCCACGGCATCCACTCAGGGACACACACCTCTGCGCCCAGCGCTGAGAAGGCCCAGGGTTGCTGGTGAGTGAGTGAGCTGCAGGTTCAGTTAAGGAGATGCCTGTCCCACAAACACTCATAAACTCCAGCTCTTTAATAAACACACAGGTCTCAAGCCAGGCGTTTTCCCGGCCTTATTTTTCCAAGCATTATGTTTCAGGTCACTACCACTCCCGCCTAGAAAATCTCCAGCGTGTCCTCAGCCCTCAAGGCCCGACATTATTTTCCCTTCATCTGCACTATGGAAAGGTTATAGGGTGTCAACATTTCAGACACACATTTTCATCCAACTACGTATAGACAGTGACTTTTCAAATTACATCATTCCTCTTTTTCTACTATTTCTACAAATTCAGTCACCAAATTAGAAGTTATAAACTAGAAATTACTTAATTGCCTCTATAATATTAGTATCAAATTGGTAGATTCTTTTAGATACTTTCTTTCCGCCTCCCCTTTTTGCCCAATAGTCACTTTTAAAAAAAATCAGGACCCTAAACCAGCCTAGACAAAGGGAGCCACCACGCCCAAGGACAGGACAATTCATAGGCATCCGAGAGCCCCCAATGACTGATGTAGACCCAGCATTTCAAACTTCTAAAGGACGAATCCTACTGACTTCCCTCTGTCGTGGAAATCTGTTTCTGTAATCTTGGTCATAGATGTTACTATAAACTCCAAAGAGAGCTAGTTAGCTTGTCCTTGAATCTGGTCATTTTTGAGATTCCTTCAACCTCTGAATCAGGTCTTCAGCCTTGACTGTCTGGAAATTGGGGAATGTGCTGCATTTCCATTGCCTGTGTCCAGGCATGGAACCATCTCATGAGTTCTGTTGGCCGAAGTTCTAAGCAGCACTGAGCTCTGTGTATTATATACAAGATTCCTTGGCAGACTAGGAACTTAGACTTCTGGCTGAGCCCTCTCCGCCTCTTCTCCCCTCAAGCTTGTTAACATAGCTCCACTTTCAGATCTCAACACTTCCTGTGGAGATCTGCACTCCTCTGCACCCTCACCTAACCCCATCTCTGTTTTACTGCCTCTCTACCCTTCAATATTCCACTCTACCAAAATATACTAATCTAGATGCCCTAAGCCCATTTATATTGTTTTTTTAACTCTCATATGACTAAGCTCATTGGAGCTAATCAGAATGTAGCATTTGTAGATAAACATTGATAAGCCATCAGGTTTCCCTGCCACATTCTCTCTCACATCCCCATCTTGATACCATCTGTTCTTCTTACCTGAAAGGCCCATCTCCACCTTAGGCCTCCAGGCCCACCTAAACAAATGCATGATTTACACTATAGATACACACTTTATACTATCACCTTCATGATGGTTTGAATGAGAACATATCCATTCATTCATGTTTGGACGCTGGCTCCCACTTGGTGGAACTACTTGGGAAGGATTAGGGGTTATGACCTTGTTGAAGTAGGTGTGTCACTGGGGGTGGGTCTTGAGGTTTCAAAACTCCACATCTTTCCAGTTCTTTCTTTCTCTGTCTCTCTCTGTCTTTCTGTCTATCTCTCCCTCTTCCTCTCATTCTCCTTCTCCCTCTCCCTCTCTCCTTCTGCCTCTTCCCCTCCCTCCTTTCCCTTGTCTCTCCCTTTTACTTGTAGATCAAGATATAAGCCCTTGACTACTGCTTCAACACCATACTTGCCTGCCTGCTACCATGGCTCCCACCACAGTGGTCATTAATTCTCTGAAACTATGAGCCGCAAATTAAATGTTCTCTTTTATAAGTTACCAGGTCTAATACCTGGCTGTTGATATTGTTACAGCTATAGAAAAGCAATTAAAACAACCCTCTTCTCAGTATATGGAGGCACTTGCTGAGACCCACTGAGGTTGCCATCTGTGGCTTTACCTTCTGCTGTAGTGGGTTGGTTTACGCTATACTTTTCTTTTCCTGCTTTTTGATGTCAGGGACTCATGACCCACAACTTCCACTCCTCCCTGATCTGTTTCTCTTCCAGACATATGTATGTTCATACCCAAACACGTATACTCACACTCATGCATACCCTGCTTTCCCTTCCAGGAGTTCTTCATACTAGTGACCAGTATCACCTTCTCAGTTTCCCTCCATGCCCATTCATTCATGGTACAGCACTGAACATCACTTCCCACAAAGCCTTTCTCCCAGGACACCATCCCCTCAGTAGCCTGAGTCAGGTGCTCCTGCTTGCTGCTTTCAGGGAGCTGTCCCTCTCAAGGAACCTATTACACTGTGCTGCAGCAGCCATCTGTTGGTATAGCTTACCATATGACTTATTGTATGAGAGAGGAGCGCCCATAAAAGGCTTCAAATGTGTACTTGCTGGATGGTTTGTTAGAGCTGAAAGGAGGAGTGGGTAGATGAACAAATTTGAGGGGAGGGGAAGAACGCAGAAGGAAAATGTGCTGTAAGAATGGGTCACCTTTCTCACCCCCATACTTAAGTCACCGGGGAGGTTATTGTCACTCGGAATCACTCCTGGAATCCCATTTCTCTTTGGAGTAGGCACTGTAGTTGTGTCTAAGTCCTTACAGTCTCGGGTTTAACTATGAGGCTGAAACTGAGGACGTGGGGTGGGTACAGGGTAAGCCTGAATGAGATTAAAGCCTTGAAGGATCTAAGCATAAGTCAAGTCAGAAATCACTGCAGGGCTGAGGTTGCGCTGATGATGGGGGCATGGCTCGATCCAGGGGCTAATGTGGGGGTGGTCTGGGGTCAGCACTAGGTCTGGAGAGATGTGCAAGAGTGAGTATATGGCCAACGTTGAGATACATCTAAGAATGGGTCTTCTTCTACGTTAATCTCTTCTCCTCGCAGTGTCCGGGGCCCGGAAGGTCCTTCCAGAATTACAGCTGGATGCAGAATTGGGTGGATCCGTTACCATCAAGTGTCCACTCTCTCAAGTACACAGTAGAATGTATCTGTGCCGGCAGATGACCAGCCCTGGAATATGTACCACTGTGGTGTCCACGGACTTTGTCAAGATGGGATATGAGAAGCGAGTCACCCTGAAACCACTCGTTGACAAGAAGCTGTTCCTAGTGGAGATGACACATCTGACTGAAAGTGACAACGGGGTCTATGCCTGTGGGGTGGGCAGGCACACAGACCGGGGCAAGACCCAGAAAGTCACCCTGACTGTCCACAGTGGTAGGTGTTTCGAAAACTGAGCCCGGCATCAAACTGCACTACCCCATTCCATTGCTGTATTAGCCAGCCCAGGGATAACACAGAACAGCAGATGAGTTTTCTAGCTTAGACACCCCAGCCTAGAACTTTCTAGCCACAGGCGATGGGAGGAATAAGATAGATGTTGTATGTTGCTCACTCAACCCAGGGCATGAGTGGAGAGGTAGACATTAGGCAGAGGAGAGGTTTTGAGGCTGGGGAAACCAGAAGAGGAGCTGTATGTGTCCTATGTAATCACCTCATGAGAGGTCTTGGGTGGATAAAACAGAGAAGCAATGATCAAGCCAAATGTGTTACTATATGGTCGGGTCTTAGATTCCTTCTTCACCCTGACTTTTCAGTCACATCCTAACATGAGCACCACTGCTTCAGCAACTTATAATCCCAACAGCCCAGTGGCTTTCTAGGGATGCTGGATATGCTGGTGGAAAAGGCCAGCACACCAGAAAGGCTCCGTGCCCGGTTCCTTTTTTTGTTGTCTCCGTGAACCATTCTCATCTCCTCCTGGTCTTGGCTGAGTCAGCTCTTACTTGAACCCCCAGTCCTGTCTCCTCCTTGATGATCACCAACACATCCCTCTTGCCTCCAGTAGAATACCCAGAACCATTCTGGGAAGATGAACAGACATCTGAGCCGTCGAGATGGTTGTACGGATTTCTACCGCAACCGATTCCCTGGCTCCCTATGGGTGAACATGGCAGCTCTTCTGAATTCCTATCCAAAGGTCAGTTGGAGGGATCACATACCACCACCAGGTGGCACTACAAGCAACAAAGTATCCAATTCACAAACCCCAGGTCCTTTTTGAATGGCTGGAAACCAAGACTGGGCAGACGTTTGCCAGCTGGAGGTCATTATGCTTCCTGCTACCTGCAGGGATGTCTGCTACCTGCGGGAAATTGGTGGTTTTGACAGCTCTATGTGGCAATTAAAAGATGACTGTCATACTAACATCTCCATGCATCTTAACGTATACCCGATGAGTTAGGTATATTCATTGGACATTGTCGCACTAGGAGACCCTGCTGGGGTCAAAAGAAGCAGTGTACCCCGGGCGGATCATAGATGCGTGAGTGTTAATGGCTGGGATGAAATTGGGGAGAATATATGAGCACCAAAAAAAAAAAAAAAAAAAGCAATTTACTCCCCATGTTCAGAAGACAGTGGGTGCTTTTCTGCCCGTGAGGTCAGGAAAGGCTTCCTAAAGAAAATATTTCAAGCAATGCATGCATGGGAGTTTTCTGTGTAGATGGCATGCTATATAGGCATTTCTGGTTATGGGGACTGCAAAAACAGAGGTAGTGTGCATGGGCGAACAATGAGAAATGGCTGAGGGTGGAAGAGGAGACCCACCCCTCCTGGAGACTGGAGAATACAGCATGTCTACCATCCCTGTAAGCTTTCCTTTCTCTCTCTCTCTCTTGAAGTTACCACAGCAACTCCAAAGACCGAGGCCCCTCCAGGTCACCAGCCCTCCAGCATCACTTCAGTAACCAACCTTCCCAGAGTTTACAGAACATTTTCTGTAACCACTACCAAGTCCCCAGAGCTCCTGCCATCGACCACACCCTCGAAGACCTCCACTCAGCAAGCAGTCGGGCCCCTAGAGGCCAGCTACAGCCACCACACCAGACGCAATGGGCAAAGGTAAGAAGGCCTGCTTACTAAGAGCCCTGAAGTCAACCTGCACCCTTCTCAGCTCTGTCTACAGAAATCCACGGAGAAACGTTTCAATAGCTGGGAACAGCGATCAGGAGGCAGATCAACTTTACTTAGGGTGATTCAAGGCTTATACAGTTTTGGGGGACTGAGTGTAGGAACATCCAGGATGGGCGAATGTCATTTGGCTGGGGGAATAGGGTACCTAGAATGCCTCATTAGCATGGGGAAGCATTTTAGGAATCTCTGAACAAGTTTTATCAGGAGAAAGAAAATTGATCCTGTAATCTAATTGAGGTTTCCTGATATTGCTCGGGTAGAAGCATCTGTGTGTACTTAGAATTCCCAGATAGGTCGAAGGAGAAACCCCACTAATGAAGGGAGTCTTTCATAATTCACCAGGCCCAGAGGCTACCCAGTCATGATAGACTTCGACCTTAATTTGCAGGATTTTCCCACAAGTTGTATTCTTTGCAACTCCCTAGTTCTGATCTTATAGAAAGACACAAGCCTTTCAATCATACAGATTTATTCAGGTCTTTTTCAATGTATAGGTAAATGAGAAAAGTGTTTAATTAATTTAAAGTAATTAAAAGTATTTACTAATTAATAAGCGTTTAAAAAATTACTCTCATTTTTTCCTTTTCCTTCTTAATGCTACTAGTGCTGTGTGACAAATGTGTCTATAACTTAGCATTTTTCTAAATATCAGACCTCAGTGAACCACTAGGGGGCAGCATTAAAGCAAATGTGTATGAAAACCCTCAGGTAATTTGCCTGAGCAAATACAAACTCACTAGTGAGAAAAAAAAAAAAAAAAAAAGGCTCTCAGAATCATTTAGATCCTACAAGTGAGGGGACTGGGACAATAAAATCTACGTGGTTTCAGTGAAAACAGGTTCCTATCTCAGAAATCTATGTAACAAACATTTATTTATGGCCGGGCACTGTAAAGTGTCCAGGTATGGTTAATGCACGTCTGCCTATGCCGAGGTTTCGAACTGTGGGAACAGGAGCCATATCGGACCCTGCTGTACACCGGCTGCCTCCAATTCTTTCCACGTTCTTTGGTTTTGGTCAGAACAGTTTTGTGCAGATTTTGTGATCCCCATTCATAAGGAAATAAGGCTCAGGAAAATGAAAACTCGCTCAAGACCACATAACCAGTAAAACGAGGAACTTACAATTTGAACCAAAGACTCCTGACCCCATAAACAAATCCCTTTGGGAGTGATGGAGGGGATTCTGTGAACAATGGGTCAACTTAAGTCATCTCCAAAGAAAGGTGGTCACTCAAGAGTGAGTCTTTAAATTTCTTTCCTCATTCAAGTTCTCTGTCTCCTCCCCCACCCCCAACCCTCCCACCCTCCTCTCCCTGCCAAGGACTCTCCACCATCGCCCACAATATGGGAGAGAAGACCGCGGGCTTCACATCCCCATCCCAGAATTTCACATCCTGATTCCGACCTGCCTGGGCTTTCTCTTGCTGCTGCTTCTGGGACTGGTGGTAAAAAGAGCCATTCAAAGGAGGAGAGGTGAGCCACTTGGGGTTCTGGGCTTTGGTTGGGAGACCTGAGGTACAAGAGCCCCGAGCATCCAGAGCCTGAACTCCCAGGGAATGAGGGATGGAGTCTAAACGTACTGCCCAGGCCGCACATTGTCAGGCATCATAGAGGCCTGGGGAAGAAGAGGAAGGTTTCCACTGGTGGGTGACGCCATGCCATTCTCTCTCTCTCTCTTCCTGGTGACGCCCTGAAGCCTTCTCCAGGCGCGTGGGCCGATTGGCGATGAGACTGCGAGGCCGGGGTGCTTCCCGCCCGTTCCCCGCACAGCGCCGGACCGCTCCACAGAGGCTCCGCTCACAGAACAACGTCTACAGCGCCTGCCCGCGGCGCGCACTGGGACTCGACAACGTGGGTGAGCGCACACACCAGCGAAGCGCGGAGACTCAGGCCAGCCTGGAACCGAGGACAAGTGATTGACTAGGCGTGGGAATGCCCGGCCCTCACTGCTCTCTCTGTCTCATAGGTTCAGCGGAGGCTCCACTCCTCAACGCCCCAGCCTCTGCATCCCCTGCCCTGCAGGTAAGCTCCACTCTCCCCAGCCCATGCTCAGCTAGGTTCTCCCAACCCCCAACCGATTGGGTCCAGTCCCTAGGTTGAAGCCCAGGGATGCCACCTCTCCTGGTCCATCCCCAAAGATCTGTGTTTATCTTAGTTACCTGACCAAGTGTTTCTTTTTGGATAAATGGATGCTGAATAGCTTTAGACTGATAGGGAAGATAGGCCTGCAGGACTATGGTGTAGAAAGGATGCTAGGTTTCCACAAGGCTAGAGGGGATAGATAGATAGATAGATAGATAGATAGATAGATAGATAGATAGATAGATAGATAGATAGATAGATAGATAGGTAGGTAGATGATGGATGGATGGATGGATGGATGGGAAAGAAAGAAAGAAAGAAAGAAAGAAAGAAAGAAAGAAAGAAAGGAAGGAAGGAAGGAAGGAAGGAAGGAAGGAAGGAAAAACGAGAAGTAATAAAAATGTAACCGCGCCTAGGCAGAGATGCAGACATCCAACACAGGAGGTGTCAGTTTGTTCCCCCAAATTAAGGGAACATTCTTTAAGCATCCTCAAGGTCTAAAACATTGGATTTTGGAGTCAGAAAAATATTAATAAGGGCACCAAGTGTGTGTGTTAATTAGTGTAAATTAATTAAATACAACAGACTCCCAAATACTCAGGATTCAAACCAGCGGGACAGGAAGAAGAGGATTAATTCATGAGGTCATCCAGGGATTTTGTTCCAACAACTCCAGCCAACTTTCTGGTTTATGGTTATTACTCAAACACCAGCACCAAGTTCTAATTTCTACCCACAGGGATGATGGCTTCTTGAGAATCATGATACTGATTTTTCACTAACATTCGCCTCCCATTAGCTGCCATGCAGTCATGTCTGCCTTCAGGGGAGGATATGAATGCCTTGCCTGGCTGGCAATGTACGAATTCAATGATCATGTGTCTGGATAAAACGGGAAGAATGTTACCTAGCCCTGGAGTCATCTCTAGCCATTTGAATGTGCCCCCCCCCACACACACACACATACACAACCAGTCTTCAAGGCTTGGCCTTGGGAGTGAATATTCCAGCAAACCTGTCTGCTCTACCTAAAGGCCAGGCTTTTATTGTTATTCTGCCTTAATCTCACACAGACCCTCCTCTGTGCTGCCCCTGCTAAAAGCTAAGCCTGTCTTATTCTCTCAATAAAGACAGATACAGATATAGATATAAATATAGATATAGATAGATATAGATAATAAATATACAGGGTTCATATGCTCCGTGGCTTATTTCACTTTTCATTGTGACTATTTTTTATTTTTTAAACCAAGTAAGTTGACATTCGGTGGGAGATGTGTTTCTAAAGCACCCTTCTGCTGTTTCTCTCGTTGACAAAATATAAAATGTAGAAGTCCTTCACAACAGATGCTTCCTGCGTTCAGAGGGCTGCCCTTCTAGTTTTTAGGACTTCCGTTTAGATGACTGACTGAAGCCTCTGTGGTAGCATTCTTCTGTGGGGACCTCGGTACTTGTGTGATGTTAGTCTTGACACAGCATGGTCTTCTGAGAACCACCTTGAAGGGCAGGCCCTGGGGTGTCTCACGGAGGGAAGAGATGTCCCACCATGCCTGCATGATCTGCAGTCTTCCCCCGATACCCAGCCCTTTGCTGGAATGTGCTCTTGTACCACGTCATGGCCTCTCCAAGTCCTTGCAGAGATACAAGAAATGATTCACCCTACCTCTGACTGCTTGCCCGAGAAGACACATATTTCTCGCACAAGTCATATCCCTTTATCCCCAAGGGGAGACTTCTGCAGGTGGGCCTCCTTCACACTGCTCAGCCCTATGCTTTCAGTCTGAACCCCATGCAAAGTGTGTCCTGCCCACATTAGAATGAAGTCGTTTCCAGTTCTTTGAAGTGAGGCTGTGCCCCGAAAAGCCCCAGGGCTGGCCCTCTTGATGGAGTTCAGCCAATCCTGCATTTTTTCGGTCAGGAGCTCAGCAACTGTGGCCCTGCTCCTTTGTTTCCACTCCAACAGATGCGACAATCACCCAGCCAGAGCTACTGACACTCCTTTGGTTTCCAGGTACTTGAAACTTCTTGGCCCCACACCCCATCTCTGAAGACAAGCTGTGAATACGTGAGCTTAGGCTATCAGCCTGCTGTCAACGTGGAAGACCCTAATTCTGAGGATTACATCAACATTCCTGGCCCGCCTCATTTCCCTAGCTACCCACCGGGGCCCAGACATTTATGCCAATGAGTCCTGCCTGTTTGCTGGTGTCTAGCACGCTTTCCGTACAGGATCCCTCTCACTTCCTCTGCCCTATACCCTAACTAGATTCTCGCCTTACTATCTGAGTGCCTTGAGAATGGTTAATCACAAGCTAATTTTTCACCCCACCAAAGCCCCCTGAGTTCTGGATCGAACATGCATAGCATTCATTTATTATGATGCCAATTGTCCTTTCTGGATCGAACATGCAGAGCATCCAATTTATCATGATGCCAGCTGTCCTTTCTGTACCATCTAACAGCCTGTGGGACCTGCAGGGTGCTTCATCCCATCTTTGGTCACATGGTCTTTACTGCCTTAACCCTAGCTCATGTGACATCAGGCTAAAATAAAAGCATAACTGAGGCTTCCAGACCCCAATCCAAAGGACATAATGAGCTTCTGTCTTTCCTGAGTCTCATAGCAACGGCAGCTTATTTGATATGATGATTCATTCTAACTTTTTAGAACTAAAGCTTCTGTTAGTGTTAGTGACATACACACACACACACACACACACACACACAAATGAACCCTCTTCGCTCTAACCCCCCCCCCCAATCACTTGGTAGGAATAACCTGTCTCCAACATCTGCTTTTAGAAAATCTTTGCAGTCTCCTTATCTTCTTCTAAATCTTAGAACCCTTAAGTTTGAGTGAGCTAGTGTAGCTATCCCAATCTATCACCCATCCCTTGTCAATCTCAGACAACACATAGCAAGATGTGGGAGAAAGGCACCCAGGAGATCCCACAGGGTCAGAGGATCAGCACCAGCACCTCTGGCCTGGATGAAGAAGCACCCCACCTCCCCACACGTTTCTCATCTGAAGTTTAGAGCAAGGTGTAGTCAGCCACTTCTTGCAATGACACCAGCTGCAAAGTTCAGCCCCAGCTTGAGGCAAGAGAGTACCAGCTCTTGCCCTTGAGAAGAAGGTGTGTTGCTTTCTTAGCAAGGAATATCATCACAGATTGAACCGTGTACCCAGGTACAATGTCACCATCAGCCTGGCACATCATGTTAAACAGACAAGGAGAGAGCGGTATCTTAAGAAAAGAGGGTACCTGGAGAAACAGGGAAGTGGGGTGGGTGGGAAACCAGGGATAAGGTGGAATGTTGAGAATGAATCTTTGTTTTAGCCCAAAAAAAAGCTTTTGTCCTCTACACTTCAAACCAGCAACATTTGCTGGAGCAAAGACTCAGAGGTGAAAAACACGCTCTGCTCTTCCAGAAGACCTGGGCTAGATCCTCAGCGCCCACATGGCAGCTCCCAATTGCCTCTAACTCTAGTCCCGGGGGATCTGACCATCTGATCTGTCGTCCAAGGGTACCATATGTCATGCATGCAGTGCACAGACACACATGTGGGCAAAACACCCACATGCATAAAGATAAGTCAAATCTGAAATTGGTGCCCTTGGCTTCCAGCTCAGCACTGTGTCCCCTCGTCATTTCCATGCACCAAAGTTTAGATTCATATCCCACCATCATCCCAAATAATTCAAGGCAGACAAAAAAAGAAATAAAAACAATCCATTTTAAATATTTACTGAGAAACCGTCAACTGTGTCCATGCTGGGCCAGGTAACAGGAAGTGAGGTGCAAACATGGGGCACTGAACTCTGATGAACTTCCAGTCTCACAAATAAATATGGTTTCCACGAAAACAGTGACAAGAATTAAATAGGGCCGTAATAAATATGCAAATCCACTTTGCGGGTCAGTCAGAACATCCAAAGGTGCCGTCCATGGCTGTCGTTTGGACTGGAGAGTGAGGTATGAAGAAAAGCCGGAGCCAACAACGGGGTCCATGGCCAAGGGGCTGAAGCACCCTGAGGCCAGCAGGGATATGAACAGTGCCTTGAAATGGTATGGAGCGCAAAGGAGGAAGTTATCCATCCAGACTGACAGTCAGAGATGGTAGAAGGCCTGCATCCAGTTCAGGAGAATGTCCACTTCCCCAAAGGCTTTCACCAAAGCCACGTCTCTGTCCAGCTGCAGCAAACGGAAAGTTGGGGGTCAGAAATGTTAATGAGAACAGTTTTCTTTTACCCTGGCTTGTCTGACATAGAGCTGACTTTGGATTAACCAAATCGCCTCTGAGAAGTGGACCTACCCATCACTTGGACCTCAGCTTTGTGAATTTGTTTCCAGGATGAGGACAAAGAGGCTACTGAGTAGTAGAGAAAGGGAGAAGAACGCTGTACCTAGAACGTAAGAACACTGGTTGCAACCCAGGAAAGGTGTGGTGTTCTCACTGAGCTGACATGAGCCCAAGCTTATACCCCACCATGTGTTTGTAGACTGTATCTGTTCCTCTGCCAAGTGCTCAAAGTCAGGAATGTTTTCTTTGTGGGTGAGGGTACTGGAGTTGAAGTTTGGGTTTCCTCTGGTGGGTTAATTTAAAGAGATTTAATACATTTTTCTATATCTTTTGCATAAACGAGACCACGTGAATACTGTAGAAATGTTGCAGATCTGTTTGAAGGTGAATTTCCAACCTTCTTTCTCAATTCTGACATCAGGGACCTGTAAAACTTTCTCTTAGGGAAATTCTTCAATTGTAAAACTATCCTGTAAGGAAATAGAATAGAATTTCCACTCGAAAACTAACAGGAAAAAAAGGCTACATTGATTTATACAAAGCAGATGCTATTGTATCATCCACCCAAGCCAGGTAGGTCTGGGACAAGCCCAAAGGAGGCACCTACAGTCGGTTCTGCATTAGGTCTCTAGGGTACTTCTCTGTGACAGTTCAAGCTAGTCTGCTGCTGTTGGGTAGGTGGACTCCCATCTCTTGGCCTTACCTGTCTGAATGCTCTGTGGAACAGCAAAAACCGCTGGTGTGCACGCTCACCGATGGGAAGCATGGCATTGTCCTTCTGCTAACCAGAGAAAACAATATACATATTCCTAAAGTTAGATCGGGGTGGAGGTTAGCCTCTCTTGCTCTTCCTGGTGATACGGGGAAGGGGTCTCAGATCCTGAAGGACTGATCGGAGTCCTACACTCTCAAGCAAGCCAGAACCCCAGCATGTCAGTCAGGACTGTTATCTTTCCTCATGATGACCTCTACAGGTAGAAATGCCCCCATTTTATAGATGACAAAACTGAAGCCCAGAGAAGTTGAGAACTGTGCAAAGGTTCCCTATCTGACCAGGGTCGACACAGACCTAAAGCTATATAACCTTTTCCCAGGACTTTGTTGGGAAAAGAAGCCAGGACTAGATAAATGGAGGGCAGACTCTCAAGCACCATACTCCCCAACCTCCACCCATGACCTACTCACAGTAGACTGCAGTTTTGACATGATGATTAGAAAGTTGTTGGCCAGAGTCGAGAATGACTTCAAGACCTTGACTTTGGCTATTTTTCTGTGGTAGTTTTTGAAAACAGTGTTCAAGTAGAACTTCAGCAGGCTGTGGGCGAGGTAACAGCTCTCAGCATCCTGGGGAAGAAGCAACCCACTGAGGCCTTTGCAATTCTGGCCCTAAAGAGAAAACTCATTGACCACCCAAGGCAAAATGAACAGGACAGGGTCTCCTTGGAAATGATGGCGGTACCAGATAGATTTGAAGAGATAGAAGGAGTCTCGGGGAGTGACTTGTGAGTCACAGCAGGAACCCAAACTCTAGAAAGAAGTTACCCACCCAAGGTAACTCAGCCAACTAGCCTGGCTCTCAGAACTCCTGGCTCACCACCCGGGTGAGAGTCTCTTTCTTCTCTACCAAATGGCCTCACTAACATGATGGATCCTGAAAAGCATTTGAACTTTGGTTGAGTTAGGAGACAATTTACTGGAAGGAGAAGAGTAAGAAGCCTATTACACTTGAACACAGCAAGCGCTGCCTGGCTCTTTCTGCTCCTGAAACTTGGCACCCTGGAAGGGATCAGTCTGTTCATGCTCGCAGACTGTCTAGACAGATGGTAAGAAGATAGTAACCCGTGAGAGAAAAGGATGGAGGTGAAAGGCAGGCTCGCTTCGGGAAATGCTCACTGTTTCCACAGGTGAAAGAAAGATGGCTGGCAAGCATCAGACTCAGTAAAAAATGATATTTATAGACTTCAATTTCCAACCCCCCCCATACCCACAGAGAAATAACCCCAAACAGAGACCACCTTGCCTCATGCCCAGCTCTGTCCTGTGTAGGATCATATAAGAGCAGAAGGGAAGGACTCCCACTAGCCCCTCTTGGAGATCTATCCCCTTTCAGTCTGATTACCGAGACATTCTGCAGAACCTGTGGTTTCAACAGCCGGATGCTTGTGATGTTGTCCTGAGTTTGCTTTGGGAACAGAAAGAAAAGATTTCTCCAGGTTAGGGATCTTTATAGAACCCAGTCTTACTGATACACTGTCCCCAATGTCAAACTCCATCCCATCAGTGAGACTATAGAGCCTGGAGAAACCAGGGGAGGACACAGGATGGGACATATGAGCTAGGTCCTGGGGAAAGGGTACAGTCTGGTCAAAGAAAACTATTACTCATTCCAAAGGGGAACAGGGCACCCCAGGGTTCTTAGACCCTGACACAGACTTGAGAAGAGACCTGTGCTTCCTTTGGTCATACGTGACACAAGAAAATAAACCTTTCAGCTTTAAGAGCTATGAAGAGTAGGGCTCATCTCCACAGTCCACACAGGAAGTAGATGAGGCAGAGTAGCTTCAGTTGGGAGCTGCCTCTTGCTCTCAGAGGATTCTCAACAGCACTGCCTCTGGTCCTGGTCCTTGATCTGAGAGCCAGAGCTCACCCAGGATGAAGCTAAACCACCCCAGGACTCTTTTCCTCCCTTGGGCTCTGCTACCTTTCCTGGAGGCCGGCCACGGATGACTGAGCCTCAGTTTCCTTGTATGTAACATGGGACTTATTGAGCCTCCTGAACTCAACAGGGTTCTTATGTATGAGATTGATTAAGCAAGCTGGAAAGGGAGCCACAATCCTGAAAAGATACCCTCCCCTAGAAAAGGAGCCGGCATGAAAGGGCTTAGGGTAAGCCAGGACTCACCACAGTGTTCTTCACAGTTTGGAAGGCATCCCGCAGTTCTGAGAGAACCACCCCAGTCACTTGGCAGGGTCCAAATCGGAACTCTTGACCCTGAAGCCCTGGTACTTGGTTCCAAACAAGAAGGATTAGGCTCAGACAGGGGAGAATCCGTAGTCTGGAGATCATCTGTGTTGAAGAAAGGGCCTGTGCTCCTGCTGAAAAAAGGAAGGCCCTGAAGTCAACCTCTGACTCAGAACCTCACACACACACCCAGAATGTTCCAAGGTACAGGCCACTTTTAGGAGTACGCAAATGAAATGCCCAAGGCTGGAGAAACACTGTGGTTGAATGTCTTCATCAAAACTCATGTTTAGATTCCCTTCTTCCACTGAGGTAGGTGGTGGTAGGACCTTTGAGAGAGGACTAGGTTACTAGATCTCTGCCCTCTTGAACAAACCCACGAATGTGTGGATTGCTGGTTGACGTGGTTTGGGGTGGGTATTTTGTGAAAGGTCGGTTCAGCTCAGCTTTCTCTGTGCCTTCCTGCCACATGATTTCATGAACTCTGCTTTGGGACTACCAACCTAAAGAACCAAACAAATGTCAGCCTGATACTTGGTTACCTTCAGAACTATGAAACATCTTTTCTTTATAAGCTACTCAGCACCTGGTGTTCTGTTTGAACAACAGGAAAGGTACTCTGGATAAGTGAGATCCCAGGCAAGAATGTTACAAACCTTGCAGGGCGCTGTGGGGTGGAGCACAGGTCTTCCCACCCTTCACTGCATAGCTCTGCTGGTACAATCTCTTTGCCCTCCCCCACCATATTCATCTCCCCCGACACCTGCACCTCCATCCTTCTCTCTCACATTTCTCCTGACCACCAACAAAAATGAGAACAAGAGGGAGGGGGAAAATTCATCCAGGAGCACATCAAGTGGTTCCAGACTCAGGAGGAAGAAGAGCTCACTTCCACCTCTGATTTCTAGGGCCTGCCTCTGAGTCACCAGGCCAACTTAAGCAGGTCTATTTATCCTTCCAGGAGGCAAGCAGCCCTCGTGCCTCAACACAAGGTAGCAGGGTTAACCGAGACCGTAGGGAGAGTCACAGAAGGCAAGTCTGGGTCATGCACTCACCTATGCCACCTCAGTTGGCAGACTCGTTCCTAACTCTAAGAATTGATCTTTCCAGTAAGTGGAGCCAGAAAGGGGGGGGGGGGTATGAGATCCGGGTGAGTCACTTTCAAGCAGCCTTCTCTGAGGTGCCAATGGGAGGGACTGCAAGAGACCTCAACCAGGATGAGCCAGCACTAGGCCTGCCTCGAGACAACCGCAGAGAATTGTTTTCCATGCCGATCTCGCTTTGTGCCTTCTGTCTCTTTCCTCCGCACGCCTCCCTGCCCCTCTACCCCAGTTTTCTCTGCAACCGCACAAGACCCTTCTTAGTCACACAGTTTCCTCACACCTGAAGAAATTGTCTGCCAACCCCTGAAGGGCAGAGAGGGCAGAGAGACTGGCTTTGGAATGATTGCCAACTCTTGGGTTAGGGAACAGGTACCCAAGATCAGCGTCCATTGTCAAAATTCTTCCCATTCTCCTCTGTCCCGGCTTCTCTTGAAGGTCATCCCTGGATCTTATTAGTCCCCTGGCCTTCCTCCCATTCAACCCCTTGTCTTCTTGCTGTTAAAGAAGTAAGCAACTACTCATTCAGCTTCTTCCCTATATAAATATTCAAAGGGTTGATATGTGTCCATTCACCCTTAAGCCCACCAACCGCAATCACAGCAACAGCCTAATGCTTAGGAGCAAAGGCTATGGGAAGCCCCCGCCACTCACTTCGGGTCCTGGCGTGGTCCTGGAGGCTGCTGTGTGAAGGCTGGGCAAGCTCCGTCAGCATTCACTGGTAGAGGGTCTTCCGGTGGGTAGGAAGCTTCTGTCTTGGCTGTGGAAATAATTTCAATAGGAAGAGTGTGCAGGTGAGCAAGGCTTGGAGAACTGTATATAAAGGGGTCTGGCAGGGAGGGGCAGAGAGAGGAACGTGCAGGAAGGGAAGTTGGTCACACTTCCCCGGAGAATTACTTCATCACCTAGTCACCCTTTGCTCTTAGACAAGGTGGGGGGGGCAGAAATTAGTCCCTTGGATGAGATGAGACCTGGCTTCTCTGAACTGCAGTTCCTACATCTACAATACTATATTTTTAACGTATTAAAACACCGTGCCTAGCAGTACATGCCTGTCATCCCTGAGAGGTAGAGGCAGGAGGATAGATAGGAGGTTCAAGGTCACTCTTGGCTAATGAGTTTATGACCATCTGAATTATATAGCTCCTGTCTTTAGAAAAAAAAGAAGAAAAAAAAAGAGGTCTGGCCTGCTTTTCCTAGAAAAATAAAAGGCATAAAAAGCAATACAGAAATACTTTGTATATTCTCTATACATGCAAACATAACATTACTATGCAAAATATACCAGTCTGTTATACTGTAAACTGTCAAAATCGTTCAATAATTATGCTCTACCTGTAATGAGGCATTAGCCCAGAGGCTAAGGCTAGCCCATAAATACCTTTCTTTGATCTTCAGGGACAGGAATTTTAGGGAGTTTCTGACTTGCAGCCACCCACAGTCTCTGGGGTTACAATCACCCCAAGTATATCTCTCTCCTTAAGCACTAGGGAGAAATAATGTATGCATGGACAGGCCTACAAATATGGGGGGTTCCCAGTCCCCTGGTAAGCTAGTCTAGACCTTGACTGCAAAACAGAAGCACCTATGCAGGCAAGAGACCAGACCATATCTCCAGCCAGCAAGGTGCTCAGGCATGGGCTGAAGCTACGCATCTCCAAAAACACATCCAGAACCTGGACATGTAGAATACTTGTCTTTAAGACATACAAGGAGCAGGAGAAAGCACAGCCATCCCAGTCACAGAAACTCAGGATATACTAGTCCCTGATGGGCCTAGGCATTGCTCCTGAGAGCAGGCAGACTGGGGGAAACCAATGGAGAAGGTAGGAGTAGCTTCATTTAGTATTGCTGTAAGTATCCTGGGGGAACACAGTGAATTCCGAAGCCAGAGGTTAGCAATCTACAGGCTGAAGCCAGATCCAACAGGTAGTGACCTGTTACTACTGCTACAAACAACCTGTGTTTTAAAAGTAGCTTTGCATTTTTTATATACAGTTTTCCAAAAAAAAAAAAAAACAAATGACATTTTTTTTTAGGGTTTCTTTTATGAATGTGGGTGATTTTTTGTTTGGAGCATATAAGTTAAGGATTGAGAGTTCCTCCTGACAGATTTCCCCGGTAATGAGTAAAAAGTGTCCTTCCTTATCTTTTTTGATAACTTTTGGTTGGAAATTTACTTTATTCGATATTAGAATAGCCACTCCAGCTTGCTTCTTGGAGCTGTTTGCTTGGAAGTTTTTTTCCCACCCTTTTACTCTGAGATAGTGTCTGTCTTTGTCTCTGAGATGAGTTTCCTGTATGCAGCAAAAGGCTGGATTTTGTTTATGTATCCAGTCTGATAGTCTATGTCTCTTTATTGGGGAGTTGAGACCATTTATGTTAATAGATATCAAGGAATAGTTGTTTCTGTTTCCTGCTATTATTGCTTTTTTGGGTTGAGTTGTGTCTGTGTTTTTTTTTTCTTCTTTTAGTTTTCTTGTTTAGGAGTTTTCTTGTTCTTACTAGGCTGTATTTTCCCTCATTGTATTGGGTTTTCCACCTATAATTCGTTGTAGTGCTGGGTTTGTGGTCAGATATTGTGTGAATTTTGATTTGTCTTGAAATATCTTCGTCTCTCCATCGATGGTGATTGATAGTTTTGCTGGGTATAGCAGCTTGGGCTGGCACTTGTGCTCTCTTAAGGAGTGCATGATGTCTGTCCAGGCTCTTCTAGCTTTCATAGTCTCTGTTGAGAAATCGGGTGTGAGTCTGATTGGTCTGCCTTTATATGTTACCTGACCTTTTTCCCTTACTGCTTTTAGTATACTTTCTTTACTTTGGGCGCTTGATGTTTTTACTATTATGTGACGGGAGGTATTTCTTTTCTGGTCCAACCTATTTGGAGTTCTGAAGGCTTCTTTTATGCTCGTGGTCATCTCATTCTTGAGGGTAGGGAAGTTTTCTTCTATGATTTTGTTGAAGATATTTACTGTGCCCCTTAGTTGATACTCTTCTCCCTCTTCTATTCCTATTATCCTTAGGTTCGGTCTTCTCATTATGTCTTGGATTTTCTGGACATTTTGGGTTAGGAGCTTTTTGTTTTTTGCATCTTCTCTGGCTGTTTTGTCTATGTTTGCAATGTTGTCTTCTGCCCCCGAGATTCTCTCTTCGATCTCTTGTAATCTATTGAAAATGCTTGCTTCTGTGACTCCTGATTTCTTTTCTTTTTTTTTTTTTTTTTTTTTTTTTTTTTTTGGTGTTCTGACTCTAGGGTTATCTCTTTTAGTGTTTTCTTTATTGTGTCAATCTCTGTTTTAATTTCCCTCTTCCATTCCTTTATTTCTTTGGTTCTGTTTTCCTCTAGTTCTTTGAGTTCTTTGAGTGTTTTTCTTGTTTCTTCTTTAAAAGCTTCTGAATCTTTTTGCTTTTCCTCCCTTTCTTGTTTAATTAACTCTATCAGCGTCTTGAGGCATGATTTCAGGTCTGTGTCTTCTTTTTCTGGTGTGTTTGGAGTTCCGATGTTTGCTGTTATGGGAGAGCTGGGCTCTGGTGTTGCTAGATTGTCTTGGTTCCCTTGGGATATACTCTTTCTCTTTCCTCTTGCCATTTTGTTGTCAGTGATATGTTCTTACCTTTCCCTTGTATCTGGTCTGTGTCCCTGGTTCTCCACTGGTTGAGGTGTCAGATGGGTCAAGCCCTGTTTTATGCCTCAGAGTCGTCGGGTGTAAGCAGAAGTTCCAACATTCTGTTTCTGTTTGCTGGATCAGGCACAGTTGCTCAGCCTCTATGAGCTGCCGTTCCGCCTGGCAGGTAGGCCAGGCTCCGCTCTGCGTCCTGAAGTCGCCTCCGGGTGGAAACAGAAGTTCTAATTTTCTGTTCCCAATGGCAGTTGCTCAGCCTCTATGAGCCGCCGTTCTGCCTGGCAGGTAGGCCAGGCTCTGCTCTGCGTCCTGAAGTCGCCTCCGGGTGGAAACAGAAGTTCTAATTTTCTGTTCCCAATTGCTGGATCGGGCAGGGCGGGGCAGGGCGAGTTAGGGTGTGCACTTTCCGTGTGCACTCCGCAGAGATCTCTCTGCTCCCCTGCAGTCTTGGTCTCCCACTCACCAGTTGCTCAGCCTCTATGAGCCGCCGCTCCGCCTGGCAGGTAGGCCAGGCTCCGCTCTGCCAACAAATGACATTTTTAAAAATATACTTTATATACAGTTCAAAAAAAAAAAAATGTCAGACACATCAGAAGAAAAATATTTTGGGACAGTTGAAGAAATGTGAAATTCAAATTTCAAATGTGTGTTGGTAAGGGACACAGCCACACGTGGCCCAGGAGCTTTGATACCACAGCAGAGGTTAAATAGCAACCAGTGAGACCAGAAAGCCTAAAGCCTTCACTCTCCAGCACTTCTGAGAAGGTTTGCTGCACCACGCTAGACATTACCCTCCGGCACAGTCTAAGCATCCTTAGGCCTGGCATCAGGCAAAGTATCACAATAGGCAGGAGACAGGACAGGGCACCCCACTCCTTTCTTCCCTTCAGGATACCAGTCTTCCTCCTGCCAAAATAATTCAATAATTATGCCCTAGTTGTGATTTTTAAAAAAAAATCCCAAACACTAAAGCTAGACTGTAATTTCCTTTTCATCCATCCCTACATTATTCCTAAAAACCACTTTCCACTTTAGAAGAAGCAGGTTAAGAAGTCAGGCAGTAGACCAAGAGGAGGTGGGAACAACCAGACAGCCAGGGAAGGAAGCTAAGAGGCAAAGGAGCCCCAGGGCAGCTGCAGCTCTGCCCGTCTACTGATGGATGGGAAGGGAGGCTGAGAAGGCAGGCTGGCTCCTGGGAAGACTAGGATAGTGGCAGAAGGCTCCGGGATTCTGGCATGGCTCTGCCTGAGGAAAGAAGAAGGTGATGATGTCATACTGCCTCCTCAGAGCGGGGAAGAAAAGACAGAGACCCTCAAACCCCTCAACTCTGACTCTAGGCTCCAGCGGCAGCAGACCCATCTTTCTCTTGTGAGCTACTCAGGTCCTCCTTCAGGTCCCCATAGTCATAGCAGAGTCCCGCAGGAACTGTGGAGACAGAGTAGCACACAGTCTTGTCCCAGAGAGTGATCCCTGAGCAAGCACCAACGCTGTTGATTCAACTGCACAGTGCCAAGACTCTTCTGAGGCTGCTGGGTTAGGGCATTCCTTTTAAGAGATATCTAAGGTGGTTCTCCTTACATTTGGAAAGGTGAATACAGAAAGCACCAGAAGAACTTGTCCCAGCGTCTTCCATGTGGAAACCATTTAGGGCCAAATTGAGGGAGAAGGAACTAAAGCAGGACTCTCGGGGGACAATGTTTGGGAACATATTTGGTTGATCTAACCGGTGGGTACTGCTGCCCTGTAGAGGAACGGGCAGGGTCGGGGTATGGCTGAGCCCCTGCCTTGTGCCTTGTGGAGAGGCTCTGCCCTCTCCAGAGAGAATGGTGTTACCCAAAGCAGCATTAGTGCTGCCCCATGGAGCTCTGATGAGGCTGCAGACAGCAAGAACATTGGATAAGAAGCCTATTCCCATTTCATTCCCCCTCCAAGTTCCTCTAAAGGGACAACAAAGGAGGAAAAGGTCTCAGCCACTGTGCATCTGAGTTCCTCCCTGCTCCAAGAAGCAATAAAAAGCTGGGTAAGTATAAACTGCCCCCTTCCCAATGGGTAAAGATAAAAACGGCCTCGAAGGAGAAAAGTATTGAGCATGTCAGTTAGGATTTCTTAAAAGCTAAAAAAAGAAAGGAGAAAGTTACATCGTTTTTTTTCTTTTTTCTTTTTTCTTACAACTTTATTTTAAAAAACAGAGATACATGTACAGATTTTTTAAGGCATTTCGGCATAAAACTATATGAATATATTTTTTGTCAGTACTTGATTGTTTAAAGGTTTGATAGTATGCATTGAAATCTTACTAGTTATAATAAGCATAAAGTACATGTGAAACAAAATGTAACATGGAAGCAGTCAAAATTTTATAGTGTGTATAGATTAAACATAATGATTTTTAAATACCAAAAATTGTTACAAGGGTATCTTCTTAGCTCTTGAGTTATTAATGATTTAAGATCTAGGTGTACCCCACTCTAAGAGGATGCTATACACTTATTGGTTTTTTTTTTTCTAAGAAGGGCTGAGGATGCCACTTTTTGCCCTTTCTTTTTTTGAACTTTATATGGCCTGTGAGTTGTTTCTTGGGTATTCAGAGCTTTCTGGGGCTAGTATCCAATTATCAGTGACTGCATATTATGTCTGTTCTTTTGTGACTGGGTTACCTCACTCAGGATTATATTCTCTAGATGCATCCATCCATTTTCCTAGGAATTTCATAAAGTCATTGTTTCTAATAGCTGAGTCATCCTTTTTCTTCCAATGAATTGAGATAAATCTTTTTTGAAGACAGATGTTAATCCCCCACTGACAGGAAAATTCACAGAGTAGATGTGGGATACCCAGGCATTTTGTGAATCTTTTGCCCTGTCTCTGCACAGGACAAGAGGGCAAGTCTTCTGGACTTTTGCTCAACCTCTCTGCTCTCATCTCCCCTCTCTTCCCCTCCCCCATGTCCTACCCCACTCTCCTTCTCCCCTCTACCCTCCTCTCCCTCTCCTCTCCTCTTCTCTCTTCTATCTTCCTTTCCTCTCCTTCCTCTCTCCTCTGCTCTCCTCTTTTTCTACTTAGAGTTTCACTGAGTTCTCTAGACTGGCCTTAAACTCTGAATGTTTCTACATCAGATTCCCAAATGCTAGAATTACTATGATAGCAGTTGTGTGAAGTGCTCGGAAAAGTCAAGTCTACAGGGGCAGAGAACAGACTAGTTGCTCAGGGCTGGGGATTAGGATGGAGTGGGCGTAGGGAATGTAAGTGAATGCTAAGGAGCACACAGCGAGCTATGTCTGAAAGTTAGAGCACAGTGAGGGGCACACAACTCCACATGCATGTTAAAGCAACCAAAGCCCACATGGACAGTTGACCACAGGGGTCACCACAAGGTTGCCTTTTAAGAATAGGAATAGGAATGGAGGGAGGGAGGGAGAGCTGTAAGAAAGGAAGGGAGGGGGAAGAAGAGAGGGAGGGAAGGGAGGGAAAGGAAGAGAGAGGGAAGAAAGAGAGGGAGAGGGAGTAAGGTGAGGGAGGGAGAGGGAGAGAGGGAGGAAAAGGAGGGAGGGAGAGGGAAGGAATGGAGGGAAGGGGGGAAGGAGAGAGGGAAGAGAGAAAGGGAGGGAGGGGGAGAGGGAGGAAAGGGAGAGGGAGAGAGGGAGGAAAGGAAGGGAAGAGAGGGAGAGAGAGAGGGAGTGGAGTAAGGGAGGGAGAGAGGAAGGTAAGGGAGGGAGGGAGAGGAAGAGAAAGAAGGGAGGAAGGAAAAGGGATAGAGGGATGGGAGGAAAGGAGGAGAAAAGGGAGGGAGGGAGAGAGAAAGGGAGAGGGAGAGAGGGAGGGAAAGGAGGGAGGGAGAGAGAGGGAAGGAAGGGAAAGGGAGAGAGGGATGGGGAGGGAGATGGGGAGGGAAGGAAAGAGAGAGAAATGGGGAGGGAGAGGGGGAAGAAGAGGGAGAGGGAGGGAAGAAGGGAACAGAGGGAGGGCAAGAGGGAGGAGAGGAAAAGAGGGAGAGAGAGAGGGAAGAAAGAAAAAGGGAGAGAGGGATGGGGAAGGAGAGGGGGAGGGAAGGAAGGAAGGGAGAGGGAGAGAAGAGAGAGAGAGAGAGAGAGAGAGAGAGAGAGAGAGAGAGAGAGAGAGAGAGAAGAAAGTAAGGGAGAGGGAGGGAAGGGAGGGAGAAGGAGAGAGAAAGAAAGAGGGGGAGAGGGAGAGAGGGAGGAAAGGAAAGGAGAAAGATGAAGAAAAAAGGAAAGAAGGGAGGGAGAGAGGGATGGAGAGGGAGAGGGAGGAAAGTGAGGAAGGGAAGGGAGGGAGAGGAAGAGTGAGGGAAAGAAGGGAGGGAGAGGGAGAGAGGGAGGAAAGGGGGGAAAGGGAGAGAGGGAGAAAAGGGAGGGAGAAAGATGAAGAAAAAGGGAAAGAAGGGGAGAGAGAGGGATGGAGAAGGAGAGAGGGAGGAAAGGGAGTGAGAGAGAGAGGGAAGGGAGAGAGAGTGTGTGTTTGTCAGTGGAAATAAAATATATCTCATCCTCATAATCACTAGTATGTGTGGAAAAAAAGCCACCTCATCCCTTGTGTCCTATCCATTCTCCTCACCTACGAGCTCCTTTTTAGATTCCCAGAAAGCACTGCTTCCCTTCTCTTGAGCTCCTATGGACAACTGCTCACGTGTGTATCATCAACGTCATCCTTCAAACCCTGAGTTTCATCCATCTCTGAAGTCCCTTTTGTTTAGTCAGTACTGTTGGGTGAGGGGATGTCATGTGACTGGCGTGATACCACTCCTCTGCTCTGGCACAGGGCTCTCAACACTCCTGGAATCTCTGAAGTGACAATTGCCTTTTCTAGGATACTGAGATGGGCCTCAGCATGGGGCCTGCCTATGCATGCACCTCTAGGGAGGAAGAGAGGTTGACAATTTTGTTCCTCACTGAGGGCCCATGACTCAATCCCTCTGAAGGATGTGGAATTAGACACACTCCCTAGTAGGCAGACAGATAGGGAGAGAGGCCATGACTAGGTAATAAAGGTGGCAAGCTTCCAAGATGGCTGACTTCTTCCTCACTCTCCTGACTTGAGCCTAATGCCTGGCAGTTTAAACAAAGAGGGTGTGGGTTTATTTTTCCACCAATAGTCTCCGAGCTGATGGCTGGCTCAGCAAGTTCAAGGTCAGATCAGGACGTGTTTACACAACAGTTGTGAGCCCATCAGCCAGCCTGTCCTTTTCAAATTGACCAACCCTAAGTTAGGAGAGAAAGAACCTTCAGAGATGTTAAAACACCAGCCCTGGAGAAGAGACTGGGTTTTTTTTATTTCCCTTGTCCTTGTTTGCTTTGTGGAGGGTCTTTCCTGCGGGTCCCAGCTGCATGCCTCTGTTTCCTCTCCCCCAATAAACACCTTCCTTCAACTGCTGGTTCTGTGTGCTACCCTTTGCTGTGTGTGTGAGACATATCCCTGATGCTCTATCCCATTGAATGCTTGAGCTGGCGGCGGAAAACCAAACAAGATACCCCCCCCCATCACAACACTTCAGGCCAATGTAGTGTAGTTTCCATGAAAAGCTCAAAGGGGAGGGGTCTGGGAATTTCCTGGTGGTGACAACCCAGGGGTCCCTGAGGTCAGTGTGCTCAAACAGCTCCTGGAGATTCTCAGTACCCTCCTACATGCCTCCTTCCTGTATATCTCTTCCATTTGGCAGTTACAGAATTATGAACTGGTGATCTAGTAAACACACCCTTTTCCTGATTTCTATGAGTAATTCTAGAAAAGCAAACAAACAAACAAAAAAAATGAAAAAAAAAAAAAAAACAGGCCATAATGAGAACCTTCGATTTTTGGGTATTTGCTCAGAAAACAGGGTTGAGTGGTAACCTAGATTTGCAAACGGCGCTGAAGTGAGGATGGGCCCTGATCAAAGGGAACTAGCTTGGCATGGTTTTTATTCACTGGCCCTCTACCTGACAGGACCTCTAATCACCTAAGAGGCAAGGTGCACTAGTGAAGGCTGGGTTACCCTCTGAACACACCTTTGAGGAAGTGTTTGCTTGGGTTCGTTTAGGTGGAAAGATCCCTGCTGAAAGAGGTCAGCATCATTTCCTCCGCATGGTTCCTGGACCATATAGAAAAGGAGACAACTAGTTGTATGTGAGCATCCGTTGTTTAGTTGTGTGTAAGCATCCACGGCTCTCTGCTTACTGTTTGTGGCTGTGATAAGACCAGCTGCCTCAAGCTCCGACCCTCCAGGTTTCTCCACTCTCATGGACTGTTGTAACCTTTGAACTTCGAAACAAAATAAAGTCCCTTTCCCTCAAGCTGCTCACTTTCTCAATCAGTGAAAACTGTCCATCTGTGCTCCTCCTGAGGTTGCAACATCTGGCTCAGTAGAAAGGATCTTTTCATACCGACTCTTACAGTAGAGCAAAGTGAGCCAGAAAACAGACGGCAGAGGGTGGAGGAGCTGAGGCAGTCAAGAAGACCTGTTGGTGAGTTCCCAGTCAGCCTGGGTAACTTCATGCAACCGTGTTTCAGACCTTAACCAAACGGGTATTATAAAGGATACATTTTAATGTTTCCTATCCATGTCAATGTGTGAGAGACATTGTACCTGACCCCAGGTGTTTATATATCTCTTCTTTTTAGATGGGCAGGAAAAGCCGTACACTGGAGTTAGGTATGGCCGTGTGACTGTGAGAGCAAGAAAAATACTAGAAATGTATGTCATTCCGGCTGGAGCAATTCACAGTTCCTCTGACCTCTCCTGCCCCGCTCCCACTGAGCTGATATCCAACAGGATAGTAGCACTTCCTCATCTCCAGTCATGAGTATTCAAAACAGGTCACCTCCATGTCACTGACTGCCACATGGGTAAGAAAAGCAAGACATAATTTTGTTGTAATAAGCTACTGAACAGGATTAGAGATAGTGAGTGCAGCATAAATTGCCCTAAGCTACTAACGAGCGCAGAAGGAATGTCAGAGGGGAGAAGGCCTGGAACATCTTTCGAGTATCTAAATGGATTTCAAGTCTGGATTTAGACTGCTGTGAGCAATGCAACAGACTGTTCAAACGGCAGGTCTGAGCTCTGCTGGAGGTGAGCCTATGCTTCTGTATGCTATTAACCGAGGCTGGTGTGAGTCAGGGACTCTCGGCTCCTCCTTTCATGGTAAACCCACGAGAGGGTTGCACAGGGGATTGGGACTGGTGTGGAGGTTTGACTGAGAACGGACCCCATAGGCTCATGCATTGAAATGCTTAGACACTAGGGAGTGGCACTGTTGGACAGGATTAGAAGGATTAAGAGGTGTGTCACAGGAGTTCATCTGGCCCAGAGTTTCTCTCTGTGTCTCTATTTGTCTCTTTTATGTCTGTTTCTGTCTGTCTGTCTGTCTGTCTGTCTGTCTGTCTGTCTGTCTCTCTCTCTCTCTCTCTCTCTCTCTCTCTCTCTCTCTCTCTCTCTCTCCATCTCTCCCTGTCTCTTGCTTTGTCTGTCTCTGTCTCTCTGCCTGCTGACCGGAATGTAGCTTTCAGCTACTGCTCCGGCCATGATGGTAACAGAATAAGCCTCTGAGACTCTAAGCAAGTGCTCCGTGTGACATTCAGCAGCATGAGATCGCACAGCATGATGCTGAATACCTTGGGGTCTAGCAATAGCCTATACAGTTCATTCAGGGTCACACTGTGAGTACAGCAGCTTCACAACATGTGACAGAAGAAAGACTTAAGCAGATCCACAGAAGAGACCCTTTGCCCGTGGCGAGAGTGGAATACAGGATCTATTTAAAGATGCTTTGGATGACAATAAAGGCTTATCTCGGGAAAGGGCTTTGGGAGAAGGGTATTCCAGCTGCTTGGCTGGAAAGTTCAAGGTTGGGGTCAGAGTGTGCCAGGTAAGGAGTGAGGGATGCTGGGAGAACCTGGAGACCAGGTCTACTTTGGTCTGTAAAATATGCACTTTAGTCCCTTATCCCAGGTCAGAAACCAACATCCCAGCCTTTTGTTGATAATAAATGATTCATGGGTTGTAAAATAGTCTATGACTACTTCCTGCTGACATTGGGGTGCAGGTCTATCTTGGGATGTGCACAAAAAGCTGGAATGTTGGCCACTTCCAAGAAGACCTGGTTGGTTTACTGCTATCCAGGTGGTGGGACATCTGGGGGTAGGAGTGTGCGGACATATTTGAAGCCCTCTGTGAGGCTGGGCCAGACCACCTATGGGTAATTGTTTTAAAGCTTTCCTGGATGCAGGTTCTGAGAGAACACCCACTGCTCAGACGGTCACCCCACTAGGTCTCTGTGCTGTCAGTGGCATTGTTGAGGACACAGTCCCAAGGAAGGATCTTCAGCTGCCAGGTCAGGCAAATCTAAGAGGCCTTCCTGTGCAGGAGGAACTTGGGAGACTGACCTTGCTTTGTCATGAGCAGCTCGATGCATGTCTGGTGTCCTGCTAGTCTACAGTACAGCCTGGGCCTCAGCAGCAGGCGAGGCAATGGAGCTGTGGTCATCACACCACAATCCGGGTGGAGTCCTTTTGTTGTTGTGTTGGAGGTCTCTGTTATTTTAAGCATCTTAAGTTTAAGATTTTGAATGCTATATTCAGCAGGTCTCTGACAGGCTTGAGGCCAGTACCTGCTGCCCTGACCATGTCATGTGTTGTTGCCCTTAAGAAAGATGGTGGTGAAGCTAGAAATTTGACCTCTTTATCCCAAAGTCAAGATGGTGACCAGTCAAGTGCTATTTACCCAGTGTGTATACTTTCCTCCTGTTGGTTCATTGGGTGACTTAAGTATAATTTTATGCAAAAAATGTTTAAAATCTGTACATTTATCTTTGCTTTGTAAAATAAAGTCGTTTTTAAAAAAAAATTAAAAACCTAAATATGATATATTGGTTTTATGATATGAAAAAAAAAATTTGTTCATTTATCTTTGTTTTTTAAAATAAAGTTTTAAAAAAAATGAGCAGGCTGGTTGTTCACCATATAAAAACAAACCAACTTAGAAATGAAGATTTTCCAGTTTCAGTGGTCTTACCGATTTTTGGTTTTTTTTAATACAATAGTCTCATGCAGCATCTCTGTAGCTTCCTGGAGAATTCCCTATGGGGTGGTCCTCATAAACCTGTGAACCTGCCTGTGCTTCAGGGCCAGGACAACTAGCTATTACAAGTTCATCCTCCCCCCCCCCAAGATGGTGAAAAAAGGGCTTCACTCTCTGCCTTCTCAGTGGGACCTCGTTTCTCCCTGCAAAATGTCACAAGTCCAGATGTACATCAAATTTATGCTCAGTGATTCAGAGGTCAGCTCCTTCCCCCATTTACAGTCAACACCCACGTGTGGTATCGGAGAATTGGCGCTGGTGTGAAGGTTTGGATAAGAATGGTCACCATAGGCTCCTATATTTGAATGCTGAGCCACTAGGGAATGGAACTATTTGATAGGATTAGGAGGTCTGGCCTTCTTGAAAGAAGTGTGTCACTGACAGTGAGCTTTGAGATTTTCAAAAGTGTTTGTCTTTGTCTCTCTCTGTCTGTCTGTCTGTCTCTCTGTCTCTCTCTATGTCTGTCTCTCCTGTTTGTCTGCTGTCTGTCTCTGTCTTTCTCTCTGTCCCTCTTCTATCTCTGTCTATGCCTGTCTCTCTGTCTGTATGTCTCTGTCTGTTTCTGTCTGACTGTCTTCTCTGTCTGTCTGTCTGTCTCTGTCTGTCAGTTTCTGTCTCTCTTTCTCTCTCTTTCTGACTCCAGACCAGGATATAGCTCTCAGCTTCTGCTCTATCACCATGTGTGTTGCCAAGCTCCCTACCCTGATGACAATGGACTAAGCCTCTGAATCTGAGAGCAAGCCCCCAGTTATTTAAGCTTTCTTTCCTAAGAGTTGCCTTGGTTGTGATGTCTCTCTCCACAGCAATAGAACAGTGACTTTTCTATCCCTGGTTAAAGACCACCATACCAAACTCCTTTCTCTTTCATAGTCATTCATCTTTGAAGATGAAGATTGTCCTCAAGCCCCTTCTGGTCTGGGCCTTCCTTGCTTCTATGAGCAGTGTCTATGTGTGTCTGAGCCCTACGTGTGGCAGAGTTCAAGTCTTTGGTTGCCTTGTAAGTCAGTGGAAGTAAATGATAGTCTTGGTTAATATTGCCTCTCTACTGGCAGCATTTCTTTGTGGGAGGGTGGACAGGAATCTGTGTTCTACTTCAAGCCAGCAGTTACACAACACTGCAAAATATATAGTATGGTAGTTACCAAAGCCCTGTGAAATGGATCAGAGAGATTATCTCAATCTTTTTGGATTCAGAAGCCAAAAAAAAAAAAGGTTTATAAACCAACTCAAACTCATACAGCTTAAACGGGAATTACCTGGATTTGATCCTAGGTTTCTACCCCCCCACCAATTCTAGGCATACAGAGACAGTACAGTGCATGGAAAACAGGCAGACCTTGAAGTCACACTCTGTCTGAATCCCTGGCCCTGCAAGTTACTATGTGGTAAGTCAGAGAGGGGTGACACAGTGGGGCCTAAAGATTGTCCCCGGGGCCTACCTCCTCTGGTAGGCACTACCTCCTACATCTTCCACAAGCTCTCCAGATAGTGCCAACAGCTGGACAAAAAATTTAGCATGAGTCTATGGGAGCAGTTCATATTGAGGCTCTAATATATGTTTTATTCAGCCTTCAGAGTTGCTGTTACTTCACCATCTCTAGAAATATTGCTTCGTCCCCACCATCTCTTGCCTTTCCTTCAGGGACCTCTGTTCCATGGTACTGCTCTGGGATATGTGCTTCACCCACAGAATGGTTGCTGCGAGTGTAGAGTTTCCCAGGACAGCCTTGATCTTCAAAGGTGAAGTCTTTGATATAATTTTTTTCTGTTTTCTGTTTCTTTCTAGATATTTTCTTTGACCTATGCTCTTGTCTGTTAATTTTCTTTCTGTTTATCCCTGATCTTCAGCCCAGTTCATCCATCAGGTTCTAAAGTTTTGAATTGCTTTAGCTCTAGAGTTTCAAATGTGTTCATTTTTCTAGTTCCATTTTTAGACCACTACATGAAACGGTGTTGCCTTTTATTTCCTTGTACATACTTATCCCAGTTCTTCTAAAGATTATATATCTGACAACTACACTCTCCCCATATCTTCTCTACCTCTGCTTCCCGGCACACTGTTTTATCTACTAGAATGTTGGTTGTTCCTACTTGAGATACAGCCTGCATATTTGGAAAGCCTCAAAGAGTCACAGGTCAGCTTAGTCCATAATCTGAGATGATCTAAGCTTGCTTTCCATTCCTGCCATAGTTAGGCTACATATGCATTGTCATTACTCCTGGGACAGAGATCTACAGGGTCCTGAAACCAACAGGGAGGTTGCTGAGTCTCTTCTTTAGTCAACTCTAATGATGATGATGATGATGATGATGATGATGATGTGTGTGTGTGTGTGTGTGTGTGTTGTATTAGCTCTGTCAATTTTTAAAAAGTTATACATAACTTCTCAACCTCATAAAATTGTATTAACTTTTATGAATTTAAACTTCCTCCCTATGGAAAAGTCACCCTCAGTGCTAGGCCCAGTTCTGTGGGTTTCTATCTTCTAACTTTAGTCCTGGAGCTAGGCCTGCCTTGTTACCATCCCACTCCCTTCAGGTTGTGTCCTTGAACTGAGCTGCTTCTAGCAGTCTTTCTGAGCTCTAAATGGCATGCAACTGATGCACAGATTTTAAGCACACAATATAATGAGCTTTGATTTAGGTGGGCCCTATAGAACCTTCACCAACATTGATATCACACACACACACACACACACACACACACACACACCTGCAGCTTAGCTATTTATTTGTGGATGAAGCTAAAATAAGCAATCAGGTGCAAGTCTCTGCACAAACATGTACCCTGCTTTCTCTCGAATTAAATACCTTGAAAGTGAGTGGATGGTCATGTGGAGATTTGCTTGACTTTTTTTAGGAACCGCCCATAATATACATCAAACTGGTAAACTGTCACGCGCTGTTTAAGTTGTAAGCAGACTACAGGAGCAAGGAGGGCCCTTTTGCCCCAGACTCTAGCACATTTATTTCGAGTGATCTCCAAAAAATTCCTTGACCTGGGCAAGCTGGCCCCTTAATCCTGTTATAAGGAGAAAGCAGAAAAGCAGCCCCAGGGAGAAAACATTATGTTCTTGGAAACAGCTGAAAGGCAAATCACCTCCAGCAGAGGTTACTATGGTTTATTCCACTATATGAAAATGCCCACGGGGGAACTGGAAGCTGAAAGCTCATGCTCAGAGAGGCCAGAGAGATCAAGCCCTACCCAGGACTCTTAATGGGGAACTCTGAGGTGCCCCTGCTTCTGCTGAGTGTTTGGAAGCTCCGTTTCTTTACTACCTTTCTTTACTATTTATTATACACTTACTTGTGCTTACTACATACCTAATAAACTTAAGACATATTCAGAGCTGAAAGCATGGCCGTTACCAACTATAAGAACACCACCAAACTGCTCCGTGAAGCAGTCGCCTGCTTCTCAGTGCTCATCCTGAGATTCTCCAGAAAAGCCAACTCCACATTTGCAGCCAAATTTGAAACAAGCTTTATTAAATAGTAAATACTGGCCAAGGCATGGACTTTGGCCAGTACCATGCCCCGTAATTTCTCAACTACAATGACCTCAAGACAGGTGTTGCAGGGGTTTATAAGGATAAACCTATAGGGCACCATACTTTCCCATGAGGCTTTGTTCCTTTCTTTTAAGGACTACTACTCCCCGAGGACCAGAGTTCAGTTTTCAGAACCCGCATAGGGGCTCACAACCTTCTTTAAGTCCAGTTCCAGCTGATCTGATTCTTCTTCTGGCCTCAGTAGACACACGATGCATGTATATGGTGAACAGATATATGCACAGGCGAGAGAACTCCATACAAGTAAAGTAAAATGATAAAATTTAAACTGAGGGAAAAAAGAACTATTCCTCCCAGCATTCCAGGAAATTACCTGGTTTCTGGCCAGGTGAGGCTTACTGGTTAATTTTGGGTATTACAACATATATCTCATAGCAGTTTAGGGTCATTCCACATGCCCTTCAACACTTGGGATAGACAATGGTTTTTCTCTTTCCTTCCTTCCTCCCTCCCTCCCTTCTTTCCTCCCTCCCTCCCTCCCTTCCTTCCTCCCTCCCTCCTTTCTTTCTTCCTTCCCTTCTCTCCCTCCCTTCCTTTTTTCCTCCCTTGCTTCCTCCCTCTCTCCCTTCTTTGCTTCCTTCCTTCCTCCATTCCTTTCTTTTTTTTTGAAGCTGGGTTCCATACTGTAGCTCATGCTCGGCTGAGCTGGCCACCCTCTTACCTCATCCTTTGAGGGCTAGCACCGCAGATCTGTGCCACCGAACCCAGTTAGACAATGTCGAATTCTGTTTTAATAAGAGCACTGTGCGGTTTGGATTTGCATTTACGTAAGTGGAGACAATGGTGAGGAGGGCCCCTTGTGTGCTCCCTTCTGGCGTCTACTTATCTGTTTTGGGTGTTGTTCAAATCTTTTGCCTAATTTTTATTGCGCTGCTTTCTTATCGCTGAATTTTGAGTACTCTATATTTCTAGGACATAAGTTCTTTCAGTTAGATGGCTTTCAAACAGTCTCCAGACAGTGACTTTTCTTTTCGTTTTTTTAAGATGGCTCCTTATGAGCAGCCCCTTTTAAAAGTTCTCATGAAGTGCAGACTGTGGACGTGTTCACCCATGGCTTGGGCTTCTGTGCCATATCCAAGTACGTCCAGGTAACTGAAAGTCTATGAAGGTTTTCAAAACCCTTCCTCTAAGAAGGTTTACAGTTTCAGGTCACACACTAAGAGCTGTGGTCCTTTGTCATTGGCATTTTATAAAATGAAGCATGAGTCTAAGATTTATTTTTCTGCATGGATGGCCAACTGTCCCCTTCTCACCCCCCACTGCAGTATAGGGGAGGTCATTTCTGTTCTTCTGTAGCCTCAACACGTGGAATAGGTAGTCAATCTTTCTTCTTTTTCTTTCTCCTTCCTTCCTTTCTTCTTTTTTCTCTCCATCTCCTTCTCCCCCCTCTCTCCATCTTTCTCAAGAGGACCTCATTCTGCAACTCAGGCTGGGTAAACTGACTAACCTCTGGCCTCAGACTCTGGAATTAAAGGCCGACATCAACGATATTGTAGTGGCATTTCTTTGCGTGGCTATTCTGTGCCTCTGTGTATTATTGAAAATGAATCACCTATACTCGTCCAGGCGTTCTGGTTTGTCCCAGCGCTCCGTCTGTCCAGCCTCACACCAGCTTCATGCTGTCTCGGTTGTCAGTGTTTTGCATTGGTTTTAGGTCAGACAGCATTAATCCTATCATTTTGCTCTTTTTCAGATTCCAGTATTTCATACGATTTGGATCCCTTCTGTTCTATCTCATAGCGCGTTTTTACTTCATTCTTTTCCATTGACACCTGAACGACACTGAGTCTTTGTTCACGAATATGGTGGAGTTCTCTGTCACCCCACACTGATAGCTCTGTTCCACAGTTGCTTACAGATTTCAGTACAATGTTTTGTGCCCGAAAGAGGCAGTGGAAACATTTGCCAAGAAAGTTTAAGAAGTGGAGTTCACATCCCCAGAACCCACACCATGCTGGCTGGGTGTGGCTTCCCACCTGTAACCAGCCTGGGAAGGTGGACACGAGTGTCCCCGGAGCAAGCTGGTTAATGAGGCAAGGCACCATAGCAGTAACTCCAGGACTGACTGAGAGACCCCGCCTCAAAGACTGAAGTGGGAGAGCCAGTGAGGAAGATTCCCAACATCAGCCTGGGGTCTCCACATACATGCACTCCCACATATGTGAGCCCCTTACATGTAAACATGCACACTCACATGCACATGTAGATGGGGGGGAAGGGATTCTTCAAAAAGGTTTTTAAAGACCTATATGCTTTTATTTTATGTGCATATGTATTTGCCTGTGTGAGTTTATGTGTCCTACATGTGAGCTGGAGGCCATGAAGGCCAGAAGAAAGTAGCAGATCCCTGAGAGCTGGGATTATAGGTATTTGTGAGCCACCATGTGTGTGCTGGGAGCTGATCTTAGGTCTCCACAACAGTAAGTGCTCTAAGTCACTGAGCCTTCTCCCAGTCTTATTGTTTTAATGTGTGTGTGTGTGTGTGTGTGTGTGTGTGTGTGTGTATGTTTGTAAATTTGCAGTGCCCAAAGATCTAGAGTTCCAGGCAGTTATGAGCCACCCAAACAACTCAGATTCTGGGAATCCAATCTGGCCCTCTGCAAGACCAGAACGTACTCTTAACCACTGAGCCATTGCTCTGGGCCTGCTTTCTTTCAATTATTTCAAGCTTTAGTGTTATCATAATTAGTAATTTTTAAATAATTATTTATTTTATGCATATTAATACACTGCAACTGTCTTCAGACACACCAGAAGAGGGCATCAGATCCCATTACAAATGATTGTGAGCCACCATGTGGTTGCTGGGAATTGAACTCAGGATCCCTGGAAGAGCAGTCAGTGCTCTTAACCCCTAAACCATCTCTTAACCCCTGAACCATCTCTAGTCCACTAGTAACTTTTTTGAAGTTCAAGTTCCATTAGTGTGTTGCTGAACTGTGAAAATAAAGTTGGGTTTTCTGTATGAATCTTATATTCTGCCATCTTACTGAGACTTCATATGCTAGTCCCTTTGGAGGGCTTCTATTGGTTATTTCAACCTAGATAAGAAGGTCCTTTTCAACTCCAGAGACTCATTGTTTCTAATCTCAATGGTTTTAGGTTACTCTTGAGTAGGATTGACATTAAGTTTACTGGAAGCACAAGAACCTTAATTCTACTGCCAACTAAAATTACACGACCAACCCTGCTATGACTTACTGGGCAGCCTTTGACAACTCACTTTCCCTCTCTGATACCCAACGGCTATCTGAACTGATCTGTGTGTTCTCTGTGATGGGTTCTAACGTAGTTGAGTAAGACAAAGAACACACTCTGAATGCTGTCTCGTGACTCATGGCCTCAGGCTTCTGGGCTCTGCCTCTTCCTCTTCCCGTGAAGTGTTGACTCACTGACTATCAGGAGAGTTGAGATGTCACCTCTGCTCTCCTGGCCTTCCAGTGAAACTGGGGGGGGGATGTATTCACCCTGCTTTTGATTTTCGCTGTGTCGCCTGTTCTGCCGTGGGCCACCTGACCACAGTGCACAAGACCTTGGCTGCAGAGCAAAGTGGGTTTTACAGCAGAGGACAAGCTACTCAACAACAACAACAAAAAAAATCATTGAATTTGTTTATATATCTTAATACTCTTCTCAAACACTGGCCCCTCTCTTACTTTTGGCTTCAGTGGTAGTTACAGTATAGAGTTTGCTAAGATGGAAGGAATAGGGAACATTCAACGCCTGAGATAAAAACCTGATCCTCAAGGGTTCTGTAAGGGTCCAGCAAGGAAACAAAAGTCTTGTCTGTCTATGTGCAGGATGGATGCACACAAGTTAGAACAAACTATGCTGGAAGGCCTGACTTTTTGAAAATAGAGGATTTGGTCTGCCCTGAAGTCATGATGAAAACAAGAGGACAGAACAGGTCCTTGCCATTGTTGTTGGAATCACAGATTCCTTTCCCTCACTTGGCTGCAAGTTTGGGGACACCATGCCTTCTGAAAGAGAGCCCACCTCTCACCAGAGGAAAAACTAGTCCATGCTTCCAGACATCTGAAGCATGGGCCATCAGTTTGGCCTGCCTCTGTGTGTGTGTTGTGTGTGTGTGTGTGTGTGTGTGTGTGTGTGTGTGTGCGCATGCATGTACTCACTTCAGATGCTGAACCAAACAGATTGGTTCCTTTAGGCCATGAAAGGCAGTGAGGGTAGCAGACACTTAACTTGTAATGCCCTGAGATGTGGTAGCATCCAGTGTCTGGAAACAAATCCAGAATCACCCATACAACCATTTTCACTTTAAGAAAACCATGTAGAAATAGTTCAAACAAAAATAAACCTACCAGGTGACAACAGGGAGAAGCTATGTTTCCAGGGCTTGCCCCCATCGACTGTGTTTTAGCAGAGACTTCAGAGTGGGCAGAGGTGTGGGAAGATTTGTTGTGGAAAAAAAAATGGATGCCACCAGATGTGTTCTGGTTTGAGGCAGTTGGTCAGAGGAAGCTGTAGGAGATCTAACTCTAAGCAGAGCATCCTATGTGATCAAATGGTTATTGCTTTGTGAGCGTGTTGGTGGAGATGATCCAATTGGCTGTAAATCTGACTTAAAGTTAGCAGTAGGCTCAGCTTCTCACGTTGGAGATTGTAGATACCAAGCTTGTTTCCTGGGGTGAGTGCTGCCAACTGTGGTCAGAGTTTTGTTTTTAGGTATAATCTGGTCTCCGTTTGCATATCAATGTCTCATCAGAGGTTAAAGCAGAGAGAAGATAGGTTTCATCTACAGTATAACAGCTCATGGTAACCAGAGTTGATAGGTGATTTTAAGTTGAGCCTATTTCTCCTGTGATCTACAGAAAAACCCACGTTAGCTCTGTGTGTTGAGGAGGCTTAGAAATATGAGAGATTGGTGATCAGCACAGATGTTGTAGAGATAGGTTTCACTGGGGAACCAATGCTTAATTCCCCAGCTTGGTGGAAAGGCTTGGCACTTTCTGAGTGCTGAGAGCCACCATTTGGTCAAGTTCTGTCTAAGACCCAGGCCTTCCATCCATCCACCAAAGTGAGTTGGTTCTTCACCATCTACCTGCAGCCATATTTCATCCCATCACCAGCGGCCGTGTGACCTTGGGCTGTAGGAATCAGGCTGCCTATATCAAGCTTTGGTTCTGCTGCTGCCTGTGAGCATGTCTGGACACGTCTTCCCCTGCACATGGTGATGAGGATGCCTTTCTCATAGGCCTACCCTCAGACGTAAGCGATACAACGTATATCAGCTCTCAGTCCAGTGCCTCCCAGGTGATAGTACTTAGCCACAACAAGCATTTCAGTTACAGAAGCCACCTCCCACTCAAGTGCCCCCCTGGAGAACTAAAGCTACAATTATTATGACCCTTTATACAGCTCCTCAGTTTTCATAGGAGACTGTTTTCCAAGATGCTTTCTCTCTCCAAGGATATTCAACTCCATGGATGTTCAACTCCCTTATAAAAAATGGTGTAGCATTTACACACAACCTACACATTTATTTATATAGACATATATTTAATATAATATAAAAGCCATGGGCATAATTGGGAGACTAAGGGGAATAAAGGTGGAAAAAAGTCTATGCTGGTTCAATACAGATGTGATTTTTTTTTTTATTTTTTATCAACAACTAGTTGAATCTGCATGTACAGAAAGAACCCTTAGGTACAGAAGACATTTTCTCCTATACATGGATACATTCAGACATGCGTACATACACACCTATGATAAAGCTTAATGTATAAACTGGACCCCACAAAAGACTAGCAACAATAACAACACACTATAATAAAAGTCATTTAAAACTTACAGATCATTTCCTTTTAGAATTTCCAGTTTCATGGTTTCTGGCCATACTTGTTCTCAACTGAAACAGCAGAAAGCAGAACCAGCATTAGGGGAGCTCCCTGGGTACTCTATTCCAGCTTAGGGAGCCACTGTGAAATCTTCATTCTTATGTGTCCTCTGGCAGCCCACCTTCCTGGAATCCTCCCTCACACCCTGGTCTGATTATCTGTGGCTGGAGTTCTTACTTGTGCCAGGTAAGACACACACAACCACACAAAGAACCTGGGGAAGAAGATGGGCAGGTCCTGCGAAGGTAATGAGAGTCCAGTCATGACTCAAACTCAACCAAGAGAGAAAGATGGAGAAGGAAACGGGAGGGAGAGAGAACAGATATTTTAAAATTGTTTTCTATGGTAGTGAGAATAAGGATATGTTTATTTTCTTCTTCTTCTTTTCTCTATTTTTCCCATTTTTTTTCTCTTGGGTAGTTGTTACTTATACATATGCTGAGAAAATAAATTTTAATTCTTAAAAGGCCTATCAAAGCAAAAATTCGAGGCAATATAAAGAAGCAAGGGTAGAATCCAAAGGGGCCAAACTGTCTTGGGAAATTGAGCATTACAAAGCTGGGAAGGCAGCATTCTGAGTGAGGGGAAAGGAAGGCGGGACCAGGCCAGGTCCAGGACAGCTCCGTCTGAAGAGCCTGCAAAGAAAGCATTTTGATTAAACAAAAGACACAGAAAGACTTGATCCAGAAACAAAGTAGACCCCGCATGACGGGAGAAAATCCAAATGGGTGGTCCTCGGGAGGCAGCTCCTCCCCTTCCCTGGGAAGACCTTGAAGCAACAGTGCCCCTCTGACTTCTCTAAACCAGAACTTATGTATCCACTAAAGCTGATGCTGTGGTCAGAGGGCCCGGGAAAGAAACGGAGGTGTGAGAAGACGCTTGTGCTCAGAACCACGGAGCTGAGCGGGGAAAGCCCTGCACTCTGTATCTTGCTAAGGGCTCACAGGACTGTAAGACATGGAGCTGGGTAGGGATGGAACATAGAGGAAAAAAACCCGATTCTCTCTCAATTTTCCTTTCCAAGAAGCCAGAGGATCCTACCTGATCCTGAGATTCAAGCTTAACCTCAACAATGTTCCTCTATGGGAGTATTTTCAAACTTCGGGCTGACATTACACAAAGAAAACCTTATTTGTAGAAATACATATGGGTCAAAGAGCCCGTAGCTGAATTCAGACACATATGAGTCTGGAAAGTTGATTTGGAATGTTCAATAATTATATAACACCTATAATTTTCTATCTGACGTGTTCTTCCAAAAATAATTTTATATCCGATTTATATCTGAAGCTTTCTTCCAGAACTCACATCAGGAAGCCATTAGCTCACTGTCTCATTAGGCTTCAGCAATAAGTATGTCCTCAGTTAAATACCAACTCCTGTAGCCGCTCTTGTGGGATTTAACCGGCTCATTTATTGTATGAAAATACATCACCTGCTCTCGACAGGTTATAAATATAATCTTCTTAGTCTTGCGTTCAAGTACAAAAATAAATAAAAGTTCAGTAGAAAATACATACACATCTTAAAGAATAAATATAGATAGCATTAGGAAGGACATTACAGAAATTTTTACAAAATTACAGTGTAAGGGAATACAAAGACACATGAAGGCGTCCATATAAGGAAACCAATAATATATATAAATAATATACACTGTAGCTAGCACTAAATTATATCACAAAGGGGTGGCAGTATGAGGCCGTGTCTTCATGGTACTGATGACTGGGACTTTTGGGTACAAATGTTCACAGCAGCACCTGGAGCCATGTCTTCATGGTGCTGAGGTCTGGGACTCATGAACAGAAGTGTTCTCAGCAGCCTCTCCACATCCATCTATAGCATCTCCTCCATCCATCTCAGAAGAATCCCTAGTTCCCCCAAAGCCTTTACCACGGCTGCCTGAAGCTCGAGCTGAAGGAAGAAAAGAGGCATCTTGTCAGACATCTGCCCCGGAATAACCCTCCCTCCTGTCCGTAGGTCTGCTGGGGGAGTGAGAAGAGCATTCTTTTCAGGATGAAGAGATTGAAGGAGGTGATTGAACCTCACATATTCACACAAGGAAGGAAAGCTACTGAGTTCACCAACCTGGTCATACATAGGGAACTGAGGCCCAGAGAGAGCTTGCCTCACACAGATCAAAGTAAGAAGGCTGTTTTCCTCAAGAATTGTGTGTGTGTGTTCCCTACTGTGCATACTTCGATCTAATACATATTGACTACGTCAAGCACTGGACCAGTTCAGAAGTGTATAGCACAATCTTTCCTTATAAGGAATTCTCAGTTGAGGAATAGACAGGCAGGAACAATAACCAAAATGATCTATGATGACCAAATGATGGGAGTTTCCACAGTATGGAAAGAGGTAGCCAGCTCTGGAAGAAGCATCCACTACCTTCCTGGAGGTGATGGCTTAGGCTGAACCAGGGAGGGAGAGAGGGGAAGGGGAGGGGGAAGAGCTCAGTGAGCACTTTCTTGGGAGATGTGCAAGAGTGTCATTGTGAGTGCTTTGGAACATGTGTATGTATTGTGTATTGGAAGATAACAGTTTCTCACTTATGCCCCTTGAAAAATCCGGGTGTCTCTGGAGTGGTCGGAGGAGTCATAGACATTCTTTCTTCACTGGTGGGGAATCGGGTAGAAAATGCGTCCTTCTAGAACCTGGGATGGTCTCCAGGGCCATAGTGAACTACCTGGTTTTTACCAACACAAACATCCCTCCCATGTACCTACAATCTCAGTTCCAAGAAACAACCTTCGACACCCCATACAAACACAGTATATACCTCCGTGAAGTGACTCAGAATTTGGTTGTATTTCTCCATTGCTTCTTCCCCACAATGACATGCCATGTGAGAATGCTGGAAAAAGACCCAAAGAATAGTACATTTTATTTTGGCCTTTCAGTGTATTTAGCTTGCATGTATGTCTGTGCACATTTACACAGTGCCAAGAAGAGGCTGAGAGAGGTGCTGGGTCCCTGGGACTGGAATTAAAAAGGAGTTGTGAGACACTGTGGGTCCTGAGAATCAAACCTGGGTCCTCTGCAAGGGCAGCAGCCAGTGCTCTTAACTGTTAAGCTATCTCTCTCCAGTTCTAATTTTATTTAAAATTTTGGTCTTTCTGTTCTTGCTATTGGGATAAGCAAAGAATTCTGCTTCTATAACCCTATGAATACTCATTTCTGTAGGAAAGTCTTTTCTTGCTTCATTATTAGGGATCATTTAATTATCCAACAGACCAATAAGCCAGCTTTTCAGTTTTATTTATGGAGCTCACGGAGTGTTTGTAGAAAGAGGTAGGGCTGAAGGAGATTCCAGTTCCTGTGCCCCTCTGGATTCCTATTCTTGCTTCTCTCTAAGAAACTCCAGAGCAAACCCAGGCCCTTATAGAAAAAAAAATGCAATTCTATAATCCTGTTCAATAACCTAAGATCAGACCCAATAGCCCATTGACCTACCCCTAGGGCACAAGGTGCCCTAGTAAGGATATAGAATGCATTACCTATAGAAAAAAAAATCTAGTTTCACAGATACTAGCTAATAATCATAAATACCAAGCAGCCAGCATTTTATATTTCTTCAAACATTTTAGGATGTTTTTTGAATAGAGCATATATTCAATATTTCTAAAGAGTTACATGGTTCAACACGGTTTGTTTGTTTGTTTTTCTTTTTTGGTTGTTGGTTGGTCACTTGGGCTTCTTGTTTTGTTTAGTCATTTTGGACTCAACTTTTCTACCCATTCAATTGGATAGGAAAGTGAGCCTGGCTGCTAAGTCCTTCAAACTGTCTAACCAATACCTTTACTCACACAGACTGAGAGGTCCTTCTTGATGATAAGAAAGGAGTTGGCGAGGCTGCTGATCTTTCTCAGGGTGTGATGGTCAGGGGTCTGGTAGACTTTGAAAACCCTGTCCAGGTAGAATCTCACCAGATGGCGAAGGAAGCAGCACCTATCCAAAGGCTGCGAAGAAGACAAGCATATCAGTGGGAAGAGCAGGAGACACGACCAGGCAGAAGCAGCTCTGGATTCGCCCTCCCTGAGCTCTCCCGGATCAAATCCAGACCTTCGTGTCTCTCAAAGACTCGGTTGTCCTTAAAATTCTGATGTCAATATTTTCATCTTCAGCTTGCTAAACAGGAGCAAGGACAAGAAGAGACAGGTCATTCACTGCTACCAAGTTCTTGGACATCAAAACTTTGCATCTCTTCCCTTCAGGGTCTAGTGAGAGGCATTTTGGAACTACCAGGCATCTCTTGGAAATACACTGTCCAGGACTGGAGTCTCTCTCTACCCTCCCAGTTTTCATTAGCACACTAGCAGGGATACCCTGAGAAGACAGACAGACATACAGACAGGCAGGCAGGCAAAGGGGGAACAGGACAGACAGCCAGAAAAGATGGATCCCTCCTTTTACATACCACACTATCCCGAATCTCAGAAAATTCCTTTTGTATTGCCTGTAGGTTTGCGGTGATCACACAGCTTCCCAAATGGAGGGTCTTGTGCCCAGTTAAAGGAGTCCAGAAGAGAAACCCCACCATGGAGAACAGTCCAAAGGCGAGAGCAAAGCCTTTCATCTTACACCTAGATCCTGGAGGCCAGAAGTGGAAATTCAAAGAGATCAATCAGGGTTATTGGTTTCTCCGGTCTAGCCACCAGGTATACGCCAGCACCACCTGTCCACTGGGTGGGAGTTGAGCAGCCTTGTCCTGCTGCAAGCGGTGCTACGTGTTCACCCAACTTCCTAAGCAAAGCCTCTTCAGACAGAAGCCTCCCGGTCCCTTCAGAATCTAGGTACTGGGTAGTACCATGGGTCATGGCTCCTTTATTGGGTCACCTTCCCAGCTCCGTGGTCATTGCCAGCAGAGAAGGCCTGGAGCAGCAGACACTTGCAGTGAACCAACAGAGGATGACATATCAGAAGAAATGTCAAAACTTGTTGGAAGGAATTGACGTAGACACCCCTCCCCCTTCCAGAAAGCCGCTGCGATGCCTTCTATGGTCCCCTTAGACCTACAGTGGAAAACCGTGTCACAGAAGCTATGCCACTGAAAACACCTGCGGGAAAATTGTCTAGATTTTACAGACACCCGCGGGGCAAAAGAGCCTAGCTCTCTTTGGCATGGGTCTGAGATTAGAGTGGTTAATGGAGCATAATAGGTTCATTACGATGCCAAAAAACAAAATCAGTGATTTCATAACAGTCCTGTGGCTGGTGAAAGGCAAGAACTGATGGGGCCCGGCTTCACGGGGCTCCTTCCAGCGGCTCCTGGGGCTCCACAGAGCCCTCTTCAGGGGAGCCTCGGTAAGACGTGACTACAGCGAATTCAACAATAGCAAGCTTTCTTCCTGGCATTGTATCTTAGGCTGAGACAGTAAACCCCGCCAAAAAGGCAGAAACGCGTTTGAAGCAGTTCGTGTGTCCGGTGAGTGTATTCAGTTAAGAAGGAATGGTTGTTGAATTTTAAGATGACATTAGGGTAGCCTGGGGTAAGAAAAGCGAGGCTCTCGCCTCCACTGCAAAACGACCCCACATTTTGGAATGTCTTTTGAGACACCATTCTCTGTCAACTCATTGCAATTGTCTGCTCTTCCAGGCCTTACCCGCTGTCAATAGTAGTGGCCCAAGGGTGGGAACAAAATATTTTAATGCCACATCAAACAAGGGCAAACAATATCAAAATCTTAAATAATTTGGAGGTGTCGTGATGAGCCATTGAAACAGGAGAACCATGTGCCCCTGAACATGTATTTTCATATTTTAATATGTTCTTTTAAAATATGTTCATGTTACATAAAATTATATATAAAATTTTAAATGTATTAATATGTGTTATATGTTAAAATTATTGTATGAAAATATTGGTGTATGTTCATCCCTTAACTTCATACCTTCACATGCACATACATATAAACACACACATGAACACACAATCATTTAGCACTACAATAAACTTATTTAATATTTCAATATGTTTGACAGGTTTTAGTGGGTTTGGAGGGAAGGAAAAAAAACATATAAAGTCTCTGCTCTACAGTTCCCAACTCAGTCAGTTGGCTCAATTTGCCCAGGACTGAGGGTGTTGACTAAGCTAAAGATATTTTTTTGATAGGAAGTGACAAATAAACCAGATTGAGTTGGACATTCTGTATCTATAAGTCAACATTTTGTGACCGATATATAGAAACCTTTTGGAATATATTAGCTTAGCAGACCATAGCTTGCACCAACCTAAAACCTAAGAACATCATCAGATAACATTTCGGGCCTACAGAAAGCTCTACCTACTACCCACCAATGTATTCAAACCAAACCTTGATTTATAACTTTCTCTTCTTTCCTGTAAAACTGGGAAAACTTTATGAAATGACTTCTATATTGCAACATGGATTTTGGGGTAACCTAAATCTGTGCTCTCAGACCACAGTTCAGAGTAAACTATCTCTTATCCCTTTAAAGATGAAAGATGTCATTTTGGGGGCAAAAAAAAAAAAAAATGGTGCCTCAATGTGGGTCTCCGAGAAGAAAATGCTTTTCACCAGAGGAATCGTCCCCACTGGAAGACAAGCACCTGCATGAATCCATCGAGATATGCCCTAAAATAAATCCCTTCTCATCTCTTTCTTTCTCTCCTGTCTCTATTTCCAATCTGACAGTTTTCCTTGAGCATCATTCTTTCTTCTAGCACTTTTAATTACATTAAAGCGACTTCAGCATGCAAATAACTCCTAAAATTCCTTTCAACCTTAAAGCCAAAAATCTCAGATTCTTACAGGAATGCCTCATGGTGCTAAGATAACCAAATAAAGCCACATCTGTAACTCCTACCCAAGATTCTGAAGGTTTATCCTGAGACCCATCTTTAAGCATTGTGGGTGAGTTTTCCAGTCTGCCACTTGACTGCCAAATATGGCTTCTGTGTTCCTTTGATTCCATTTTTCTCAACCCAGAAGCTACTAGATGTTTGAGTACCACTGAAACTTTCATACTCTGATCCTGGGTCATATATAATAAATAGCATATGGCCTTTTCTGAGGAACATCACTATAAAGACTGATCTCCCCCCTCACACACACACACACACATACACACACACACACACACACACACACACACACACACACACACACACCATGTACCTGGCCTGGCAGTTATAAAGATTATTCTAAAAAAAAACATATAACGAGAATTTTGCTTTCTTGGAAGGACACAGGAATATTATGGGATTATGGGAATGTGTTTTCGTTTTTAATCCCGGGTATGGTGTATGGGGCCGCTTCAGATTGTCCACAGCAACTGACTATGATTCACCTCATGCTCTGGTAGGAGCATGAATTTGCCAGTAGCAGGTAGTTTCTGCAATTGTCTGGTGTTTGAATTCTGGGAACTTCTGAGAGGTTATGTAAATGCTAAGACCCCAGCGGTTGGGCAGTTGCTATTAGTGGTTGTTGATTGGTTGCTATTGTTTTTAGTTTGTTAAGTAGTTGTTTTCTAGGAATGGACTCATGGCTCCAGTTGCATATGTAGCAGAGGATGGCCTTGTTGGGCATCAGTGGGGGGAGAAGTCCTGCCAAGGCTCGATGCCGAAGTGTAGGAGAATGCCAGGGCAGGGAGGTAGGAGGGGATGGGTGGGTGGAGGAGCACCCTCATGGGAGCAGAGGGATGGGGGATGGGATGAGGGAGTTTATGGAGGGGAAATCAGGAAAGGGAATGACATTTGAAATGTAAATAAAATATATCCAATTTGTTTTTTTTTAAGTAGTTGTACTCAAAGAAGAAACAAGAAGAAGAAATGAGATATCTGCATCGTGAAGATCAAATTTGACCCAAGGAGCTTGATGCCCCTAATCAGTAGGAAATAGTCTAACAATAATGTCGCCCCTTTTCCCTCTGTTTTTAAAACCTGCTTTCTTTGTTCTGTGGAACTATAAAACTATGAACAAGGGGGTTAGGGTAAGTAACCATGACTACTCAAAACAACCCCAGAATAAGTTCTTTCTTGTTCTTTTAACAAACGAGAGCTGTAATTTTTGCATCAACACAATCATAAATTCAACAACCAAAGAGCATTTGTTGAACACCAACTGTCCTAAATGCTGTGCTCCCATTACCTACTGGATACCAGGATAACGGTGACACTTCCTGTTTCAAGAGACATCATCTTTCTAGAAAGTTTTTTGGGGGGACATGACTGACCCTCAATATATCTGGGCAATGACTGTGTGGACTGGGCTTATCCCCAGAGTCATCTGAAAGAGTCTCTTACCCGAGTTGAAGAAGAGCTGCTCCTCCTGTTCTCCTGGGAGTCTGTCTCAGGCTGAGCAGCTCTGCTCCTTATATATGTGCCACATGAAGGAAATGCACTGTTGGAGGTGAGGCCTGGAAGCCCTTGGAGCCTCCAGTGAAGTTTCCATTTCCTCAAGTCCCAGAGTCCCCTGCACCCTGGCTCATCCAACATCTTCCTCAGCCCTGCCTGAGGGGATGACTGGGTGTAGCTATGAACAAAGGATGTGCCTCCTTTGGTTGCATGTGCCCTTTGAGAAAAAACAGAGGCACAGAGATCAGAATTATTGACCTAGAATGGAATTTCCTGGTACCACCTAGACTCTCTCACCTAAGCTCAGCTTCCTTGCTTTCTTTCTCTTTTTGGTGACACTATAAGGTGGCTCCAGGGGTGATTTTGGATGGGTTATAATCCGGTAAAGGAAAACCAAGAGTCACTAGGATTCCCAGAGTTTTTTTTTTACACACATCTTTTTGTTATAAATGGAGTTTCCAATTCCTAGAAAACTGAAGGATTACAGCATAGAGTGGGAAACAACATCGCCTTAAGCAAATGCTAGTACTTCTGTTAGAACCCTAGATTCACAGCTGGGACAGGCTTCAACCGGTCCCCAGGGTGAGGGGCTCCTTTGTTTTTTCATATCCATATTTATTTTTGTCTTTCTATCCTGACTCACACTCCATCTGTGTACATCAAGTCAGCCTGGGAAAACGGAGTTTCAAAACCAGCTGTGAGCATCTAATCAGAGGATATTAAGAGGGAGAACCCCCTCTTATGAAACAAGCCCAAGTTCCAAAGCAAGCCATTTTAGGGGGAAAGGAAAAAAAATTATAGACACCAAGAAGGAAACCTAATGACTCCTCTTCCCATACTGGGTACTGAGTTAGCTGCTTAGGGTTTTCCTGGTCCATGGTGTCACAGTTGATGACATCGGGAGCTTCCTGCCCAGTTGCATCATTTTGCAGGGAAACACACTGGCCTCAGGTTATGAAGGAAGAATCCTAGCTCTCATGGTGCCCAGACAGGTAGAAGCCTCTGCCACTCCCTTGCCAATATGCTGGGAATTTTGCTGCATTTCGAACTCTCTGGAAGACAGGCCAGATTGGGGGAAAAAAAAAAAACAGCCGACTCAGCAGAAATGCATTTTCACTTCCCTGTCCTCCCACTGCCTACACGAATGACGTCATTTCCCCTTCCCGCATCCTTATGTCTTGCTGCATTCCACCAGGTCAACTCACCACCTCCCTTTCTACACACACAAATCCCCAGAGTCAGCCAACCACTCTCACAACTCTACCCGCCAACTCTGAATCTTTCAGAACATCCTCTCTCAGACTGGGGTCAGGTACAAGAATCCAGACAAAGATTGGAATTGGGTTTTCTCACTTACAAGACTGGGGATTTACACGATTATTTTTTCCCTCTGATCTCATAAACAAACATGGAAAACCTTCCCATGCGCAGTCACTGGCTAAATCACTCCAAGTGATACCTGAATGGTCAAGAAGTGCTCTTGAGAGCCCACCTGACCCAGGAGTTCTAGACCTGGGAGAAGGGGGGATGGGAAAAAACTACATCTTTGCACCAACCCTTCAATCACGAATGACCATTTCCTTCGTTTGTAAGAACAGACAACAAATGCCGGCCACCACAGCATCGGCAGAGCAGATGACTTTGCCCCGGGTGGATCTCATTACAATGCTTTCAGATGTCTCAAAATAGCACCTGTGCTCACCAGTACTTACCGATGCTGCTACTAAACCATGTTCAAAGAAACAGAACCTTTCCACTACATTCCCATAGCTGCATTTTTAATGTCATTGGTTTCTTGCCTCCTGTATGTATTTAGAAACATTATTCTGAGTAGAATTCCTAAGTGTCACTAGTATGCCAGAAACGTCATGGCACACAAGGAGTTAAGAACCCTTGTTTACTAGTAGAGGCATAGACACTATAATACTGTGGTGTGACACCTGGTCAGAGAAGAAAATCTATAGTGTGGTGATGGGGGAGATTGTCATCAGGGATTTCCTTGGAAAATCCAGAGCCTGTGCTTGTCCTTGATACTTGGGTGTGGTGAGAGCTGAGATTGCTTCTGAAGGACAAGGAGGGGATCTGAGAAGGTGTCCTGGAGACGGTCTGGTCTGAGCAAGACCTAGAAAAACTAATGCCCCTATGAGCTTTGGGGACAAAGAGAACATGGCTGCCAGAAGGGCCTGTGGGTGTTCGGTGAGATCAGAGCAGATATTGAAGAGGGTTAAGAAAAGAAGAAAGGAAGAAAAAGAAAGAAAAAATCCCAATGACAATAAACTGTGAGCAGTCCAGTTGCTCTGTAGCTCGTTTGGGGGGATATGACACCCTCTTCTGGCCTCCACAGGCACTGCAGGCACATGATGCATAGGTATAAATGTAGGTAAAACACCCCTACACATAATAATAATAATAAGACACCCCACAACCAGCACACTGGGGGGCCACAAGACTCCCACGTCACTAGGGCCTTGATCAATACTGTGCTCTGGAAGTCTACTAACCCATGGCTTGGGGTGGAAATGACTGACCTTCAGACTTCAGAGTGTTCATGGAAGAACAATTAAGGCAAACATCTGGCAGAAGATTGAAAACCAAGCCTGGTGACATCAGCGCGGTGATGTGAGTCCTGTAAACCCAGTACCCTCGGAGGCAAGGGTGGCGGGTTTATAGGAGACTGCAAGTTTGAGGCTAGCCTGGACCACCCTTGTCTAAATGAAAAAATAAAATAAAATCTTTTTCTAATGTTAAGGAGGTGAAAAAGAGAAATATGAATTATTTTATAGGCTCACAATCCAGTAAATGGACCAAATATTGAAGATTTCAAATGAAGAAAACAAGTCCCAAAGTCCAAAGTCAAAGTTACTTTTGCTTTATGATGCACAAATTACTTCGTGAACAGGCACAGACTGAGCACAGCTGTCCCCAGACTGTTGTCAGGGCCAGCAACACACACCAGAAATCTCAGCAGCTGGGAAATGTAGGTGGGAGGTTCAGAAGTTCAAGGACATCCTGTGCTACATAGCTTGTTAAGGTCAGTGTGGTATTCTTGAGGCACTGTCTCCAAACAAACAATGAAAGAAATTACAACCAGAAAAAAAACAGTGCCCTCACAAACTCCAATCCTGCAAAGATCCTTGAGATGACCCTTGACCCTTGAGATAGCTCAAACTTACTGGTGCCTAGTAACCCACATTGTGTCTCAGGAAACAAAAAGAGGAATTGGAGGCTGAGGAAGGAGAGGTGGGCTTTGCTCTGCGCTGGGGAAAAATTAGCTCTCAGAAATTAAGCCCACATGGTGGGGGGGTAGAGTTGGGCTATACCAAAAACTGGCCACAAGCTTTGCTTCTAGTTTTAGCTCTTTGAGAATTCCATCCAGTGTGTTTGAATCATATCCACCCCTCCCCCCATGCCTCTAGTCCTACCCCTTTCCCTATCCACCCAATGTTGTGTTCTTTAATTTTTCCTCACTAATTTTAATTTGTGCTGCTCATATATTCATGGATGTGTGGCCTGCCCCCAGAGTGTGGTCAACTTACCAGATGATACACTCTTAAAAATCCCTACCTTAGCATGTGTCAACCCCCAAGATCCTCAGCTAGGGGTGGGACTTGGTCCTTAGGTTTTTTGTAGCTCTTACAGTATATGCAGTTCTTGTGTTGGTTTCTTTAATCCTCATACAACATTTACCCCTTTCTTTAACTCCCCTTCCCTTCCCCCAATAAACATCCTTTATTTATAAACTATAACTATAGAAAACTAATCCCATGTCAAGGAGCAGAAGCAGATTCTTCTTAAAGCATCAGGGAACATGATCAGACACACATCTCCTGTTAATAAAAGCTGGGATTCTAAGCAAATCGGGAGGAAGATAGAGTCTCCACCCCATGAGAGGAGGATCCTAGACTTCCAGTTGGACCAAGAACACTGAATACTGGGTGACACATTCAGAACTCAGTCTCTTGTGCCTTTGCTGTTTTGGTCCATTTTCAACGCTATCTCAGAGGTTTGCCCCTCCTCAGACCAAGCTGCTGATGGTGTTTTGGGGCATTAGTGCCTTTCAAAGCAGAACCCTGGGCCCTGCGTTAGAAATCTCCATCAGAGCAGAACAAATTTTCCCAGGAACAGAAGGAGAGGGAACCAAAGCTAGAACTGTTGTGTCTTATAAAATGTGGTCTAATGTGGCAGGAGGAATCAGCACATGCAACAGTCCTAATACAAAAGGATGTTTATTGGGGGAAGGGAAGGGGAGTTGAAGAAGGGTGTAAATGTTGCAGTAAATATTAAAAGGTGATAACCTTTTATCCCGAGTTAGTGCTGTCTCCCATAGGGCCACGTGGCACTGTGGGGTATCTTTATCTTAGCAGCTCCACACGGCCTCACAGACCTGGGCTTCTTTTGAAGGCGGTCCATGACATTCTCAGACATATGGCAGTAACTAGTTTATACAAGAGGAAACAAAGTACTTTGCTTAGTCACGAAAGACTGGAACCCAGTCTGCCTGCCTTTGGAAACCTCGTACACACGTGGAGGTTTGGATGAGAATGGCCTCCATAGGCTCATATGTTTAAATGCTTAGTCAACAGCGAGTGGCACTATTTGACAAGACATAGGAGGTGTGACCTCCTTGGAAAAAAATATATATCTGAAACTATAAGCAAGCCCCCAGTTAAATGCCTACTTTTATATTTTTTTTAAAAAAATGCCTTGGCCATGGTGTTTCTTCACAGCAATAGAACAGTGATCTTGTTTTTCTCAGTCAGGCTACGGTGCTATCTGTGTGGCTAAGACCACATCAGTGCCTCCCCTAGACCCTTACCATGAGCTTGTTTTTCTCAACCTGTAGAACCTATCTTTATGGAAGATGCCACATGTACTTTACAAAGGGTTCAATGTGGTCATGCCTTAAGCTTTGTTGTGTGCACTGAGTTATTTATCACTAGGAATTTTTTCACCAAATTGTACTGTGCCTAACATAAATATGCCTAATACAAATATGCCTATGATATCCCTAATATAAACTACTTGGGGTCAGACTCCCAAAGTCTGAACCAACACCAGATACTAAGTCATGTTGAACCAACCTACCTTCTCTGATGGCCATAGTGGCTGCAGAGACCTGCCGCATAGATGAAATTCTCAAAGATCAATGTGCTCTCTATGTCCTGCCAAGCTCCCTCCCTTAGCAGCTCCTGCTGTATAGTCCTCGCCACAGCCAGCCAGAGCAGCCTGTACCCTTGAACCTCTAGAATTACCGGCCAAGTAGATTGTGCTTTAGTGACAAAGTTACCCAGCCCAGATATTTTGTTACAGTAATGAAAAATGCAGTCATATATCCACGTACATTTCATCCCTGTCTAGGACTAAGCTTCCCCAGCTGTTTTGCATCTTTGGGGCCTCTTTTACTTGCACGGATGAATTGTCAATGAATCAGCAATAATTGCTTCTCATAGGTAAACCGCAGTTTATTCATAAATGTCAGTCAGTACAATATGCACTAGAGCACACAGGTGCACAGCATAGGCCTGGGAGAAGCCGCTTTACAATAAGTTAGAGGGGCTGTCCATTGCTCCGGTGACTCAGGGATCTGTTAGAAGGGCTGTCCATTGCTCCGGTGACTCTGGGATCTGTTAGAAGGGCTGTCCATCACTCCAGTGACTCTGGGATCTGTTAGAAGGGCTGTCCATTTCTCCAGCAACATCTGGGATCTCTCCACAGCCCCCTGTTGCTACAAATACTACAACTTAGCTATCTGCAGGTGGGAGCAGAGAGCAGAGGCCTCAGCCAGGAGCTGAGATCTACTCGAACCCCAGCCCAGAGGAGAGAAATCTTTTCACATCAGCAAGTTCCCAGAAAAGACCCTCATTTTCAGATAACTATGAGACTTTCCACGTCTCCTCTTCAAAGTTAGCTGCTGACCACTTAACAAACAAACAAAACCAAAAATAAAACAACAATTAAAAACTCCTCACATTCGGTTGTTTATCTCTAGACAATCAGATGATGTCATGCAGCAGGAGATTCCTGATGACTCCTGTTAATCCAGGCTAAGAATATGTTCAGTTCTCCTAGAGACTTCAGGGCAGCAGATGAGGCCTCCAGCTAAAACAGTAAATAAATAAGTAAATAGATAGATAGATTGATAGATAGATAGATAGATAGATAGATAGATAGATAGATAGATAGATAGATTGATAGATAGATAGATAGATAGATTGATAGATAGATAGATAGATTGATTGATTGATAGATAGATAGATAGATAGATAAATACATAGATACATAGATAGATACATAGATAGATACATAGATAGATAGATAGATAGATACATAGATAGATAGATTGATAGATAGATAGATTGATAGATAGATAGATAGATAGATAGATTGATTGATAGATAGATAGATAGATAGATAGATAGATAGATAGATAGATACATAGATACATAGATACATAGATACATAGATACATAGATGGATACATAGATACATAGATAGATACATAGATAGATAGATAGATAGATAGATAGATAGATAGATAGATAGATAGATTGATAGATAGATAGATTTTTTTAGTTAAAAATGGTAAATGGCATCATGGAGTCTGACTACAGTTCCCATATTCTGAACCTTGTGAGGTTTTGCTTTCTCTTTATCAAACTTCTCACATAGCATGCAAAATCAAAGGTTATTTTTCTCACAGCTTAGCACCACTCCCACCAACCAAACAGTTTAAATCATTTTGGCTTCGTATATACAAACTTTTAAATCCTGCATTCCTTTCTCCTTTTTCTCCTTATTTTCGCAGGAAATATTAGCCTTGCCAGCCAGGTCTTTTTAACCTTCTGTTTACATCAATTCAATTTAATCACTTTGGTTTCTTGGGAAGCCTGATTCTCTCTAGTGCTCTCCAGTGGATAAGGAGAGCATGTTTTACCTTATACATTAGCTTGTATCTGTATGGATGTGGCTCCTGTCACTAATAAATTGGATGGCCTATCATGTAGGCAGGAAATAGGAGGTGGGACATCCTGTAGGTAGAAAGGATTCTGGGATAATGCCAGGAAGAAGCAATTAGCCCAAGAAGATGTGGTGAAACCAAGCATGCTGCCTAGGCACAGATAACTGGTAACCAGCCACATGGCAAAATGTAGAAACTAATTATTTTAAGTTATGATCTATACCTATCTATATGGTCAAGTTATTTGTAAATATGTTATCAATTTGAGCCTTATTTCTGGGAGCGTGGTGCAGGAAAAAGAACCACCTGATTCACCAGTTATATCAGAGCACTGAAACCCCCAAGGGATGTCTACCCAAACATCATGCCTCAAGTAAGGGAAGCAGGTTTACAATGCAATTCGTGATCTGTTCTAGCCCCTTCCTTACTAAAAGGATGTGGTAAGGGTTAAAGGCACATCCTTTGGATCCACTTGGCATGGGACCAAGTCCTGTGTGTACCAAGTGATCAACTCATGTAGCCTTCTTGTGCCTTTATATACTAGTATATTCAATGCCATCTACACTCAGAATCTTGCTGTGAAGAGACAGTGTAACAACACTTTACTGGGCTTGGAACAATATCTGGCTCACAGTACGAGCCACTTGGTTCTTCATTGTCCCTAGATCATCACTTAATAAGGCCGGTCCCCAAAGAATCGGAGCTCCCAAACAGTCCTAACTCCTTTGTTCTCCCAGGCACCAGCATCATCTGGAGAATGTTGAATGTGAGGAACTTAGGCCTCATGGCAGAAGTACTGACCAGACTCTGCACTTCAGTCAGATCTGCTGATACCCCGACAGCTGTTCCTGCATCAGCACCCCTCCCTGTGAGAATGACTGAGTGCACCAGGATGTAGGATGCCAAGGGCCAGTTCCCCACCATAAGGACGCTATATGTGTCATGTTTCATGGGTAACAGCTTCAGATTCACTGGGGATCATTGTGCCTACTGTATGGCCATATCTTATGCATCACAGGCCTGATGTGAAGGGGTAAGAAAACAGTAGAGGGAAGGTGAAGAAGAAAACCAGAGAATTGCCTCGTGACCTACATGTAACACTTTGCAGGCATCAACTTGGATAAGCCTGCAGTGGAAAATGGCAGAAAGAATAAATGATTTTGAGAGGAGAGAAGGCTGGCACCCTCTCAACCCTCTTCTCATTGTTCCAACTTCCTACACACTCCCCAGACCTCACCTGATTGTAATTGTCGTGGATGATTCTGGTTGCATTGGTGGCTTCCTGGCTGCAGTGACACTGTCTGTGCACCTGCTGGGACACAATGGGGACAGCACTCATTAGAGGACACTTACACTACCTCCTCTCCCTGCATGTCCTCCCTCCCTAGGTCGAGTGAAAGGTTTAGGGAAGAGCAGCTGGGAGGAAAATGGGGTCTGATGTATGGTCTGCATGTGACCTTCTCCTCGAGCATCTACACTCAACCAGGTGGTTGGCCTCGGAAGAGCAAGTACCAGGTCTTCCTTGTTACAACTGAACATGACACTGTACACGGTTAAATATAGCCATTTGATTACACTGTTGTTATTTTTTAAAGCAGGGCACAAACCATTACCCTTTCTAATAATTTTTGAACCCGAGACACAGAAAGGGAAGAAATCTTCTGCCTTAAAGGAGCCACACCACACAGGAACTCAGCAGCAGCCCTTGGTCTGGAACCGAAGGTTTCTCTTAGACTAGGTTTTTTGTTGATTATTTTTACTTTTATCTCTGTTTGATTTTAACAAGTGACCAGTGGGCTTACGAGTGACCATCCAAGATAGGCCTTACCATATGGCTTCCCAGAATGTCTTAGTGTGAAAATTCGAAAGGATCAGAAACAGAAAGCCCAGGGGTGTGCTTATGATCAGAATACAACCCTTGGCATGGTCCTCTGGTGGGCTACTGTACACTTAGGAGATACTCTGACATCAGTTGGTCGCTCCACGGGGAGACCCATTTGATGAGATATCGGCAGGCAGGAAGCCCCTGGGACTGACAAGACCATTGCAAAGTCTCAAAGGACCAGAAGTGAATGGCAAAGCAAGAGACGTCCTGACTCTGCAAGGCCTGGGGTCCTTCTGGACATATGGGAGCTGAAGCTTGGGAGCTCGAGGCTCTGACTCACACATTGCTCCAGAGCTCTCTGCATGTAGAGGAAGGAGTTGGCAATGCGGCTGATTCTTCTCATGACCTCAAGGCTGGTCTCCCGATGGTCCTTAAACACCCTGTCTCTGTAGAATGTCAGCAGCTTGTTGGTCACGCAGCACACATCTACAGGCTTCAAACACAAATTAGAGCAGGCCCTCGAAGGCCCTCTGCTCTCAATATCTCAGAAACAGAGTACAAGTAAAAGAACTGAATGTTCTTTTCTAAAATTTAGGGTATCCCTTCACACTTCCCATGGCCAAGCTACTATAGCCAGGAGACGTATTTACAAAGAATAAGGTTTGGGATCCTATCACAGAAAAGGTTTGCTTCCCAGCATCCCTAACATCCACAGCATGCACAGCATCCACAGCATCCACAGCATCTCCAGCATCCCTAACATCCACAGCATCCCCAGCATCCCTAACATCCACAGCATGCACAGCATCCACAGCATCCACAGAATTCACAGCATGATATCAGAAAACTTTTAAATCTCTCCAAGACCCAGGTACCCCTTTTATGAGATGGTTTGTATCCCTCAAGCCAAATTTGTCAGCTCTGTAATCTCCCAGATCACAACGTTCTTGGTTCTTGGACATCAGGTATTATACCAGACATGACCAATATATTCTTCTTAGTCACGGAGCCCTGGACCACACTACTGGGTTCTCTTGCAGTTCATCCCCTTAAACTGGGGACGGAGTGGGGTTTGCAAGACAAGAGAGTGACAGGAACATCTGGGAAGGTCAAAGGACTGCAAGGGAAAACAGATGCCTCCGAGACAAGACTCCAGAATCTCAAAGCACAGCCCAGAGAAGCAGGACAGCTTCCTTCTAGCAATTGGCACTCAGGCCTAAGAAAGCACTGCAGAAGATTTATACCTCTGCCTCTAGCCCTGAGGCAGCTTTTCCTAGACAGTATGGCAGCCTGGTTAAATGCTGAATCTTCATCTGTCCTCTCACTGGGCTGTTAGCCAGAGGGAAAAGTTACACACCTATGTGTTACTAAAGACTGTGGCATTAGGAAAAAAAGAACCCACATAAAAGGAAAGAAGGAAGAAGGGACAAATGGAGGGAGGGAAGAATGTAGGGAAGAAAGGAAGGAAGAAAAAGAGAGGGAAAAAGAGAGGAAGGAAGGAAGGAAGGAAGGAAGGAAGAAAGAAAGAAAAAAGAAAGAAAGAAAAGAAAGAGAATGAAGGAAAAAAGAAAGAGAAAAGGAAGAAAGAGAGGGGGAGGGAAGGAGAGAGAAAGAAAGAGAGGAAGGAAGAAAGGAAGTAAGGATGGAGGGAAGGAGGGAAGGAAGGAAGGAAAAAGGTAGGTAGGTTCAGCAGTCAACAACTTGTGGCCAAGACTGAGAACTTGATTCCCACCCTCAGAATCCATATGAAGGGAAGAGAGAACCAAGAGTTTCCCACTCACTCTCTCTTTCATGCATGTGTGTGCACAACACACACACACACACACACACACTCATGCTTATACATCCACACAAATAAATTTTTAAAAGAAAAAGAATGGGAGAAAGAAAAGGGAAAGAGGGAGGACAGAGGAATATGATACAGATCCAAATTCACTTACTCCTTTCTTTACCCCACATCAGCTATTTCTGAAGTTTAAGAGGAGAAAGAGTCTGGAAGCAGAGACATGATCACCTGGAAGGGGCGGGTCCTATTCCCGGCTTGGTCACTAATGCATCTCCCTCTTCTGCTTCACAATCTCAATTCCTCATTGATACAACTTTTATGTATCAATGACTTGTAAGTGCTCTACAACTGCCTCAATGCGCATTACTTTTACAATAGATCAGAGGTCAAAACAGTTGGGGTTTTTGTTTTGTTTTTCTAATTTGCTTTGCTTTTTGAGACAGGTGAACTGGAAGTTGCTAGGAGAAAAATCCTAAACTGTGATAAAGATTCTCTAAGGCTGCTTGACTAACCAGAACTTCTGTGACTGTGGGAATTGTAGCAGTGTAGATCCAGAGCCAATTTATCCTGAGCTGTCTTTAACCCCTCAGTAGCCGTTCACCTCTATGTCTGATCTAGCACCTGTGACAATCAGGAGAAACTTTTAGAATATACTAACATTCCACTAGTGTCCCCAAAATTAAGAATGTCATCAGCGAGCAACTGAGGCCCACAGCAGATTTTCCACAATTTTCTATAACCTGCCTACCTTCTGTTCCCACCAATACATTTCACATTTATGCCTTAATTTACGACTTTCTTGTTACTATACAAACTTCATGAAACTTTACTGCTTTGGTATAACCTAGAACCCAGGTTGTCACCGCTCACCTGCAACCCCAGAATAAACTATCACTTATTCCCTTTGAACTAAAGTTGGGTTTATACACCAACGTGCCCCTGGCTGTTTTGGAACTCAGAAAATTGTGCAAACTGGCTTCAAACTTATGATAACCCTCCTGCCTCTGCCTCCTCAAGGATGAGTGGACAGGCATGTCCCACACACCTGGCTGAGAGATGACTCTAAAGGTGTCTGACAGGCTCTTTTGGTAAAGGGGGAGAAACAGTATAGCAAGCTGTCTGCTAACATCTGTCTCTACCTGGTCTGGAAAGTGGGGCTGGCATCCCACTGGCCTTCCCAATGAGCCACCGCTATAAGGCTCCCTCCCAGTCACTCTACACTAATTCGCTCATGTCACTTTAATCTCACAAGCCTTCTCTGCCTCTCTGTTCTCCCTGTCAGAAAGCCAAGGTTCAGCCTACTTCCAAAAGTAACTGTCTCAACCCCCTACCCTATTCTGCCTGTCCTTGACATTCTAACCTGCCTGCTCACTTTCCCTGTCACACTGGCCTGACTTTACTGTTATTATACTCATTTTTCCCCTGTATCTTAAACCTTTATCTACTTGTCTATGCCCTTAGCTTTAAGTGACTCTGTTTCATTCTATTTCATTTCTCCCTACAGGAGGATCTTCCACAACAACCACCAAACCACTGAGTCCTACCCCACTAAAGTACCCGGTACTTCTGTTGCTCTCTGGGGAAGTGTCACTTCTTTGGCCATGCCCATGATTTCAAAGTCATTGAAATACTGATGTACCCAAACTGCTTAGATGGCAAAGAAGCCTGGGCCATTAAGAGAGCACTGGGCAGGGATTTGTTTCTGAGCACATGAGACGCAAGCCAATTGGTACCTTAATGCTCCTCAGGTTCTCCAGGGTGGACAGAATGGTGACATTTTTCAAGGTGTCCTTATCTTGCTGTAAAGAACAGGACAGACATCGATGAGAACCGTCTACTTTTTCAGGACCCCTCACAAGTAACAGGCAGGGACTTGCCTCACACTCTGAGACGTAAGGTAAAGCATACTGACTCCTTCAGACAACCCACGCTCACCAGGGCTCTCCTGATCTCCTGGAAACTCTTTTCTATGAGGCGCATCTCCACAGAAATCAAACATCTCCTAAGACTGTAGATGTGAACTGAGCAGAGAATGAACATCATGCCCAGGAGCCAGTGAGACGCCCACTGTGCCTTCATCTCTTCTGCAAAGATGGAAGTCGGTTGTCCACCTGAACTGCAGAGATTGGTTTTCTAACTCTCTGGCAAAACAAGGAAATAACCCCCATTGGCAAGGGAAGCTGGTAGGTAGCCCCGCCCTTCCCAGTATGCTTTTTCTAATTGTCCAGACATCTTGGACAACTCGGATGCAACAGGTGGCAGCCCTTGTACCACCCAGCAGGTATGTTGGGCACAATTACCTTGTTCCACACAACACCCACCCTCCTGCCAAGGTCTGTTCCTATCCGTGCCTCACCAAGGAGGGAACTAAGAATTAGGAAAATAAGATGCTTTGCCAGAGCTGACATGGTCAGCTGACCTCTGTAACCCCTCCTTATGGCCCAGCCTCCCACTTACAAAGCAATGTCTCTTCTGAAGACACAGCTGTCTCCGATGGAGATCAGAGCTCCACACCAGACAGAACCCATTTCTGATGAGGTCCCGCTGAACCAGGAAATGTACTTTGTATTTTAAAAGGTATTTAATACCGCAAAAGGTTAGGTTCCCAGAATGAAAAACCGTAATTGATTTAAATGCCCTCATAGTCTATTTTTCTGTTCTCTCCTCTTTTTTTTTTTTTTTTTTTTTTTGCTCCATTTCCTTTTGTTAAAAAGAAGGTACCACAAAATTTAAACATACATACACACACACACACACACACACACACACACACGGTGGCTCTTCTCCAGAAGCCTCATTTACCTGAACAACACAAGTCCTGAATAACAGTAACCCTGTAGTGTGAATGACCCCAGTGAGGACCCTGAGAACCCAGGCCAGCCTCACCTCTCCGGGTGCCTCCTGCTCCTGTCGCACAGAGTCCTCTCTCTCTCTCCCTGTGCTCTTTGCTATTTGGAGAGGGCTGGTTACTTTTATTCCATGGATAGGAGGAAATGCTGTCAAGGTTAACTGGGTGGATCCACCTTCAGGAGATTCCCCCCCCCCCCATTTCTTTAGTATTTCATTTCCTTAATCGTTTTCTTTCCTTTCTTTTTCTTTGTGAAACAGCTGATTAATCATTATTAAGAAATGCCTCCCCCCTGAGTTTTGACACATTGCTTCTGGGAAAAATAAACTCCCATCACCATGCAGATGAAAACTACTTGCAATTTTGTGTCCATGGTGAAAACTCTAAGTCACTTTCCTAGGAGCTGGGGCGCCATACCAGCTACACCCTGCAGGCACAGTCAGGAAAACCCTGTGTAAATGGCCTGGCTTTGTCAGCACCCAACTTCCTGAGACTCTGCAGGTCCCCTGGCTCCAACACAAGCCATCTCCCTGATGCCCCACACAACTCCAGAGGACCTACCACCTTCCCGGCTTTCTACATGCATGACTTTGCTTAAGCCTTTAGGGGCAAATCTTTTTTTCTCCTATGGACAAAATATTGGAGAGGGATTGCTTGTTTGTTTTTGATATTTGTTTGTTTTATGTCACCTCTTTTCGCTTGATCTTGTCTCTCAGAAGTCCACTTCGCTCTTGACTGATGCAGAGAACGGGAGAGAGCGGTACACTTCCTTCAGAAAAATTAGTGGCAGAACCGGGAACAGAACTTAGGACCCTTATACTGGACCCAGGGGACCTTTTAGGCAGGTCACAGTCTTACTTATTGCCTCTCTCCATCATGAAGCTTTTCAGGGGTCAGGGTTATGTGACAGAAAGACAGGGTGTGATTGTGTTCTCTCGAAGAGTCATTTTTCCCTTGGGGACAATGGTCTCTGCGAGGCTGCCCTTGTCACTATGGAAGGCCTCCTTCCTGTGCACATATGGGACGGAAAACACTAATTGAACTCAGAAGGTTATTAATAAGCAAAGAATGAAAAGGAGGAGTTGAGGCTGGTGGGGAGACAAGGCACGGCAGTGTCACTAGGAGGGGGGTGGCGTTGGGTGGAGATGACCAAGTGTTGTGTATGTGAGTGAGCATTTCAAAGAATGGATAAGAATATGATTTCAAAGACTAGTTTCCTCCCCAAAGTAACTCTGAGATGGGGCTTAATCAGAGTACGCACGCACGCTCGCCCACAGGGTAGGTACAGAACCTACTCCTGCTACCAAGCTAAGAAGACAGAGGCGTGGAAGAAAAGAGAGAGCATCTAGAAGGTATTGGAAGAAAAGAGAGAGAATCAAGGAAAATCAGAGCCGTTGTTGGGATCCAAGACAAACAAAGCCCAGAATCTGGAAGATGGTTGTCCAGCATCTTGAATTTAATGAAATAACCTATGTGGAGAGAACCTATAAGCTGCTGTGGTTCACAATTTCATAGCCCTGAAATTAAGCCCATGCCTTCCTCTTCTCTGGGTAGCACAAGCTACTGAAAACCTCGCTGAAGCCCCATAAAACAGGTAACAGGAAGGTCAGGGGTTCAAATGAGCTAACGGGCCGGCCGGTGTCACAGTAAACACTGTTTACTGGTGCACAAATAGGGAGTAGCAGGTGGTGCTTACTCTGTGAAAGACAGGGCACCTCCGTTAATATTTGGTACGTGCATCCGCTCCTTCTGGAAAGGGAGACAAGCACAGCTCTGCAGTCAAACCTCCCAGGAAGTGGGTGGCAACATCCAGGGAGATGGGGGTGCCCTTTTCCCAGCATGGACTCAGCTGCCTGGGTCGGAGCCCAGAGCCACATGACAACATGTCACGCATTGCAACATGACTGTGCACAGTCTCTCATTCCATCAAAGGAGCCGGCTCAAATTTCAGATGTCACACTGGGGAGCTTCCCGAGGACAGGAAATGCGTGCAGAATCTATAATCCGCTTCCAGCATGCAATGTCAGCGGGGCTGTGATGCCAAGCTGGGCTCACAGGCTGTGCTCCCAGTGGCTGTCAGACTGGAGACAGGCCACTTCATCTTCACACTTGTTGGTCCTTTGGCACAAATAGTACCTGTGAGGTATTCGCAGTGTCGGCTTGGTGTGGAGATTAAATAATCAATCGTTAGCCCTCAACACAGAGCCTGATAAATTATCTCTTTTTGAGACAGGATCTCGCTATGTAGCACAGGCTGCTCTCAAATGGATGATCCTCCTGCCTCAGGCCCCCAAGTACTGAGGTCACAAATATACATCACGATATCTAACTTGCTATTAGCTCTAGAGCTCCATCTGAAGCCCTGTATCAACAGGAAGGAGATCAACAAGAAGGGATTCTCTCTAGCCTAAGCTTTACTATCTAACACTCAATATCTAAAAATTAAAATATAGATCTTGATAAAATGGCACCCCTTCTGGAACTGCAGTCAAATTGTGAATGTGGTCCTATAGACACAGGTATATGTAGCCTTAAAATTAGACACAGCTGAGCCACCATTGCAAGACTGGGGCCCAACTTTCTATCTGTACCGCAGGTGGTGGTGTATACCTGCCATCCCAGAACTCAGGAGCCAAGTGGGAAAAATTGTTTCATGTTCAGGGCCAGCCTGGGTCACAAACTCGGTTCCCTTCCTCCACACCATCAAAATGTTTTCATTTAGCAAAAGGTAAGGATGGAATGAAGTCCAAGAAGCTAGGCTCAAGGATCCTCCCTCTCTGTCTCTGTCTCTCTGTCTCTCTGTGTGTGTGTGTGTGTGTGTGTGTGTGTGTGTCTGTCTGTCTGTCTCTGTCTCTGTCTCTGTCTGTCTGTCTCTGTCTCTGTCTCTGTCTCTGTCTCTCTCTCTCTCTCTCTCTCTCTCTCTCTCTCTGTCTGTCTGTCTCTCTCTCTCTCTCTCTGACAAATACTGGAGAGTCTTTCATGATTTCCAGTCCTCTTTCCCAGCCATTCCCAGCATTCACTCTAGCTGCATGAATCATTTATGGTGCTGGGACAAGTTCTTGTCCATGAAAGACAAGAACAGAGTCTGTCCACTCCCCAGGGCAAGTCCTAGCGCGCCCCTCACTTTCCCTGGGAATGAGGCTCCCCATGGAGTTCTGAGGAAGAGCCGATTCTGAAGACTAGGAAACACTAGATGCTGTGATAGAGAAGGAAATCTATAAGAGAAAAAAGAATGCTCAGCACTGATGGGTGAATATTCCATATGGGAGGCTAATAAGAACTTATGGGGAAAAAATGATCAGTTCTTGGGAGACAGAGGTAAGTGTATACCGGTGAGTTCACAGCCTGGCTGGTCTACATAGTGAGCATCAAGCCTATACAGTGAGATCCTGTCTCAAAAAATAAAAGGGGAGGGGAGGACAAAAATATATAAAAAATGTTTTAAAGGTCTTAAGAATCATAATTATCCTTTGAATCATAGATAACTTTGAAAATAATTTTTTAAAGAAAAATTTGGGGAGGCCAGGTGTATTAGGACACACCTTTATTCCTAGCACCCTAGAGGCAGAGGCAGGAGGATCTCAGTGAGTTCAAGACCAGCCTGGACTACAGAGTAAGTTCCAGGATAACCAGTGTTACAGAATTTGCCCCTGTCTCAAGTAAAAATAAAACAAAACAAACAAGAAAGATAAATTTGGGAGCTGGAGAGATGACTTAGCACCCACATGGTAGTTCATAACCGTCTGAAACTTCTTGTCGAGCTATTCTAGCATCCTCCCTCGGGGGCCAGGCCCACAGGTGGTGCATAGACTTACAGGCAGGCAAAACACCCACACACATAAAACAAAATAAAATAAAATAAAATAAAATAAAATAAAATAAAATAAAACAATTTTGTAAAGATGACAACCTTTCCAGTTCTTGTAAATTTACCCCTTAAAACATTTCTCCCAGTTTGGGATTTACAGATGAGTTGGGCAAGATACCAGAAAGCACACATCTCAGCTCTCTGCATCACAGCAATTAACTGGGAGGCGAGCCATCCTCTCGTATGGTACAGCAACCAGGTAGCGGCTGTTCCCAAAGCCTGGCAGAGTGACCTGTCTACCCCCAACCCCTCCTCTCATCTGAGTCAGGTGTAGACACTTAGACTGCAGGGACCTCGAGCTGGCTCCGTGGGGGAAATGATGTCACTGACCCAAGCATGTGCTTGGCCAGGGAATTGAATACCTTAAGGAAGTCTAACATGGGCACACCCATGTCAGTGAGCACAGAATGGCAAGTCCACTCAGCCCTGGCATTCTAGACTTGCTTCCTTCCCTGCTACTGCTCCTGGGCACTCATTAGGGCCTGAGACTGTCATCAGTCAGTGGCTCCAATGCCATCAGACAGCCTCGGTGGAGATGAAGGGAGCCAGAGACAGGGAACAGAAGGTGCCTGCTCTGTGCTCACAGAGGTCCCTCGTGTTCCAGGCTCAGTCAGTAGGCTTCCTTCCAGCAGCAAGCAACCTGTCCTCCCTTTGCAGGCAGACTTAATAAATCGCACATGCAGGCTTGTCAGGCTTGGTGCTCCCAGACCAAAACAATCAAATGGAAGCTTGTTAGGTGAAAGATTTTTCTCGAGGCATAGCAACTAACAGAGTGACCTGTCCACACCCACGCTCTCCTCCCGTCCTAGAGACAGGTGATGTGGAAGGTGCTAGCTGGGGACCCCCTCTCATTCCTCTACATCCCACTCCCCATGACTTCTGACCCACCACAATCCAGACCTCCATCTCCTACCTCCTCTCAAGATGAGTACCACATCCCGCTAGCCCCTCTCACCAGCAGGCTCCCTCCTGGCTTTCCCAACAGTTGAACACCCATCTAGCTTTCGAACTCAGCTGACGCACCATAACAGCAAAGAACATTAATCATACACTGACCGCAGGGCTGAAATGTCTGATTCATTCCTTTGAAAATTTGATTTATTTTAAACCATGAATACATATCTCAGGCAACTCTTATGAAAGAAAGTATTTAACTGGGGGCTTATTTACAGTTTCGGGAGATTAGTCTATTATCATCCAGGCAGGGAGAATGATGACTCCCAGGGGCCTGAAGTAGTAGCTGAGAGTCACATCCCAGTTCCTGGTCCATGGCGGGGGGGGGGGGGGGACACTAATCCTTTGCAAATAGTACCTGGTGACTAGACATAGGCACATGAGCCTATGATGACCATTCTTGTTCAAACCACCACACGAACACATAAGAAGCTACACAGATATACACGTTTTCCTCTATTGTCCATGAGTAAACTCTTTAGGAGTCCTAAATTATTAGCATGGAAAGGCTTGGAACTTGGGATGTACCTCAGTGGTCAAGAGTACTCCGGGCGAGACCTTGGGTTCATTTGATATCACTGGTGGCGTAACTCTGGACAACTCAGTTAATTCTCTGATCCTGTTTCTTCCTACGAAGAAGTGCATGTGACAAGGTCTTCCCTGCCCTTCTACAGGAGGAATCACAGCTGTACATATATGTATGAGATTAGCATAACACACCAGGAGGCCTGTACCTGGCCTTTTCTCAACCCAGTACCCAAGAGAGCAAGAGCTGGGTGTGCACGCCTTGGCTATTGCTCCCCACTGGCAGAAGTCATAGAAATGGATGCAGTGCCAGGATAGAACTGTCTGCTTAGACTTCCAGATGGAATCGCTCGCTCTAGTTTTTGCTGTAGGATTTTCCCATCTCTCGGCGCTTAAGTAACTTCTCATTTAGGAAGAAGTGAGGATGAATAATTTCTGGCTCCTGCAAGGCTGCAGTCAGCATATCAACATGGTTGGCAAAGCCAAATTACACTGAATTACGGAATGAGCACTTAGCGTTGGGGTGGCTAGCCAACCCAATTTACCTGGAACTGTTAGGTTCCGGGCCACAGGATTTTTAGTCCCCAAATTGGGAAAGTCCAAGACAAATCCAGACAAGTCTGTCACCCTAAGTGAACTGGGAATAGAAAAGCTAGATTTGAGTTTCGACTCTGTAGGAATAAATCCTGTATCTTGAGCCTGTGCGCCATTGCCTCTTTCTGTGTCAGGTGTTGCTTTGTGCTCCAAGGAAAGCTTCTGTTATGGTGCATGGTTCTGTCAATACCCAGCTTCGGACTGTTGGCCAAAGCTCAGAAGTTGTGTCCTATCGAAGTCAGTTTTGTCTTTTAGGCACAAATGAAAACTGTAGAACATATAGAAAACTTTCGGAAGAAGAAAGAAACTCAATCTGTGCTTTTAAATCTGAAAGTCCAAGCATCGTAACACAACACGATGAAGGAAAGCTGTGCTCTTCTCCGCTGCAGTTGGCCGTGTGAGCCTGGAAGACTGGGACCTAAAACCGAGGCGGACTAAAGCTTCCTGCCACAACCAACTCTTCTCAGAGCATCAGACAGCTTATACCCTGAGGGTTGAGAAGCGTCACCTGAGTAAAGTGTGCACTCCCAAGGACAAGCCACAATAATATGTTTTCCCATAGAGGCATATGAATAGCAACAACTGAAGTCAGCTCACTCCTGCCCACTGCCCTGGGAGGACGGACTATGAAAAACAATTGTGTGTTTTGAAGAAACTGAGGTCACAAGACTCTTGTCTTTGCTTTTTTTTTTTTTTTTTTTTTTTTTTTGTTTTGGGTTTTTTTGTTTTGTTTTGTTTTGAGTTTTTTCACAAGCCCTCTAAATTCTCATAGAACTCCATTGTTGGATTGTGTTCTGATGCTTTACTATCCCAATATTGTCCCATTCACAGATGGTGTCTATTACTCCATGCTCCCAAAGGATTTTGTTGTTGTTGTTGTTGTGTTTTTTGTTTTTCAAGACACGGTCTCTCTGTATATCCCTGACTGTCTTGGAATTCACTCAGTAGATCAGGCTGGCCTTGAACTCACAGAGATCCACCCACTTCTGCCTCAGAAGTGCTGGGATTAAAGACATGGACCACCACACTTGGCATCTACAAAGAATTTCTATGTACGATATTGTTTTCTTTTAAAACCATATAAATTTGGAAGAGGTTTGCTTTTCTTTTCCATATGGCAATTTTGAGCCTTGGTACTTGAAGGGCCACGCAACCAGCTAGAATGAGAATTATACCCTAAGTTCTTCATTAAAGCCTCTTCTTCCTGGATCTCTCTTCTTCACACCTTGAGACAACTACAGTTGCCCTTGGCCCAGAGCACTCAAGTCCCTAGAGACACACAACATAAAGCAGATGTGCCCCCAAGGTACTAGGGACAAGGCCAACCCAAGGCCTTCCCTGAGACACCCTGATGCACAGAAATAGTTTCTTGCCTGAAATCAGGAACATGCTAGGCAGAGACAGTAATGGCCTGAGGCCAGGGCCTTTCGGAAGCTGTAGCTTCAAATACCGAGAACTACATTCTTCCCACTCTGAGTATCATGATGTGCGATGGCTGTTGTGTGCTCGGCTTCTGACTAACTTGAGATATCCTGTTTTCCCTTCTGCAGCATTGCTCAGTCAGCTTCTTGCTGAGTTCATCCCACTGTGGGATAGCTTTCTTCTCACCCCCCCCCCACACACACATACAAGCTGAATATAAGGTGCTAAACTTGCCTGCCAGAAGACATAGCTTGTTCGAAACTTCTTAACCCTAACTTTACCAGGCTCTTTATTTTCTGATCTCCTGGTCCTCCCCATTACAGACCCACTGAAAAAAATGGCCTGCCTGCTGGTCCATGTCACCAAGGGGAAACCTTTCATCCTCCACACACCATGATTACTTCTTAGCTTCTAGCAATCAATGTCATCAACACATACATTTATGAAATACACCTCAATCACACTCATTACCATCTGGTGCCAACTCTCACGCTCACCCCTTTTCTCTTCCCTCATGGTCCTTCTTCTACTTACATGTTTGCTCCCCTCACCCACCCCCTCCCTCGATATCATATGAGAAAAAAATCTGCAATGCTTGTTTTTCTGACCCTGGCTCCTTTTGCTAAACATGATGTTCTCTAATGCCATAAATCTTTCTACAAATAATGCCCTCACCTGGTGACAAAGATTATTCTTTTTTTTTTCAATTTTTTAAATTCACTTTACATCCTGATCACAGACCCCCTTCCTCCTTTCCTCCCAGTCCCAGCCTCTCAAATCCCTCCCTCCGATGCTCCTTCCTATTCTCCTCCAAGAACGGGAGTACCCACCTTGGGTACCACCCAACCCTGTGACTCCTAGTCTCAGCAGGAATAGGCACATCCTCTCTCACTGAGACCCACCCAGTAAGTAGGTGCAATGGCAGGAAACAGACACCAAGAAAGTCACCTCTTCACTTGTTAAGGTACCCCACATGAGGACCAACCTGGACATTTACTACAAATGTATAGGGAGTCTAGGTCCAGCTCCTGTGTATTGGCTCCCTAGTTGGTGGGCCAGGCTCTGTGATTCCCCCATGGCCGCAGGTTAATTGATTCTGTGCATCTTTTTGTGGTGTCCTTGACCCATCTGACTTGCAGACTTCTATCCCCACCCCAATCTTTCACAAAATTCTTGGGCTCAGCCTGATGTTTGACTGTGGGTCTCTGCATCTGCCTCAATCTGCTGCTGGATGAAGCCTCTCAGGATACAGTTACGCTAGGTTTGCAAGCATAGCAGAGTATCATTAATAGCATCACAGCTTTGCTTTCTCCCATGGGATGGGTCTCAAATTGAGGCAGTCATTAGTTGGTTGTTCACTCTGCTCCATCCTGATTCTTGTACATCTTGTAGGAAAGACAAATTTGGGGCTGAAGGTTTTTGTGGGTGGATTGATAGCTCCCTCCCTCCTCTGGAAGTCCTGCCTGGCTACAGGAGGTGGCCACTTCAGGCTATATCCCTCTCTGGTAGGAATGTCATCTAGGATCACCCCCATAGACTCCTCATATCTTTCCTATCCCAGGCCTCCAGCTAGTCACCAGAGATGCTGCTGGCCGATTTCCATTCTCACTCCCAGCCCTCTCCCACCCTACCTCCGAACCTGATGGTCATCTCTGTTCCCCCCACCCCTTACCCCCTCTCCTACCCAGTTCTCTCCCTCTATCCACCTCCGATGACTATTTTGTTTCCCCTTCTGAGTGAGATTTGCACATGATGCATCATCCCTATACTGATTTCCTTACCAGCTGAGTCCTCTGGGGCACGCCCAGCTGTGCAAAGCAGCATACTGCTCCCCCAAGCTCCACTCTTCCACCACCTCTCTGCCCCCCCAACCCCTACCTTCCTGTCCATGGGGGCACACCTGACAGCTGAGAGACTTGTATTGGTCCCTGAGTTGCAATGTCCACCAGAGGCCTACCACATCAGGAACATCAAGGTTAGGTCTCCTCCCAATACCTGCTACATCAGGAACATGCAGGGACAACCAGATGACTAAAGGCCATTGTAAGTACACAATCAACAAAAGCTAGGGCACTATGACACCACTCGCAGCACCCCACTAGAGCAAGCACCAGATATCTTAACACAACTGAAGAAAAATAAAACTTGAATCTAATGAAAATGATAGAGGCCTTTAAACAGGAAATGAATAAATAAACCCTTTTTAACAATACAGGAGAATACAATCAAACAGGCAGAGGCCTTTAAAGAGGAAACAAATACAGGAAAAATACAACTAAACAGGTGAAGGAAATAAATAAAGCTGTTCAAGACCTGAAAATGGAAATAGAAGCAATGAAGAAAACATGAATGGGGGGGCTCCTGGAGATGGAAACCTAGGGAAGAGATCAGAAACAACAGGTGCCAGCATCAGCAACAGGATACAGGAGATGAAAGAGAGAACCTCAAGTACAGAAGATGCTATAGAAGAAATTGATACATCAGTCAAGGAAAATGTTAAATCTAAAATATTCCTGACATAAAACATCCAGGAAATCTGAGATACTATAAGAAAGGTCTGGCCTAGGAATAATAGGAGTAGAAGAAGATGAAGAGTCCCAGTTCCAAGGCCCAGAAAATATTTTCAGCAAGATCTTAGAAGAAAACATTCCAAACCCAAAGAAAGAGATGCCTGTAAAAAGTACAAGAAGATTGTAGTTAAACTAGACCAGAAAGGAAGTCCTTCAGCCACATAATAATCAAAACACTAAATGCACAGAGCAAAGAAAGAATATTAAAATCATCAAAGGAAAAGGGCCCACTAAAACATACAAAGGCAGACCTATCAGAATTATACCCAAAGGGCCTAGACAGATGTCTTGTAGCCTTAAAACACCACAGTTGTCAACATAGACTACTATAGCAAAACTCTCAGTCACCATAGATGGAGAGAAAAACAACATAATTCAAGATGAAACCAAATTTAAACAATACCTGTCCACAAATCCAGCCCTATAGAAAATACTCGAAAGAAAACTTCACGTGTCAAACCCCAGATATTAATAGTGGGAGACTTGAACACCCTACTCTCACCAACTGACAGGTTTTCCAGACAAAAACTAAGCAGATAAATAATGAAACTAACTGGTTTTATAAACCAAAGGACCCAACAGATAGCTACAGAACATTTTACCCAAATACAAAAGAATAGACCTTCTTCTCAGCACCTCATGGAAAGTTCTCCAAAATTGACCATATACTTGGCCACCAAACAAGCCACAACAGATACAAGAAAATTGAGATCCTGTCAGAACACCATGGATTAAGGCTGGACTTTAACAGCAACATAAACACCAGAAAGCCTACACACTCAGGAAAATGGAACGACTCTCTACCCAGTGATCTCTGAGTAAGAGAAGAAGAAACTGTCTAAGATCAATGGAAATAAAGGCACAGCACACCCAGACTTATAGGACACAATGAAAGCAGTGCTAGGAGGAAAGTTCATAGCACTAAGTGCCTCCATAAAGAAATTTGATAGAACGAATACCAACAATTTAGAAGTGCATCTGAAAGCTCTAGAACAAAAAGAAACAAACACACCCAAGAGGAATAGACATCAGGAAATAATCAAAATCAGAGCTCCAAGCAATCAATTAGAAACAAAGAAAATACAAAGATCAACTAAACCAAGATCTGGTTCTTTTTGAAAAATCAACAAGCTAGAAAAATCCTTAGCCAAACTAAAAGGCAGAGAGACAATATCCAAACAAACAAACTCAGAAAAGGGAGACCTAACAACAATGTTGAGGAAATCCAATGAATCATTAGGTCTTACTTTAACAGCCTGTATTGTACAACATTGAAAAATCTAAATAAAGTGAACTCTTTTCTAGACAGATGCCACTTACCAACGTTAAATCAAGATCCTGTAAACTACTTAAACAGTCCTATAATCCCTCAAGAAAATAGAAGCAGTCATTAAAAGTCTTCCAACCAAAAAGAAAAAAAGAATAAAAAAATAAAAGAAAGAAAGCCAGAGCCAGATGGTTATAGTGCAGATTTCTACAAAACTTTCAAAGTAGAGCTAATACCAATATTCCTCGAACTATTCCACAAAATAGAAAGAGAAAGATGACAGTCAAACTCATTCTATTTAACTCATCAGTTACCCTGATACCTAAATCACACAAAGGCTAGACTAAGAGAATCAAAGATCATTCTGTCTGTACCCTGGAGCTATTTTCCTGGAAGAACAATTTGTGGGCCCATGGGGGAAGGGGGGAACCACAGTCCTCCCAGTGGTGTCGGTGTGGAAGGCTTCAACAACCAGTCACCTGGAGCAAGTTTTTACCACACTCAAACTCTTACAACCTTGTGAAAAGGGACTGAGATTTACCTACATTACTCGGACTGAGAAAACCTAGACTCTGTGGTTTGGATGTGATTTCATTTTTGTTCCTCAGGGTTTCAGATATTGGTATGTTAAAAGGTGAAGTATTGAGGCTGGAGAGATGGCTCAGCGGTTAAGAGCACTGACTGCACTTTCAGAGGTCCTGAGTTCAAATCCCAGCAACCACATGGTGGCTCACAACCATCTGTAATGGGATCTGATGCCCTCTTCTGGTGTGTCTGAAAACAGCTACAGTATACTTGTATACATAAAATAAAAATAAATTAAAAAAAATAAAAGAGGTGAGGTCTTGTGGGAGATCCTTAAGTCACTGGGAACCACCCTCAGAAGGGATTATCATGGTACCCTGACTTAATTCTAAAAAAAGTCATTACAAAAGGAACAAGCCGGCCCCTCTTCCTGGAATCCTGTTTTATAATGTGAAGTTTTACTAGGTAGGGTTATTGTTGCTACCATGAAACACCATGACCAAAGCAATTTGGTGATGAAAGGATTTATTTGGCTTGCGTGTCACTATCATCATTGAAGGAAGTCAGGACAGGAACTCAAACAGGCCAGGAACCTGTGGAGGCAGAGGCCATAGAGGAATGCTACTGTAGTACTACTTATGGCTTGCTCAGGTTGCTTTCTTATAGAACTTAACAGCCCAGATATGGCACCACTTACAATGAGTCAGTCCCTTCCCTATCAATCAGTGGCAAAGAAAATGCTCCCCAAGTTTGTCTACAGCCTAATCTTATGGCAGTATCTTCTCAAATGATTGTTTCCTCCTCTCTGATATCAAACTAGGCAAGCCCAGAAGTCTCCCCTGTGTGCTTGCTCCACCATGATGTCATCTGCCGTTAGGCCTTTACCAGAGGCCACACCAATGTCGAATGCCTTGCTTTAAACTTCCAACCTCTTAAAGTGATTAAATAAATGAATGAATAAATAAATAAATAAATAAATAAATAAATAAATAAATAAATAAAACACTAGATTACAGAGTTCATGAGTCAAAAGCTGGGACCCACCCTTTCATAGGCAGACTCCAGAGTGGATGATGGTTGCCATGGTGATGCTATCACAGGTATGAAGCCTGTGATAGAAAACTTAATCTGGTCCATGGTCAGAGATGAACTCCCAAAGAAAAGGGGTTTAAGTCTAAAATACAGCAGAGTAAACAAACAAAACAATCTCAGTTCCATCCTTTCCTCTTACCTCCCAATAGATTTCAACATGTCCCCCAAGATGCTTACTCAAACCGCCCATGTACATGTCTATTCGTGGGTCCTACATTTCCTGTTCTCATCTGTCTTCCTGCTCAGCCCTCTTTTCAGGGATGTTCTCTTATTAAGCCTCAAACCGACTCTTCATGAAAGCCTTTTAACCAGAATCCTGGCCCTGCTATACATTTTCAGAGCCAAGTAGAATTTTTTTTTCTTTCCCTAGAAAAATTTTGGGCTTGACATAGAACCCTAGTTTTCCTAGAACCAAACATTAATTGACAGATCAAGCTGAAATGCTATGCTCAAGTTTTTACAAATGTTGGGCAGATTGGGGCACAGAGTATCTAATACAGGGAACTCCGGGATTTTTTGTGTTTAGCTCCTAGCCATCCCATTAAATACAGGCAAGATCAAGGCCTGAGAACTTGGGAAAGCTGGACTCTGCCCCTACATTAGGAGGTAGACAGAATCACTGAGGTGGAATCATTTTGCTCTGCCAGCTAGCCTTGCCTCCCAGGCTTCCTCCAAATGACCCTGGGCTGAAGTAGAAATGGAAGGGGGAAAGGTTGCTGATCCCATGTGGTAGCGTGCCAGATGAGTCTGTCATGAAGTCACCTCTCCTTCTCTGTAACTCTGCCACACCTAGGGAAACACAGAAACCTCTGGCAGACCGCAATGCCTGAGTCTATCTGCTAGGAACAGGAACAAACTGGAAAGAAGCTGATAGGACTGGAGCGAGGAATGAGCCTTTGCCAGGATGAAGGTGTATACAGCTTCTGAGCCTTTGCCAAGATAAAGACATATACAGATTCTGAGCTCTGCACGTGCTTCCTCTTCCAGAGGATGTGTGTGTGTGTGTGTGTGTGTGTGTGTGTGTGTCCCAAATATATTATCTAATGTAAATATATTATATAACATAAGCATATTATATATTCTATTCTACTCTACTCTGTAGGGAATGCTAAGACCTGGAAGCTCCCAGAAGTAGAAAAGCACAAGATGGGAGGAGGCCACTGTGGTACAAAGTCCTGTTCAAAGCGGAGTCTTCATGGGAGAGCAAAAGAACCTAAGGCCAGGACAGATAAACTTCTGAAAGCTACAGTTTCGGCAATGTTAATAACAGCCATTGATGCTTACAGACTGCTTACTGTCTGCGAGTACATGTCTCCAAACACCTCATTTGAAATCATGTAATCTTCTATCCAAAGTAGCCTGCCTCACTGACCCTTTTACAGGAGCTGGGTCTTGCTGCCAATCTGGCATTTGAATAAGACTATTTTAGCGTAAAAGAGTCATGGTATCCTGAAACCATTCATTGATTCAACACACTACCCACACACTCTGCTAGGCAATGGGAAGACAAAGAGACAACATCTCCTTCCCTTGAAGAGCCAAGAAACTGGTGAGAGAAAGAGACAGTTGGAAAGGGCAACTCATCGCATTGGGATAAGTGATTTTTGAAAGGGCCCGCTGCATGCTGAAGAAGATAGTAGAAAAGTTAGGAGGGAAACAAAGGTTTGCGGTGTGGGGTATTAGAGAACGCATGCGGGTAAGGGTGAACTTCATTAACTCTTCAGGGATCCATGGGACTTAGGCAAGGGAAAGACAGGCATCCTGGCCAGATGGTTAACAGGGGCAGAACTTGGAAGTGGGACAAGGAAGTGAGTAGCAGAAAAAAGTAAAGCAATCTCACGAGCTGCTCAGAGTTATGCCAAACAGACCTCATTTTGCAACTCCAACTCATACACCCATATTAAAAGCCAGATGTTCTTGCCAAGCCATGTCCGAGTTTCAAATACATGATTAAATAAATAATTGCTGTTGTTTGAGGCCACTGTTTTTGAGAAGGTTTGTTTTTCGGCAACAGATAATGAAAACAATCACTCTGGAGGTGAGAGGAGGAGGACTATGTGTGAAGGGAAAGCGTTCACACTAAGTGCCAATAGCTTGCTTCTCCCAGGCCTCATGCTAGGTCAAAAGCATCCACCCTTTGGCTAACATCTGGAAGCTAACAGTATCTGCTAATTATTAACAGCCCATGATTCTGAGTGATGTTAAAAAAGAATCCTTAGGCTTCAAATATAGGGCTAGGGAAGATCCCCGAAATCTGGGTAAAGAGAGGGTGAGAGTAAATATTTTGACAATCTAGAATAAGGCTATTCCAACAAGTTGACATTTAAGAGAGATAAACACAAGACTCTTGGCTGGATGTGAAAAGAAGCTACCTGAAGTAAAGCACAAAAGAACTTTGACCTAGTCACCTGAGACTTGCCTAAACTTTGGACTTTGGGGCAAGACAGATATCCTAAATACCTTACATACACCAGTAAGTAACTAGAAGCTTTGGAAAGGCATTAAAAAAAATCATATTCCACTAAGTTAGAAAATCTTTAAAAAAATGATTTAATAGATGCATATAATCTGCCAAGGTTAAAGCAAAAGATTTTTTTAATTACTATATATGTCACCCACAATGAAATTGAAGCAGTAATTAGAAATTTCCTAATTTGCCTGAGCCTCAAGACCTAAAGTAGGCTCCGGCTAGTCACAGTCTTTGGTGGCACTCATCAAGAAAGGAAGTCAAGACAGAGCTCAAACAGGAAGGAACCTGGAGCGGGCACTAATGCAGAGGCCATGGAAGAATGTTGCTTACTGACTTGCTCCTTCTGGATTGCTCACCCTTATAGAACCCAGGACAACCAGCCCTGGGGGTGGCTCTACCCACAATGGGCTGGGCCCTTCCTCATCAATCACATTTTTAAAATGCCTTATAGATGGATCTTTAGCGGGGCATTTTATGTTAAGGGTCCCTCCATGATGATAATTCTAGCTTGTGTCAGGTTGAGTCAGCTGTCCACCACACAGATTTTGCTAAGCTGATCTTTAAAATTGCTGTTAACTGTCTTTTTGGAAATGGTCTTTAAGGGCAAAATATTTTGTTTCATTTATTTTAAGGATTGTATAGCTATAAACTCTTGCCAAGGGCTTGTAGACAAAGCAGACTCCTTAGGCTTTGTATGTGTTCATGTGCAAGTAATAACACAACAATTGGGCTTGTTTGTTACAAACTTGACACAAATATTATTATATCACAAATGATGATTTTAAGAATGGTAAAATATATATATATATATATCTCCCAACTAAAAAAGTCCACACCGGATTGAGTCTCTTCGGAATTCTACCAAACCATCAAAAAACCAATATTGATTCTTAAAGTATTCCATAAAACAAAAGAGAATGCTCTTTTTTAAATTATCAATTGTTCTATTTTTAGCTGGAAAACCAGACAGTCCTCCAGTGCGGCAGGGTATTAATTAATCCTCTTCCTCATCATCACCAGCTCCAGCACCACCCTGACCTTTCCTGGCATTCTTCCTCTACAGTCGGCCTGGACGGCCACCACCGTAAGGAGAACAGAGGGAGAAATCAATGCGATTCCGGAGTCCAGACGCACAATGAAGGCTGGGATGCTCACAGCCTGCTTGCGGACCCTGACGTTGGCGGATGAGCACACGGGCGTGGAGAATCCTGGGTCTGTAGCCGTGTCTCCAAGAAATCCTCAATCCTCAGGCCCAGGGCGTAATCCAGCCTCACCCTGCCCTCATCCAGCACCCCAAGGCCAACGAGTCGTCAGTAGATGCCGAGGATCCTCCTAGTGAGCGGCAACAGCTCCCGGGCAGCCTTCCGGATCTTCGCCAGGGTAAATGTGACCCCCCCTCCACACCTCTCCTTTGTTCCGAGTCCATACTCTCCAATCAACTTTAGCAATTTCTCCAAGGGTCTCCATAGGTTTTGCTACAAACCCGAAGCATGTTGACTTCGCTAGGCCCACGCCACCTACAAACTCAGGCACGTGACCGAGAATGCTCTTAAATTCACTTTATGAAGCATCACCCTGATACCAAAACCGGATAAAAAAACAATAAAGAAAAAAATAGATAAATACTCTTTGATGAACATAGACATAAAAATTCTCAATAAAATACTTGCAAACAGACTTTAAGACTTTATCAAAAAGCTTTTCTGCCCACTCTCCCCTCCCCCAGCTCCGAGCACCGGACTCGCTCTGCGCTATCAGGCTTGCCGCTGTCCTCAGTCATCACCTAGATCATTTACCCGGATGTTCTCCGACATCTACAAGATCCGGGAGATCATGGACGGACTGTGCCTGGAGGTGGAGGGCAAGATGGTCAGTAGAAGAGAGGGTGCCTTCGATGACTCGCCCATTGGTGGAAATGCTTCCGCTGAAGGTCCTGGAGGGCAAAGGTACCAAAATCACAGCGGTCACCGGTGTTGACAATGTCACGACCCATCGCTTACAAGAAACCAGCTTCACAAAAGAGGCCTACAAGAAGTACATCAAAGACTACATGAAATCACTCAAAGGCAAACTTGAAGATAAACCAGGAAGAGTGGAACCTTTTATGACTAAAGCAGCACAGCACATGAAGCGCATCCTTGTAACTTCAATAACTACCAGGTTTTTATGGTGAAAACGTGAATCCGGATGGCATGGTTGCTCTCCTGGACTACCGTGAAGATGGTGTGACTCCATTCGTGATTTTCTTTAAGGACGGCTTAGAGATGGGAAAATGTTAAAAAATTGTATTTGTCACCTGTCACCGTAATTGGCTGCTGTTTACCGTCCATACAACACCAGGACTTAGGACAAATGGAACTGATGTCATCCTGAGCTCTTGTTTTGACTGTGATTTATTTGGAGTGGAAGCGTTGTTTAAGAAAATCATGTCATGTGGGTTGTCTAAAAATAAAGTGCATTTAAATAAAAAAAAAAGAATTCATCAGAAAGATGATTCATCATGATAGCGTTAGCTTCATTCCAGAGATGCAGTGATGGTTCAACACACAAATCAACAAATATAAATATATCACATAAAATGCTCAAGGGCAAAAGCCACGAAATCATCTCAGTGGTCATTAATAATGTCGTCGACAAAATCTGCCATCTCTTGAGACTGAAAATCCTGAAGATAGCAGAGATTAATAAAACATGTCCCAGCATAATAAAGGCTACATATGGCACAGCCACAGCCAACACCGTGATAAGAGGAGACAAATTTGAACCATTTCCATTAACGTCAGTGACAAAGCTCTGCTTCCCCCAGTCTCTTCAGTCACATCTAACACAGCGCTTAAAGCCTCACCCAGAGCAATAAGGCAGGAGAAGAAAACAAAGGGACCCAAATATGGAAGAAGGAATCCCAAATGTCTTTATTTGCAGATGACATAATTCTACACGGAAAGAGACCCTTCAAACTGCACTAGAAAATTCTCGCACTTTATAAAAACTCTTTCATCGAAGAGGCAGGATCAAAATTAAACTGCAAAAAAAAATCAGGACCCTTGCTGTATACCGACGACAAACGAACTGGACAGCAGAATTGGGAGACAATTTTATTCACAGTAGCCTCGAAGGGTAAATACAAAAGCTTGGAGTAAGCCTAGCAAAGCGAGTAAAAGATCTCTGCCAGGCAAGCTTTAAAACAGCGACAGAGGCTGGAGAGATGACTCCGCTGTCCCGAACACTTGGTCATCCGATGGAACGCAGTTCCGTTCTCCACATCCGCATCAGCAGGTCCGCACTCTCCTACAGCTCAGCTTCCAGGGACTCGGACCTGCACTCATGTGGCTGTCATTCATCCAAAAGATGCTCCCCATGCACACAGAGACAAAAGTAAGAATAAAAAACACCAAAGAAGGAAATTGAGCAAGATGCCAAAAAAATGGAGTACCGTGAAAATGACAATCCAACTAAAAGTAACGGAGGCTTTAATGGAGAGGAGATAGTAGAACATATGAGATTCTGAAAATAAAGATGGGATCTTCCTGGTGGACAGGACTACAGGTGGGGGCTAAAGGAAATAGCAATATTTTATCACTCCATCTGCTATGACTTCAAGTCCCAGAGTTGACTTGATCGGTACCCCAGGGTGATGGTTTGTATATGCTTGGTCAAGGGAGTGGCACTATTTAGAAGTACGGTCTTGTTGGAGTAGGTGTGTCACTGTGGGTGTGGGCTTTGAGACCACCCTATCCTGACTGTCTGGAAGTCAGTATTCTACTAGCAGCCTTCAGATAAAGATGTAGAACTCTCAGCTCCTCCTGCACCATGCTGCCTGGATGCTGCCATGCTCCCACCTTGATGATAATAGACTAAACCTCTGAACCTGTAAGTCAGATCCAATTAAATGTTGTCCTTTATAACACCTGCCCTGGTCATGGTGTCTGTTCACAGCAGTAAAACCCTAACTAAAACACCCAGCAAACCTCATCTACTAGACCCATGAACTTTCTCTACCATCGGACTGGTCTTGGCTGATACAAGCAGCCAGCAAGACCACAGTGGCATCTACCCAACGCAAACAGAGTTAAAAGTCAGCCAGGAAATCTACAGAGGTGGCTTGTGTAGGGATTTCACAGAAGAGCTCCCAGAGCCTGCAGACAGAGCCACCATTAGTGCAGAACCAAGGAAAAGCAAAGCTGCTGGAGTTTGGACACTACACAGCCAGCCTCTAGCTGTTCCAAGTCAGGTAGTAAGGAACATAGCAACCTGGCTGAGAGGAGTTTGCCTCAGGTATCAGACTATCCATAGCCTGGTAGGGCAGAGTCAAGAGAACCATCCGCTGCATGTTGGGAGCCCACATAAGAAGAACCAAACCATTCAGCCCAGAACCAAGGAGTCAGCCAGCCTGTCACCAACAGAGATGAGAAAATCAACATTCCGGCCAGTGATCTTTTTCCTGTATTGTCACTCATAGCTCTTTCCCCAGTGCAGCTGTTCTTTGTCCCCCAGTGACCCACAGTCTTATATCTCTTTCCTCTTCTATTGCCACATCTTGGATATATAGTTCAAGAGGGCAATGAAGCAGACCACACTGTTTCCTACTGCTGCCACCTTTTACCGTTCTATACACTCTGTGCTTGGTTGTGACATGCTCTCCCCCCCATCTCTCCCTCCCTTGATCCCTCCCTTCTTTTCTCTTTTCCCTTACCCACTCCTCTTACTATTATATCTCCCAGAGGCAAACCTCATTTATGATGTCTGGCCATATTTTCTCCTCTTTTTCATCTAAGTGTTAACTGATGCTCCCGTATATTCTGCCCACTTGTTTCCCTTTTCATTGATAATTCCCACTCCTGTGTTCATCCCTCTCTACTATTCATGTACCAACCTAAGCCCGCCCACCTCTTCTATTACTCACCTACCAACCTAACCCCGCCCACCTCTTCTCACCCCAGCGCTGCCCTTTTCCTCCTTTGCACTCACAGGAACATGGGTGTACAGAAACCCACTGAAGTTGCTTTACTAACTAATCCCTACTTAACAAATGTCTGTTCTGTAACCACCTGCTACTCCATCATCAGATAACAGAGTCTAAGGAATGATTTCTGCTACCGAACCCGCAGCGCCAGACTGGATACTCTCAGTTGATAAACTCCTTCAATTTTACAGAGTAAACAGTACTCATTTTAAATCACAGTGATGCCGGTACCCCTCACTCAGCATCAGATCAACTGCACCCAAAAAGTGAATAAACACTGAAATTAAATGACATTTAATTAAAGAGTGTAGACCAACTAGAACTAGCAGACATCTACACAATAGTTTGCCCAAACACTGAAGAACATCCTTCTCAGAACCCCATGGGATATTTTCTGAAATTAATCAAATATTAGAAACAAGTCTCAACAAATATGAGGAAAAAATGAAATTCTATCCTGTAATCTACCACAATAGGATAAATCTAGAAATAATAAAAGAAACTACAGAAATTTCTCATGGGCATACCCAGCTGTTAGGATTTGCTAATTACAGACATACTCAGGGTGACAACATATCTAAATTTGTGGGATACAATGAGGCAGTCCTAAGAAGAAAGCGGCTCTAAATGCCTACATTAAAAAAAATAAAATCAGTGTTCTCAGAGGCACTGGGAAAATGAAAACAAACTAATCCCCAAGCTTGTGGATAGGGTTTAAACCTGGAATCCCTGGATCATAGATTGTCTGTTGCATGCTCCTTGAGTCCAGGGTGTCTGGGAGTTCAACTCAAGGGAAAACATCTCTTCAGGACTGGAGAGATGGCTCGGCAGTTAAGAGCACTGACTGCTCTTCCAGGGTTCCTGAGTTCAATTCCCACCAACCACATGGTGGCTCACAACCATCTGTAATGGGGCCATAAGCCCTCTTCTGGTGTGCATAAAGACAAACACGCTGCATTCATATACATAAAATAAATAAATGAAAATACCTTTTAAAAAAGAACTGGAGAAGCCATGTAGAAGTCATGGAGGTGGGAGTGCTGCTGAGGGTGCCCTGGGGTACCCAGAGTCTGCAAAAGAGGTAAATTGGGGGTACATATGATCAGTGTATGCATATATTAAATTGTCACGATAGAAGTGTATGGGGAGGAGAAAGGAGCCCTTAAACACTGCCGTTCATGGGACTACAAATTAATGCAGTCATTATGAAGAGTAGAATGTAGTTTCCTCAATAAAAAAAATACCCTAAAACTAGATCTACCCCATAATGCATCTGTGCGAGGCCTGTTTGCACATTACATAGAGACGCACAGCATCAAAAAAGACTCTTCACTCTTGTCCATGTCCTTAGTACTCAGGATACACAACCAGCCATTGACTGATAATTAGATAAAGATGTGGTGCAATAGAAACTCATGCTACCACAAAGATGGATGAATTTATGTCACTGGCAGGAAAATGGATCGAATTGGAAGTCATCACCGTGGCAAGTGAAAGAGAACATAAACAGAAAGATAATCAGATGTTTTCCCAACAAAAATGTAGACACATTTTTTAAGAGCTGAATTAGAAGTGGGACTTTTGAGAAAGGAAAGAGGTAGGGCAAGAAAGGGCAGAAGAGTGGGTATATCTTTCAAAAACATGATGTATGGATGCAGAAATGTCACTGTGAAATACTAGTCAGGAAGAACACTTAATACGTATTGATAATAATCATGAGAAAAGCCAAGCATAGTAAGTGCTACATACCTTTAACCCCAACAGTTGGGAGGCAAAGACATAGATCTCTGAGTTTGAGCCCAGCCTGACCTACAAAGAGAGGTGCCGTCTCATAGACAGACAGACAGACAGACAGACAGACAGACAGGGTCAGAAAAAGAAGGAAATGGATATTCAGGCACACACACTCCAGGTAACTGGACATGTAGCCAAATTAGCATGTATAACTCCCTCCTTTCACTACCCAGGGTTTTATATGGTGGGCTAATATCTTCCCCGAAGGATCTGAGTCACCTGTGGCTGTAGTTAGCCAGAGGTTGAGAAAATTATTTGTCTCATTAACCTTTACTATTAGCTCTGGATCCCTAAAAGATGCTCCAGAGAATCCACCTGGGTTCTAGATGTAGTTCCCCCACGAAGTGGCACCCATTCCCTGTGGCAGTGAAGAACAATGGTTATAAACAGAAGATGCTTTCTCTGTTGATTCAGTGTCATGAGAAGCCCAAAAGGACCAAATGGAACTCTTTTACCAAATGGAACTCTTTTCCAAATCATTGGCATGTCTCCTGGTAGCCGCTCTTGTCCCTTAGGCATCAAGTCCCCAAGCCCAAAGCAGAAGTGTTCAGAGGGTCAGAAGTGGGAAACAAAATCCTGTGGGAAGCCCCTAGGTTGTGTGAAGAACCAGCCTTGCTTCTGCTGTGAAGCCCACAGCCATGTGGTATACTCATGGCAACCATGTAATTATTTCTGATTCAAAGACCACTTAACACCTGTGGTGTAGGGCCCTACCTTCTCAGAGTGTCATTCCCTAGTTCAGATCACAGCTGTATCTTCAATAGGTCATCACATCTTCCCAGGAGGCCAGTTGCTTCTAGTGGGAGTATTGCTGCACTCACTAATCCGTGGGTGCAAAGCCACTGTTGATGCCCTCCCTTTGAAATAACTCTCTTGCTCTGTAAGCAGTATCTAGAAGACGCCATGTCTTGTAATCACAGGTGGTGATGCTGGCAGATGGATTTTAGGCAGAGAAGCAATTGTGTCGTCAGAACACATGCACACTGAAGTTTAAAGACAGCAGACGTGGGTTCCCTCTCTGGTGGAATGGTTGTGGTGAATCGTTAGGCCTTGAGCGCTGATTGGTTCCCCTTAGGGAATGTGTCAGAGACAAGTCAAGCAGTACTCACAGTCACAAAGTACCAGTTAGGGTGAGTCTATGCTGTTGCGGTCATGCACAGACAGTCCTGATGCAAGTCTAGCCTGGGAGCAGGCACACAAATGGCTCAGCAAAGTTACCCACTGAAATCTATGTGGGCCATTTGTTTCCTGTCAGTAATGAGGCTGTGGGTCTGGAAAGTTGGTGGGAAGCAACTCACATTTGGGGGAGGGCGGGAGTGGGTAGATCTTTTTGTATTAGTGGTTTTCAAACTTCTTCATGCTGAGACCCTTTAATACAGTTTCTCTTGTCATGATGACCCCAACCATAAAATCCATTGCTATTCCATAACTATAATTTTGCTACTGTTGTGAATGATAACGTCTCTACCATTCCTGACTTAGAGCTGGTACAGCATCCTCCCAAGACGCAAGTGTACCTTTAGAAACACCCTGTTCAAATCCGCTCTGATCTTTCTTCTACCCTACTCCACACACCTTCCCCCCAGGTCTCCCTCTGCATTCCCATCATGTTCTTCGTTGGAATATGAACTGTTTTCTCCTGAGTCCATTCTGACTTCTGCTCTCCAAACCTCAGAAGACACTGCAATCTGACCTGAGTTGTGAAGCCAGTGGCAAGGGAGAAAGGTTGGGATAGGTCTAGGGAAAATATGCATCCATTCTGCAGAAGGCAGCTGCCCAAGAGACGCTGCTGTAAGAGGAGTGTGACATCGTTGGTTCTGCACTTGCTACAGCTGAGTCCACCGGCCAACTTAAGTTCCTGTCCTCTGCAGTGTAGCTGAACGACAGTCACTTAGTAGAAATATATTTTGTCACCACCCTCAGCCCACCAGCATCCCCGTGCAAACCCCAACTATGAAAGTTGCTGTTTGAAGCCCATTTCATCTGCTGCACTGAGACAGCTATGGTGCCATCTAGTGGCTATAGAGCCTCATTTCCTCATGGAACTTGGAGTGTGTGCAGGGTACACAGATGTGTGTATAGAGCTGGGTGAACATGGCTTATTTCACAGTTACTTTGTGTAATAAAAATATCTTAAGTCTACTTATTAAACAAATAGCTAGACTTGCTCTTCCTACGTGTCTGCTGCTTTATAACCTTTGACGTGCCTCTCTCCACTCCCTACCCACCCAGCATGGTGCCCCTTCTCCATCTCTGTGTATTTTTCCTTTGGTATCACACATTAAACTGAGACCCTGAAAAACGCTTTCCTTACCCACTTTTTAAAGTTTAGCATGCCCTTCTATGGGTCCATTAATTCTGTAGCAAGTAACAGTGTTTCCAGAGAGATGGCTCAGCGGTTAAGAGCACTGACTGCTCTTCCAGAGGTCCTGAGTTCAATTCCCAGCAACCACATGGTGGCTCACAACCATCTGTGATGGAACCAGACGGCCTCTTCTTGTGAATCTGAAAATAGCAACAGTGTACTCACATAAAAATAAATAAATCTTTGGGGCAGGGAGGAATTATGGGGAACAGTAGACAAGGGTGGACAAGGAGAGGAATAAACCCTTGAGTGTAAAATTTAAAAAAAGAATGGAGGGGCAACCCTGTTCACTCACCCAACACAGTAGTGCCCCCATGATCATCGGGAGTAACACTGATTCGTATCAAGAACCTCACACCATCCTTTGCCACCACGGGCAGTCATACACATTCATGGTGCCCGGCCTTGGCTGTTCTTTCATGCACTGCATCAACCCCACCCCACCAGCCTCTGTGCTGAATTAATCCACCCTTTCCTGGTTTTGCCACAAGAGGTCCTTGCTGCTCACACACTGAATGAACTAGGAGCTTTTCCCTGGTACACCTGCTGGAGTTTGTGTCAGCAGCAGACACAAGCACCTGCCACCCAGGTATGTGTACCCTCCAAGGCCAGAGCCCTGCTTCCATGACAATATTCTCCCCACTGGGAGTCCGCAGATACTCAGAGGAAGCTTTTGCAGTTTCACCCTGTTTACTTATAGTATCCCAGTTTAGGAGCTCTGCACATTCCCTTCCTTACCCCTACTCACATACACACAATTACTCTGGAATCCCTCTCTGACACAGTGACTCTATCCTTCCCCTGAGGCTATAGGCATTCTACAAGAAAAGCTACCCCACCTTCTATTTCCGTATCACACCAGGCATCAATTCGCAGAGCTGATCAGAAACCAGAAGCATGGTGTGCTGTTTTGGTTGCTTTGTTTTTCATTTCATTGGGAGACCTCAATGTTCCCATTCCTCCATTTTTTAAAGGTTACAGTTCATGCATTCGATAGAAAAAAAATATTTACCTTTCACCTTGTGGCTACGTGAATTGCCTGAGCTTCGTTATGCACCACACAAAGACCTAGGAATTTGGAGGTGACCGTGACAAATTCCATCCTGACCTCCTCGTTCATGTAACACCTGAGAATGCATGCCGTAAAAATATACAAATTAAAAATAGCGATGAGTGGCCTGAAGTAAAGATGCCCCAAGAATATAGAACAAAGCCTATTTTTAGATGCGTGTGACCAGTTACCCTGTGAGGAGAAAGAGTGAGTCGGCTCCAGCATCCTGAGGGAGAAGCAGCCAGGAGAGGGTTAAAGAGAGGCTGGAGGGAATAGTGTGAATGGTAATAATGAGAGTTACACATGGCACACCAGCAGGAGGAACTGGTGTGTGACCGTGTGACCAGAATGGAGCACGTGGATCCCAGTGGGGATAAGAGGCACAGCCACGATCAAGCAGGATCTTAAAAAAAAAATGTTTATTGATTCTTTGTGAGTTTCATCTCATGTACCCCAATCCCACTTATCTCTCTGTCCCTTCATATTTGTCCTCTACGCTTACATCTTTCCCCCAAAAGAAAACTGAAAAGATTTAAAAAAAAAAAAAAAGAAAAAACAATAAACACAGCAAAACAAAGCATAAAAGATGTCTTGTGGAAGCTGTGGTGGGTCACCGTGTGTTCCACAGTCTACCCTTTGGTCCACACATCTTTACTTACAAACGTTCACTGCAGTGAGTCACTGGTCTGGTTCGGGGTCTCTGGTTTCTGCTACAGCATCACTACTGGGTCCTCACTGGGACCTAAGATGTCCTGTTGTTGCCCTGTGTCATGGAGCTCCTGCTGTTGTGGATTTTCAGGACTGTCACATGCTCCAGCAGTTCATAGATGGGGTAGATGTTGGGGTGGACCAACTCAAAGCCCTGAATTTGGGCCTGGGTGGCAGCTGCATTGATCAGCTGTTCAGCTCTCCCGTTCCCACATCACCAGGGCGAGCACTCCAGCACTGCCCCGGCTAGATCACCTGACACTACAGCCAGCAGGGGGCACACGGGACAGAGTCCCTCACACCCTCAGGCCTGGATTGCCCATGATCCTGACACTAGTTCTATTGTGCTGACAGGTGAGTGCTGGGTCTCCTCCGGGTACTGCAGGTGGTGAGGGGGAAGGAAGCGGAGGGCATCTTCTCACACCCGCTCACAGCAGACTTTCCCAGGCTCAGGCCCTCAGGGCAGCTCACCAACATCCCCTCCACCAGGGCTACTCTACTGTGCTTCCCAGACCAGGCGCAGTAGGGGCTGCTCTCCCAAGTGCTGCAGCCGGTGAGAGATGGTCAGTGAGGGGTGGGACCAGCTCTGCACAGCCCTTAAACATCAACGTGATCCCAAGTGGAAGCCCAGACCAGGGACATCTGCATGGTCTTTAGTGGTAATATGGGCCAGGAAAATCAACGCAGACCCCTGTTGCTACATGGCCACAGACCCAGACATGGCCTTCAGCAGCAGCATTAGCTAAAATTTTATCATGGCCACAGGTGGTACAGCTGGCTACTCACAGCAGACTATTCCTCTCCAGTTTCATTTCTCTTCAGAATGTTCAAACTGTTCCACTTCTGTTTCTCACCCATCTGTCCACCACATACTTGCACACTATAGTGGCGACCACTGAGGGCAGGCCATACACCTGGCTGGCCTCTGGGTGTCCTCCTCTGCCTGAAGCTGCATGGTGTGGTGGCTAGTGGGCTTCTCAAGCAGGATCTTGAAGGCCTTGTTAACCATGGTAGGGGTTAGTTCTGATGCTAAGGTCCTGTTCCCCAATTCGTTCTTGATCCATCAATAAAGACGCCAATGACTGAGGATGAGGCAGGCCACTTGAAGTTGCTTGGGAGGACACAGAGAGGGGTCAGGGAGAAGAAACTGGGAGTTGCTGCCAGAGTGAAGGCCAAAATGCCATGTGAGTTTTCAGTTTTAAGTGCCCAATGGCCACTCTATTCAGATATGCCCGAGGTGACAGGAGAGGTCTAACAGTGCCCAGTCATTGAGTTAGCAAAGGTGTTTTAAGATTAACTAGTATATGTGTCTGTGTTTTCATCCGTGGACCCAGTATTCTCTGGGAAGGAGCTGGTAGTACAACCTGATCTGGAATTAAGGCAGGGGAAGCTAAAACTATACGCAACATACCATGACCTTCAATTTGCTGTTATCATGAAACTCAAATTTATTCTATATGCTAGAAGAAACCATGAAGTTAGTTTAAGTAAGAAAAGGGTGTGATGTGGGTTAGTGGGAGCTGAGTGGATAGTACAGAAAGAATGGCCTAGAAAATTAGGAGAGGAAGAGAAAGGGAAGTTAACGGGTCGCAACAATGTTCAGATGGGAGACTCTATTGACTTGGTCAATGAAGGTGAACCCAAGGTCAGTGATAGAAGTGAGCAGACCAGTAAGACTCTTCCACCCTTTGGAGCTGGTGCGCTGGGAAAGCATGAACCTGGATACACAGGCTTCCTGTAGGAATCTGCTACCCAGGCACAAAGCCAACCAGCACAGAGGGGAAGCTGGTAATAATAGAGGTATTACTAGAAGCAGGCCAACTTGTATATTTCAGAGGGAAAGTCATGGGACCTAGTGAGGATCTGTACCTGCTTTATCTTTACTGTTCATGAGCAAACTTTATCCCAGGTTTTCTCAAGGACAGTCCTGAAATGTGTATTTTCTGAGTATGTATATTATAAATGACAATTTGCCTTGAGTAGAATCCTGGGTTGTGTATCTTCATTGTGTAGCTCTAAAGTGGAGGAGAAATATGAAGCATGCTTCTTCCCCTCCCCGAATATGACTTTATACTTTGTATGTAAAGCATATATACCTATAAGCTCTATATGTGTCTTTTAATCTTTTCAACTTAAAAGCTGTACCTGAAAGTTGAAGGTCTGAAAGTCGATCTGTATTTGTCCATTCATCATTCGCTCTCTTTCATTTTGGAATTAGTGACCTCACTTCTTCTGAGAAAATGTCTCTCCCTGACCTATGGCCCAGGTGGAACATGGATAGAGCTGACCCAATGCATTTGAGGCAACAGCCCTTCTTGGTCCCATGTAGACTGATGCAGATATTGGGACATGACCCTCGATAAGCAGTTGAAGTCAATGTGGTGGTTAGCTTCAATTGTCTACTTGACAACCTAGGTTATGTGGGGAAAGAGTCTGAGTAAGAAATTGTCTTCTTAAGGTATATCTGTAGAGTATTGTCTTAGTTAATTGGTATGGGAAGATCCAGTCTACTATGGGCAGCATCATTCCTTAGGCAGGGCATCCTGAACTGTATAATAATAGAGAAATCAAGCTGAGCACAAGCAAGCCAATGAGCATGTTATACATTCATTTTCCTCTGTTCTTGACTATGGGTGTGATGTCACCACCTACTTCAAACTCCTACTGCTGTAACTTTCCCACAATGGTAGGCCATAACCTAGAACTTTGAGCTAAAATAAAGCACTTCTTCCCTACATTGCCTTTTATTGGACTATCTTTTAATGCCTGCAATAGTAAGACTGGAACAACCAATGAAGAGTAACCAAGCTACAAGCAAGAAGAACAGAGAGGCTCTTTCCCATTCTGGAGATGGTAAACTGGAAGACCATGAATCTGGATACATTGTTTCCCTTTGGAAATCTACAAGCTCAAATATGAAGCCTGTCAGGGGTAGGGGGCCTGGACGACAGATTGTTAACAGCTTGTGCTGAATACAGTCCAGTTCCATGGTTAACAGTGTGTGTGTGTGTGTGTGTGTGTGTGTGTGCGCGCGCGCGGGGGTCACACTAATTTATTTATATAAGATTTTTCTTGAATGGAATACATTTTCTGCATAAAGCTTTTGCTACAGATAATTCTGCACATTAATTTTAGGAGCATTTTTTGTGGGTGTCTCTTCCATATCTGCCATTCATATTTGCTTTAGTGTTTCGTACTCATTTCTTTATCTTTTGATTTAGAGTTCTAGGAAGTCTATCTTTAGTTTGCTTTTTACTCATTCAGTTGGTTCTTTCCCATGTCCATTTGTGAGTCATGATTTCATCTTAAATTTTAATTCAAGAACCTTGTATTTTTGCCTAATAAAGTTTTCTTCTGCTTGGATCATCTCCTTTGTAATATTTTTTTCTAGTCATACAAGTAAAAATTCTTTCCAGTATGTAGTAGTATATGACACTTTCAGATAAGCAAAAAATATGAAGTTATCACTTTTCCTGATAGGCGATTTTATTAGTCATATTAACATCTCTTAGCTGGCATTGGGTTTTTTTTAATATTTTATTAGGGGTGTGTGTGTGTGCACACACGTGTACATTCAAAACTGCTATGGCCTGGGTGTGTGGGTCAGAAAATTACTTGAAGTAGTTGGTTCTTTCCCTCCACCATGTTAGGACATGAAATCTAACTCACATTTGGTAGCAAGTGTCTTTATTCACTAAGACATCTCTCCAGTCCTACATGATTTTTCTAAAGCCTATTCCATGAGATCTACACCCATATAAAGAAGACCTAGCAAGGCTCTTTCACGAAGATATTATACACTTTGGCTGCAAGACATAGAACGACCAATCTCAACCCAACCTGGAAACTTCCTTCCTGCTGGCTAGCTCTCAGAATGCCAGCAGATGCTAGGCAGGCTGCTAGGGGAGAAAGGTTACCAGCGGTCTCACCCAGCACAGGACCAGCATGCTACAATCTGGTCTGCCAGGCAAGTCATACCCACTGCTATACTAGTGGCATGACTGTCTGGTGGTAATTAACCACTTTCAGATTGAATTGGGGACCTGCCTTACAGAAAAAAATTTCACACCTAGTACTGTAATCTTGGCAAGGAGCCTAAAAGAGGGGGAGGCCATTGGATAGTGCCTTCGATTACTATTTTGATTAATAGTCATGTTGTTAATTTCTTCTAAATATTTGTTTATACCCAAGAGGCCTGGATGCTCTCAACTTGGTTCAAAAAATCTCGTTTTTAGCAGTGGGCAACTATCAATGCAGAGATGCAGAATTAGTCAAAGTGTTGATATAAGTCTTAATAGTGTGCACATGTGTGCACACGCACGAATGCACAAGTGTGCGTGCACGTACACACACACACACACATACCTCTACATCTTAGTAGGGCTCAGAGAACATCATGGAAGAGGATGTGGAAAGAATTAAGAACCAGAGGATGGGGAGAAGCACTGTGAGATGCTGTCCTGTGGACATGACATGGTTATTACACACATGAACTCAGGGCAGCTGTGTTATACAAGATCAAACCAAAGTTCCACCATAGATGAAGGAGGTGGTGTCATTGATTCTTACTCCTTACTGAGGAACTATTAGTAACTGATAGCTGCTGTGGAGGAAGAATCACTTTTTGGGGTGTCACTTGTAGATTTTCCATGCTCTGAAAGATGGACCCAAACCACATATGGGCAGCACAAATTGGACTTAGTGAGTTGAAGAAGAGAAAGAAGAAAGAAGGAAGAGGGAAAGGATGGGGAAGAGGAAGAAGAAGAAGAGGAGGTAGAGAAAGAAGAGCAGAAGAGAAATTAGTGATCTTGGGGAAGGTTATGGGAAGAGCTGAAGATAGGAAATAGGGTTATTATGATAACATCTCATTGTAAAAGTGCAAAATTCTCAAGAATAAAGAAAATTATAATAAGTGCATGAGATCTAGACTAATCCCTGGTACAAGCTGCCACTCAAGAAAAAATGCACAGATAAGTGGCCAGATAGGAATAAGTTTCTATCCCTTTAATGTGTTAAAAGTCTTCTTGAGGAGATAAAACCAACACACACACACACACATACACACACACACACACACACACACACACACACACAACCTAATGCTAATGACTAAGTGCAATTGTAAATTTGTATCAGATAAAGAGTTGCATGAATTGTACAGATCCATGTAGGCTGACAGGAATAAAAGTAACAATCTGAGCCATACAATAGGCACGGGAAGGTCACTTGGTGCTTGAGTAATCATAAGTCTCCACGAAGACCCAGTGATCAAGTGAAACCTTCAAGGACTGTGGCCCAAAAGCAATGGGTGCCATGGATTCTTCCTCCCAAGTCCATTGCCTCAGATCCCCACTTCTCACACAGCACCCTTCATTCCCTGAGAGCCTCAGCTGCAACATCAGGGCACATCAGGGCCTGGACTAGTAATGAATACTAGATCAAAACTCTAGAGTCAGCCCATCATCTTCTCCATCCTGAACAAACATGTAAAAATCAACTGAAGAGACTGGCTCAAACAGGTATTTGGAGGTTACTGGGGAACGTTGTCTGGTGTCTCTGAAACCCTGGGCTTCTCCAGTCAGAACGTGTTCTGGTACCAAATCTCTGTCATATGTTTCTTCCCTTGTGTCTGGAAAGATGCTGACATCACTAAGTTTGTTGTTGAGATCAAAGATGCAGCTATGACTCAAATAGTGCACAAAAGGAGACTTCAGACACTGATTCCTCCCATTTCTGGTTATGTTTAGCTTTTCACTACCCAAATTATTCCATAGCACCTACCCTGGGGGTTGTCCCCAGATTGGGAATCTAAGAAGCCGCAGAAAACTGACAAAAATCAAGAAAAGAACCACGGTGTGTAGTAGCACATGTTTTTAATCCTTACATTTGGGAGGCAGAGGCAGGAGGATCTCTGTGAGTTTGAGCCCAGCCTGGTCTATATAGCAAGCTCCAGAATAGACAGGACTATAGAGAAATACTCATTCTATAGAGAAATTCTCAGGAGGGGAGAGGGGAGAGAGAAAGGGAGAGGGAGAGATTGATTTAATAAATCAGGGAAACCTAACGCTGAGGCCAGGATCAGTCTATGCTGGAAAAGACCACAGTATTCTCCAGTCTCCCTGACTCCCAATACAGAGACCCTCATTCTGCGATCTAGACAGACATTGGCCACCTCTGCTGTCAAGGTCTGAGATCTCCCAGCCTAGAGCTAACAAATGCAAATTTGACACTCAAGTATTAGTGACCAGAGTCATATTTAAACATCCTGGAGTGTTGTCCTCCAAAGACAACTAAAGACTGGCCCTAGTGGTAACATGCCTTTAATTCCAGCATTCAGAAAGCAGAGACAAGATAATCTTTCTGTGAGTCCAAAGCCAGCTTGGTCTACATGCATAATGAGATCCAGGACAGGCAGAGCTACATAATGAGATCCTGCCTTGAACCCCCAACTCCCACCCTCCAAAGAAGAGACGTACGGGAAGAAGAAGCTTTTCTGGACTTTGTGTCTTTATAGTAGAGAAGGGAGCAAAGAAGAAAAGGTGATGACGTCACAGGGTCTGAGCTGGAACTGGAACCATTTCTCCCTATTTAGTGACCAGTTTCCAAGACCCATCCCCAGGAACGACATCAGATTATTGGTTCCAAAACCCCAGGGAGCTTTATACAAATTCTCAGAGCTTTATACAAATCCCAACTTTCCAGAAAGTTAGATTTGTGTGTAAGATAAAACCTGAACATTCCTATTTTTAAAGTATCAGGTAATTTCAAAAAGTACATCCAGGTTGCTAGTTACTTCCTCAGAGGTTCCTGAGCTAGACTACCACACCCTCAAAAACTCATGAAGGGTGGCTCGTCCATCCTCTGGCCTTTTTTCTGTAAGCCTTGCACTCCACCAGTCCTCAGAGGGAGACTGTTGCTCTGACCTGTCCCAACCTAGGCTACCCCAACTCCCCCCCCAAAGCTTTTGGTGAGCCCTTCCGGCCCAGCCCAATTCATCTTATTCTCTTTGTTGTGGGCCAGCCAACACGCTGACAGGAACAAAAATGACTTGTTTTTGAGAGTAAAAATCCAGGCTATGAGTCAGATGACGCACACATGTTCACGGAGGGAGACTCTCATATCCGACCTACCTTCTTCCGTCCACAGAAAGTCACGTTGCTACTCTAACCGCATCACTAATTCTGAAAGATGGGGACTCTTACACACAGCCTCTGGGTCAAAGCCTCTATCAGGACAGGGACCTGGAAGGCACTCAGCAATGAGTTCCTGGTACCACCAGCTCCAGTAACATTAGTGAAAGCCATGGGTGGGACTGCAACCAGGAGGCAGTTCCCAGTCTGCAAAGTATCTGGGCTGCCATTTCGAAAGGGAAACTTTTTAGTCCCACAGAAAGACATTCAAAATAGTAGAGTTGGGTCAGGAAATCAGCCTTTTGAGCAAGTACCAGTTACCTCTGAGCAAGATTGGTGTTTCAATTGCACCAATTTGAGATAAAATAACTTTGAAATTGAAGGTAACTAGAAAACAAAACAAAACAAAACAAAACATGACTTTTTGCTGCCTTGCCAGGGCCATAAGCACAGGATAACCAAGCCCCACATTTCTTTGGCATAACTGCACTTTCCTTTTATACTTAAGCAGTGGTCAGCATCTGGCGGGATGGTGTGTGCCTACAATCCCAGGACTCTGGAAGCAGAGGCAGGAAGGTTGTGAATTCAAGACCAGACTATATAGCAAACCCTAGCTGGAAGGGAAGAGGGGGTGCCCCCCATCATCTATTACCATTTCCTGAACCTCAGTTTTCTTTTTTGTCTCTTGCATCCTTACCACGTTTCTGAGTGATGTTCCATCTCAGCTCTTAATATGAGGCCTCCATCCTTTTCCATTCCTCCCTCCAGCCCCATATGTGTCCCTACCTTTCCCTGTCCTTCCTTTGTGCCATAGACTCTGTCCACTCTACCCAAAATGTCCTTTCCCACATTTCTACTTACTGAAATTCTTACCAAATCCATCTTAGTCTTATCCCCAGATGGCAAGCTGTCCAGACACGCCAACTTTCAGTGGAATTCTCTGAGAGTTTCTTGGGCTGGTCATTGCTACCAATAACCAAGGGCTATCGCAACGATCACATTCCCAGTCTGAGCTTTACACATGTAGTCTGCTTGCCAAAGAGCATTAGGGATCGTGCTATGGGGTCATGACATGATACAGGAGGAAAGACAGAGGTCAGTCTAAAGTGCAGGGCACACATAGAGTAGGTGTCTGTAGGGTCTGGCTGGGGGGCGTGCTAGAGGTGCCTGGACAGAGGCAAAGCCTCTGGGAATCTGCCCTGGAAGAATGATTAGTATCTGAAAGATGAGGAAAAGGGAGCGTCTGCCTAAATAGGAGCCAGCAGGAAGAAACACTGTGTGGATGGGGAACAAAGATGGGACTGGAAAGGTAGAAGGAACCAAGGAAGCCCCATTTCACTCCTTCCCAGGCACAGGAAAACAATGGAGAGTGGACCTTATGAGGGTCATCCTGCAGGAACAGTCTCTAGAAATCCCCTATGCTGGTCTAACAAAATAATTCTTAAGTGTCTTGAAAATGTATTTATTTAGAGACTGTTTTGACTCCGGATACTTATTTTTTTTCTCAGTTCCTTTGAGGCTGTAAGAGATAAATGGTGAGCTGGCCCACAGACAGGCAGGAAAGGGGATGATTACAAAACCATCCCTAGCACAAGGTTCCAGCACTAGCTGAAGACAGTAAGTTTCAAGAAGTGCAGGACATAAAGCACTGTGAGGAGTTAGGGAGGGCTTCCTCCCTAGGGATTGGCCAGAGGTCTTCATGAAGGACAAGACATTTGACTTGGGACATCATCTACCTCACATTCTCACTGTCACCCAGGCATGATATGGTTTTTGACTGCTGCTTACATCAGCACAGACACCTGATTTAGACTGCATTGTTCATCCCTGTCTCTCAGTCATTTAGACTTGGGACTGGGGATGTGAAAGCAGGAACTCATTTTTCCTTGAGCTCGAAACAGTTGCCTCCAGAGTGGTGTTGTGTACTGTCTACAAGCTTCTTAGAGATGAGGAACAGGGAGATCTAGGGAGAAACCAGAACCTGAGGACCTGCAGCAACTTCTACCTGAGGTTATTCTAAGATGCTCTAAGCTTCCTTAAAGTGCAGTTTCTATTGCCCAGCTACCTGGACTTGGGAAAGACCATTAGCATAAAGAAATAGGCCAAAACTAGCAAGAAGGCTGATGGAGGGAAGGACATAGAGATCGTCTACCTTCCCTACCCTCAAAACATCAAAGCCAGAAGTCTCATCATCCTCATCCCCCACCCCCATACAAACTGAGCTAGCATCCTTACAGTAAGAATCCTCATGGCCAGGTAAACACAGCCTTGGAAATTTTTGAGTGTCTGGAAGCCCCATCTCATAGAGCCTGGGTATCTCTGGCCCCAGAAAATAACAAGTGACTCACTCTTCAAGCAGAACAGAGCCCATGTGTGCCTCCACGTGTGCATACTCATATAGATGCAAAAGACCTCACTGATTCGTATGAATGCTCCCTCAGTCCACAATGAACAGTTGTGTGTGCAAGTCCTTTCTCTACGAAGAGAACTGGTAGTCATCATTACAAAGAGCACACTTAAGTTTCCTACATTTCCGTGGCTTTGAGGTCTGCAAAAGTGCACTCTCGGCAACCTCTTTACAAAAACTTAGCCCAGCTACTCTGAGTTGAATCACACCCTCAATCAAGGCTCTGACTATGTGGGAGGGAATCAACACTATTTCTCAGAGACTTGTGGGACTGTGACACATGCTAACCAGGTAGGGCCAGGGGAGGAACAGCCAGATTTAATGGGTCACTATAGCATGTGCACTTGGAGGGAAAGCTTTCTCCTGAGACAGAGCTCTTCTTGAGAAATTCCTTCCTCTGCCCTTGTGTCTAAAGAACGCAGAGTATTTATCATATCGACTCCCTTGTGGCAGTTGACAGAAATTTTGCACAACTGTCCGAGTTTTGTAGCCAAGATAAAGACAGAGCTGTTAAGAGACAAGCCAATGCCTAAGTGAAAAGCAAAACTGGTGGACACATGAAGTTCTCATTTGCTCTTAGTGCCATTCTCTGAACTGAGAAGATATAGGGTTGCCCCCTGAAACACCTTGACCCTGACTGGTAAGGAGGTGATGCAGAAAATAAGTAACCCATGGAAAGTCACCCGTCCCAACTACCTATAGCAAATGTATTCTGCTTTCTTTTAACGCCAACTCAATGCAGCCAAATGCAGGAGGCTCTGGGTTCTCTAAGAAAAGCCAGAAAGTCTGTGGCTTTCTTTGCTCCCAGCTCTGCCTCTACCGCTAAGATTCACTCTTGAACTCAGAACCTCTGGAAGAGCAGTCAGTTCTCTTAACCACTGAGCCATCTCTCCAGCCCCCCACCCACCAGGTGATGTCCAAGGTTCTTGAGTCAGAAGCCAGCATCCCAGAATGTGACACGTTCTGCCAACACCACCACCTCTGGCCTCTCTCCAAGTTCCAGAAAATCCTGATCTCTGGTGGGACCTGAGTTGAAAGGATCATTTTCATGGTACTCTGGCCATGGAACCTACAGCTTTTGTGAGTGGTAGGAATGACTGTGGGGACAGCAGCAGGAAGCCTGGTGGTCTCCTGGGTCAACAGCAAGGCGAGGGGCTCAAGGTGAAGGTAAAGTAACGTAAACTTAAAACACTTGCCAGAACCTCTGAACCTTGTGGGCTGCTAAAACAAGGGTTACCACAGTCAGCAAGAAAACCACTTAGTGCCTCTGACTCTCATGCATCCTATGTTCAAGAGTGAATGACATTTGGTCCACCATAGGCTACTCCTTTTGCCTGAGAATTCTAGAACTCTACTTGAGTTGAGCAACAAGGGACAAAGGACAAAAACTGACTTGACAAAATCCCAAGGGGCCCTGGTGAAATGGGCAGGTTTGGCAATGAATGTGTCACTGTGTGACCCCAAACAAGTGATATGACCATGCAAAAACTAAAGACATTCACATCCTGTTCAGCCAGTCTCTACCAAGCAAGGGACAGCCCTGACCCCTAAACTGACCCAAGCAGAGAACTCAGGGAACATTCTCTTCTCTAGAGTCTTACTCAAACCCCAGACAAGGAGAACATATGACCCATCATCAAGCTATGCTACCTACCTGCTGAACTGTAGACATCTACAAGTTTATGGCCCCAGGATGAACATAGAGTGAGAGGATCCAGAGGAAGATGCTGATAACACTCTTTGCCTCCAAGGCACTTTAAAATGATAGATGAAGCAGCCAGATCGATCGGAACACACTGAAATATCAAGAATACCAAGGAGTTCATGGGGAGGGAAAAATGCCAATTAACACAGCACAGACCACTCACCTATTAAGAGGTGTACAGTTGTGGTAGTTAAGTTTATGGGTCAAACTAATTGGACCAACCACAGGATGCTCAGATATCGAGGCATTTCCTCTGAGCATGTCTATAAAGGCACTTCTGCAGGAAATTACCCTTGGAAACTGAGGACTATGGAGAATAGATTTCCTTCACTGCATGGGTAAATACCATCCAATTCTGCTAACAGCCTGAGAGGACAAAAAGTAAAGAAAAGGAGGATACACTCTCAGCTTGAGCAAATGCCCTCTTCTTTCTGTTCTCAGTAAGCCTGGTTCTCATCACTTCAGACCTGGGCTGGCATACTGGGCTTTGGAATCATACCAGGCTTTCTGGATCTCCAGCCAACAGACATGGAAATTCTTAGTCTACCTGACTGTTCCAATATATATATTTAATCAGGGAAACCTTCTCCGAGAAGGTAATATCGATAATAGAAAAAGAAACAGAAACACAACAGATAAAGCATATGATGTGTTATAATGGTACAAGCAACGCAGATGCTGATCTGGGAGCAAAAAAAGAAACTGATGTCCCATATAGAAATTGTATACATTCACAAGACTCTCCCAAGCCTGGAGCCTCTTTCCATCCATAAAGGAGGGGAGAGAGTAAATGAATCTTTTTCCACTCCAGCATTCAACACTAGGTGATTCTTTAAAAGGCAGAAAAGAGTCTAAGGTCAGATTGTCATGGGTGGATAATTGAGTTGAAAGTGGATGAGAAATAAGCCAGGCTCTTGAGACATGTCGTCTGAGGTGATTCCATTATGTCAGCTTGGGCTAAGTAGCCTCAAACTCCAACCATGAACAATCATCCATGATCAACCTCTATAAAGAAGCCACAGAGCAGAAGGCCATCTGTGGATGCGGAAGAATACACCCAGCTGGATACAGAGAAACACAGTGTGTAGAGAAGGTGGGGTAGGAAACAGAAAGGCACTACAGCTCTGAGATCCACACTCTCTCCTCTAACAACAGACCACTAGCCACCTGCTGGTGCCAGGTAAGGTAGTATCAGCCTTAGTGTGCACTCAAGTTCTTCAGCTGGCTTTTTTGGTCTTGGTCCAGACATATCCCATGCCTGAGCATGGTACTCCGAAGCTGTAGGAGCCCAGCCACAGTAGGATAGCCCATATCACTGAAATTGGCATCGGGTGGGGATTAAGTGGGGGTGGGGGAGACCTTGAGTCGCCTATGAAGCACAAAGAATTGCAGAGGCTCTTTCTTTATCCTGCCCTAAAGGGCACACACACACACACACACACACACACACACACACACACACACACACACACACCTGATGTTCCAATAGTCTACTTCTGGTAGCATTTTAGTCACTTAAAATGAGTAGCAGGTGCAGAAATACGTTTGGAAAATGAAGAACACCAGTGGGACGACAGCTTGATACAACACAGGGCTTGATACAGGTCATGAAACACGGTCCAGGGAAATCCCCAAACAGAAGCACCCCAGCTGGTTTCCCCATCACCTTGGGTAACTTTCCATTGCCACACACACACATACACACACCCTGCCCACCCTTCAGGTCTCTTCTCAACGACCTATTGGCTCACTTGGTGGCCTTGTAAGGCATGGGAATCAAGAGAAGCAATGAACCCAGCTCCTGAACTTGAGAAGCTACAACCTTTGTAGGAAAACAAAACTCACACTCCTACTTCAAGAGAGGCCCCTAAGATGGTATAAAATGATTAAGGCCAAAACCACCATATCAGAGGCTCAGGGAAGGTCCAGCATGGACTAGAGCCTCATGTAAAGGGACTGTGTGGTGCACAGTGGTGTTAGACTCAGTGGCCATATGGGAGGCATACAGTGGGTGTTGAGGAACAAGGACAAAAGTATAGGTAGACTATGATAAACTGTAGAGATAAGTCAAAGGGAACTGACCTACCATTACGTGGTTACTGGGTACCGTGCCCTTGTTGTGTGGCTTTTAAGTTTGTCCTCCCATCTAGAATGGCAGAATCTTTACCTCCATATTATGGCTGGGGAAAGCAAATAAACCATATGAATTTAAACTTGATGTTGGCAACCAATGAAATGTGATCTGTAGCAAATTGGGGGACAGCCTGACTGACGGCAATGGTAATGGGGTTCTCTTGGCTGGGCCTTGGTATCCAGGGTGCTGTTCAACAACTTCCTGAGAGTTGTGACCCACACCCCACCTAAAAGTCTGACCAGGAAATTCAACACTGTGACTCAGATTACCCTCTGCCTCAAGGACCTTTACCCGCACGGGGTGCCAAGCTTGCCCCTGGTGTTTTTGCTGGTGTTTAGCCTCTTTCCCATCCTCAGCATGTTCCTCCTGGGCCTGTGATTGGCTACTGTGATTAATAACACTGTTAGGGAGGCCAGGGAGGTGTTATCAGAAGTACCCAAGCCGCAACTATGACTAATTCAGTAGAGCTTGAGATTCAAAAAGTACCGACAATTCTTTAATTATTTCTTCCTGCCTTTGTGTTTTTTTCCTATTTTGAGGGTTTCAGATGTGAAGAGGAAGGTGGATGGAGGTCCCGTCTTCCCGGAGTTGAAGGATGTAGTATTTTGCTCAGCTTCCTACCCATCCTTGGAGTGACCCAATCCAATTCTTCAGCAGCACCTTGAAGGAGTCTGAGTAATTAGTGTCTGGGGTGAATCAGGCAACATGGGGAGTCAGAAGGTTCTACCAGAGCACAGCTCCCAGTAAACTGTTGGGGAATCCCTCAAGAGAACTACGGATGCTCACTGGCCAAAGTAGCCTAAAGGAAAACCCTGTGTTGCTACATGACTCCTGATTCATGCCTTTCTCCTTCTAGGGCCTGGCTCAGAGCTGCCTCAATGTTCCCTAACTATACTGTGTGACTTTTCTTTAAACAGTTGTCCCCTAGGTTCCTGATAGAGCAATTTCTTCCTGGGCTGGAGAGATGGGAGAGACAGAAACCAAAAATGTCCTTTGCAGACAATCTAGAAACAAGCTTCTTTAGTGCTCAAGGGAGGTGCTTTTCCTACCTGATGGAAAGGCCAGCCCAGCCAGGCGGTCGTCAGTGGCCCATGTGTACCCCACAAATACATCCCATTCACAAGTTCAAATCCTCTGAACTGAAAGCCCGTCATCCTACTGTTGTTAAAGAATTCCTGCTGAAACTAACCTTCACTGTGTGCTTTGCACACAGGATGTCAGGAAATACTTTACTACACCCAGTGATAAGCCAAGGGTACCCCTTCTATCTACTCTGTTAAGGGAAAACACTGTATCTACACCCATGCTGCTCAGATTCACATCTAGACCCTGACACTTGCTAAATGTATGGACTTTGGTCATGCACATCATTACTGGAGTTCAGTTTCTCCATCTGTCAGATGAACCACATTGCCACTAGAAATATGGTAAGGGCCTGGTATAGCTGTCCCCTGAGAGACTTCCAGAGCCTGACCAATACAGATACAGATGCTCACAGCCAACCATCAGACTAAGCATGGGGACCCCAGTGGAGGAGCTGAAGGGGTTTGCAACCCCATAGGAAGAACAACAATATCAACCAACCAGACCTCCTCCCAGATCTCCCAGAGACTAAACAACCAACCAAAGAGTATACATGGAGGGACCCATGACTCCAGCCACATATGTAACAGAAGTTTGCCTTATCTGGCATCAATGGAAGGAGAGACCCTTGGCCCTGGGAAGGCTCAATGCCCCAGTGTAGAGGAATGCTAGGGTGGTGAGGCAGGAGTGAGTGAGTGGGTGGGGGAGCACCTTCATAGAAGCAGGGGAAAGGAAGGGAATAGGAGGTTCTTGGAGGCGATACTGGGAAGGAGGACAACATGTGAAATGTAAATAAATAAAATAACCAATTAAAAAAATATAGTGAGGATAAAAGAGTTAATATGGACTGGAGAGATGGTTCAGTGGTTAAGAGCACTGACTGCTCTTCCAGAGGTCCTGAGTTCAAATCCCAGCAACCACATGATGGCTCACAGCCATCTGTAATGGGATCTGATGCCCTCTTCTGGTGTGTCTACAGTGTACATATATAATAAATAAATAAATATTTTTAAAGGGGATTAATATATGCATGTCATTTAGACTCATGCCTGAGGAGTTTCAAGGGTTAGCTACCATTTTTTGTCTTTATCATTTATTCTAAATAATAATAAAAAGTAAAAAAACCCACAGAAGACACAGATATTCCCAAGATGAGGCCATTCCTGAGGGTTAGCTATCATTTTGTTTTTAATTATATTATTATAAAAAAAACATATATAAAGTTCGGTCCTGGAAACGGCTCTTAAAAGAGAGGGAAGATGAACACATTAAACCCCATGGGGATAGCCAAGGTGTCCTTCCTTCCCATTGCTCCTTTCCCTGGAACAGCCCAATTTGAGATCATCCATCACTTCCAGCTAAGATGGAAAAGGCTGTTCTCGGTGTGAGATGGCAAGAGGATTGAATCCAGACCTGCCCTGTCATTAGCATTCTCTTCCTACTCGATGGTAGGCAGTTGGCAGATTGCCCACTATTAGCGTTCTCGTCCTGAGTGAGAGGGTAGGCAGTTGGCAGATGGTTGTATATGATTTCCAAGGTCATGCTTTACACTGTTTCCCAGACTTTCTCAAAGAAAAGGCTTCTTAGACTCAGCCTACAGAAGCCACAGATATTCCCAAAATGAGGCAATTTCTGAGTGTCTGCCTATGACTGGCACCATTCACATCATAAAGGGCAGTAAATCCCTGCAGCTGGGGAAGGCCCTAACCTCCAGTCTGCTGTATTCATACACACACACACACACACACACACACACACACACACAACAATGGATGTTCATTGGTTTACACACTTCCAGTTTAAAAGGGATTTATCTGGGAAGGTAAGAGGCTGCCATTATAATCTACCAGGGAAGTCTTTCGTTGGCTAGTTACCTTCAAGAAAATGGGGTGCTTCAAGAAAAAGAGGCAGGAAAGATAACACCTGGTCAGAGTTCTGGGTAAAGAAAACCTCAGGGAGGCTTTGATAGCTGAAGATTTGACAAAGGGATATGGGTGTGGGAGTCGAGGTAGGATGCAGGAATAAACAGAACTGGGAGCTCTGTGCAGATCTGACGAAAATCTGACACCTCCACACAATTCCCCACCCCGCGCCCAACCCTAGTGTCAAAGGATTACCTCAGCCTTCTCCTGAAGATTTTTTTTTAAAAAAGTCAGAGGTCAGGTTAGCTGTCTATCCAACCTTGCTTACCAGCGAAGAAGTGGAGACAGATGCTTTGGTACTCTGATTAGAATCAGATTACTAGTGAGTGTAATGGGCACTGAGCCTCTTCCCTGCCATGATCAGCTAATGACATGGTAAATATGACCAGCCCTGGGAAAGCCCCCTGTCCAAAAATGGCTTGCATACATAAGCAGCACACAAGAGGGGAGTGGGGAAAGCACAGGAAACGTTCTCAAAGATGGCTCCAGTCGTCCTCCTCTTAGATCAGAGCTCAAGAGAAGATCAGAGCTTTAGCGGCACAGCCCTTGCTGGCCCTCTGCCCTGCCAGCACTGGCCTCAGGCTAAGAAGTTCTGAAGTGGACAAAGCTAGGTCAAAGCCAGGAAGTCAGCCCAGCATCTGTGGCTCCACCTGCCCAGCTACCTGGCCTATCAGAAGAAGACGCTGGGGCGAGCAGTGTGACGTCGGAGGCCAGAGATGAATTTGTAAACCTTTGACACCTGCCAAAGCCCTAACTCGGTGTCAGAGCGTGACTCCATTAAGAAGACTGAAAATAGCAGGTGCTATAAGCCAGTGGCAACAGCTAAAGTGGAAAATACAGCTCCGCGGGGGAGTGGGGGAGGCTGCCTCCCTCCCGGGAAACGATGCTGGTTATCTCCCCTGGTTGCTGAGTTTGCAGTGTGTGTGGGGGGGGGGACGTTTGTTTGTTTGTTTAGTTGGTTGGTTGGGTTTCTTTATCCCTTTTCTACCTGGGAGGGTTCATTTGCTTTATTGCAAGGCAGGGACCATGTGGCATGTCCCCAGGCAGGTGGCAATCAGTTGAATGTCATGGAGTTGGGCTTTTCTTTTCAGATAATGAGAGGATAGGGCATTTGGTAACTTTTTAGAAATTATTGGGCCACAGTGTCAAAAGCAGTGACATAATTATCAGGACATTAACATTTGGATTACTACTTGAGAGTATTCAGGCAAGCGTGGCTCTGACAGGCCTTGCCCTTCTCCCTGATTCCAAACGCTAGCCACCCAGCTCTAGTCCCTTATTTGGCCAGTTCCTCCTCTTGAGGCTGACTACCTAGGTACAGCTATCAAAGTACTGAAGTCCAGCTATCCAAAGCCCCTTTGATTCCCCTAATTAATACGCCCAATCAAATTAAACGCTCATCCTAACACAGGTTTTTTTCCTTTTGACCTTTATAAAACTGCCATCTTCCTACTGGCCCTGTCTGTCTCCTCTAGATCCTGAGGCAGTCCTTTGTCCCCTCTAGGACAAATATCCCTACCCCCTCTCCTTTGTTCCCTTCCCCTTCTCCCTCATCCTCTTGTCCGCATCTTATTCCTGCCTTCTGAGCCTCTGGGGGAAATAAGTCTCCTTTGTGTGGAGCACTTGGTCTTAAGGGTCCCAAGCCTATAGTTTCTCTTTCACACCGTGAGACATGTCCTTTAAATGGTCTGCTCTTCAGCTTCCTTGTCTGAACAAAAGAGGGGCATAATAAAAAATTAACTAAAAAAGAAACCCCACATCCCCCCCAACACACACACACACACCCACTGATAGCTCCAAACGTTTGCTGTGTTCTGAGCATTAGCGTGGACATCCTGGCCTGGGAATGCCAGCCAGCCTGTTTTCTCCTCTCTGTAAGCGAGCAGGCGGTGGTAACTCTGCCTTGCTTCTCCCTCCTGGGACAGTGGTCAGCACTGGATGGCTTAATGAGCACCTAAGGTCTTTGTGAACCTTGGGGTTCCAGACACATAGAAATATTTGCATCTTTTCCACCTCCTCGAGGGAAATGTGAATAGAAGGTTTCAATGGTCTGAAGGTTGTGTGACTCTGTTGGTCTAGCAACAGTGAAGCAGGAGACGGTTTGCCAGGATGGAGGGAACCTAACCTTTAGTGGCACTGGCCCTGAATGGATGGAGCCTGTACCAAAAGGGTTCAGAACAAAGACTCGTCCAAACTCCGTAGTTTCTCCTTTGCGGAACTCCTTGAGTTTCTCATATAAGGGTTGAATGGGGGAATAACCTGTGTAGATGACAGCTTTTGGGTTGAAGACAGCCTATTTCCAACTTCCAAAGCTTACTGGAATCTGAGGGTAGCCTCCTGGAGCAGGCTTTCAGGGGTCGTGAGCTCATGACAATATTTCCCAAAATTCTATATGGGGAGGATGGGTGTCCTTGTAAGACCCAAATTGAGTCTTATCTATTTGAGGCTCCCATGAATGAAATGAGAAATCAGGGATCGATGCAAAAACAAGAGGTTTATTAGTCCAGTGCACTGGGGTAGCCTACATGCCGAGGAGAGGCAGCCCTGAGCCCTCTGTCAGTATAGTTTTTATACACTTAGTAACGGGTGGGCTACAGTGATGGTGACTAGGCATGCAAGCATTGGTGGGGTTAGTTGACTTTTAAATCAACTGGCTGCTGCCAACGTGGGTTGTATCTCAGGACCTACGCCCTACATTCCAGGGCCATCCAGATAAGGTACCTCTGGTGCCTGCCTGGGTCATTTTTCCCTACATTCCAGGGTCTGCCCAGATAAAGTTGAAGCACTCCTTCTTGGAGGGTGCGGGACCCCAAAAGCCTTTAGTGGGAGAGGGGAACTGTAAGACCCTCAGTGGGAGGGGGAAGCTGTAAGGAGGGTGTGGGACTGTAAAAGGCCTTAGGGTCCCTCATTCTGAGGGAGCAGATGAGGCTGGAAAGAAAGAAAGAGTTTGGTACTGGCCAAGAGTGGAGCTTGGGAGTTCAGGGGAAGCTGCTCAGAATAACCGCTTGCTCTACGACCAGCCTGAAGGGTATCACAGTTTGAAAGCATCTGCGGATCAACTCTGAATCCACATTTTTGCCTTGGCCATGATGTAAGAGCTCCTGAGCCACCTGATAACTCTACAGGTAGTGTTAACAAATGGATCCGTGTCAGGGAAATCAGAGACTGCAGAGGGAGAACCCTTTCAGTGGAGACTCCAGATCCCTGACACAATGTCAGGCATCTGGTTGCTCTTAGTCACGGCCGTGTTCCAAGCAGCCATACAGCATGCACATGCATACAAATACATTCTCTCTCTCTCTCTCTCTCTCACACACACACACACACACACACACACACACGTATACACTACGCTGAACACACATGATCATGTGATTGCCTAAGCTAGCATCTCCATTGTTGAGAAGGTGACTAAGCTGTGTCACAAAGAAGGGAGGCCCATGGGGAACCAAAAAGCCTAGACAAGGGGAGGTTTTAGAGGGTAAGTTAATGAAAAGAACAGAAGTCCATAGTAGTTGCTGCTGGAGGTATATATCTATCACCTGGTACATGAAAAGGCCATAGGGCTTGATATTTTGTGGCATACCTGCACATGAGAAACTCCTGGATCCTAGTCTGGGTCCCTGGTTCTAGGAGAAGCTGCTGGGCTCCACCCCGCCTCCCCTACCCCTCCCAGCCTTCACCACTGAGCAGATGATGAGACAAGAGAGGGACTCTTAAGGTGGTTAGCCTTAACATACTGTAAACACTTTGCAGGCTCAGGGACAGAATATGAGTCCTCACTCCTACTTTCAACGGTGTCTATCCACAGTCAGAATCAGGCGACTCTACTGCTTTGTGCCTGAGAAGTGGCAGCCTATGGTGGCAGCACAAACATAATGGAACAAAACTGCTCCCCTCATGGTGAACAGGAAACGGAGCCAGGGATTTTTTTTTTTAATTGAACTTCAGTGGGAGCAGGAGGTTGTTGAAGAAAACCTCATGGAAGATTAGATAAACTGGAAATTGAGGTGCAGAAGTGAGTGGGAAGGAAGGCCATTACTGACCAATAAGCCCATGTGCTTGGAGACCCACAAGTAGGAGCAACTCCTGACAGCAGTAGGAACCTTCTGATGTTGACCAGAGCCCTGAGCAGAGAGCCTGTAAGAAAGAAAAGACTGTACTGCGTTCGGTGTGGGGATGCCAAGCTAAATGGCTGAAGCGTACTCTGAAGGCACCAACGGTGAAAGCATGAGAGACTGGAAATTTGGCGGTGAAATGAACTGGCTTAAAGTGACTTAAGAAGGTATTCTGTTCTCTCGTGGCCCGGGAGCTCGAAAGGACAGCGTGCACAGAGTTTGCTGATTGACCTCAGAATGTCAGCACTAGTAAAGACCAGCTTCAGTTGAACTTGTGCACGGCCTTTGGCTCAGCTGAGATGGAAGTGCAGGGGACCATGGTGGGGTCAGTGTGAAGTTCCCAGCATCCCTCACATCCTTTCTCTGACCCCAATCACGGTTGCCCTAGCCCTGTACCCTGAAACTCCATCTGGTCTGAAAGGCACCAACCTCTTCCTCTACCCTTCCCCACCCATTACCAAGCTTACCCTAAGGTTTTCTGACTTGGACCTGAAATGAAACAGAAGTTTCAGCCATTTTCATCATGATCAGAAGTCCCAGCACCTGTCATGGGCCTCTACCAAAGACCCTACCTGGTTAGTCTCTATCAGCACCTGCCTCCTCAGGCAGGACTTAGCAAGTAGAAAGTGATCTCCTCTTCTGCCATTGGGTATTCAGAGCCATTTCAGGAGGCTGAAAATGGGAGGCACAATTGCGGTGGTACCAACCACCATAGCTGGTCTGATGATCGATATAGTTCCAGTAGGCAGAGCATAGGCCATAGGCCATCAGGGCCCACCGTGGAGTGCCAAAAGAAGGGTTTTATTGTTTTCTCAACTTGCAGATATAATAAGATCTTCTTGGAAGAAGTATATTGGAGTTCTTGATCCCAGCAGCAACTATGCAAGCTTGCACACGTGACACCTTTCTGAAGATAGCATCTTTGCTCTTCCAACCCCAAGACCTCTGTCAACATACAGTTTAACACATGGAGACCCTTCTGGCCTCAGGATCTGGGTTCTATGACATTCAGTAGGAGACATTCTTTCTCTGATTACCTTAGGTAACATTTGAATAGACAATACTGTAACTTCCTATCTTTTTTTGCTCTCCCTGATAACTCACTTGGGAAGGCTCCCACCTTCTGAGAAGCTTCACCTCTCTGAGGGGCTCTTATCCCTTCATTGAGCCCCACCCTATCTCCCACTCTGCGTAACCAGGGGGATCCCAGAGGATCTGCTCAGCGTTCTAGCTTCCCATCTGGCCCTGTGCACTCTGAAGCCGCTGCCATTTCCAAACTCTAAATCCAATGTTGGTTCTTTTTGATGCTTCTTTCCAGGCTCTGCACTTGACCCTGGCTCTCTAGAAGCTGCTGCTGATCGCTTTGGAAATAATGCCTCATGTCAAGAAGAAGGAAGGCCCAGAAAGGTTGCCATTCGAGACTATAGAAATGATGTGTTTCTACACTGGAGGTGCTGAGCGTCTTCCTCTACACCATCTGCATGTTTTCATTGTGGACTTGCAGCCCATCTGCTCCTCAATGCTTCCTTTATGGACCCATGAAAAGCTGACATGGAGCCTGAAGGATGGGGGATTCATCCACATGGTCAGACAGCACACTGGCCCCTTCCTGTTGCTTTGTTTCCTTTTCTGGGTCAGATACAATGAAAGGTTTGGGGGGCCTTAATCCCCCTAAGCCTACAGCTTCCAGCAACCTCACCCACAGTGACTAAGCCAGCACCCAAATTAGCCTCACTGTGCTCTGTCAGAAGAACCCAGCATGATCCCCAAATCATCTTTGCTAAGAAAAATCTGTCATTTGAGTCCTCTGTCAGGAGCCAATCACACCAGAAGGCTTTGATCTACACCAGACCCGCCTCTCAGCAGATATCTAACCACCAGGAATCTGTTCTAGCATGGTGTGGGCCATTTCTGACTTTGGTTGGTTGGCTGCTCAATTTTTTCCTGTTTGGAGGCTTTTAGTTAAGATAGGGCCTCATTCTGTAGTCCAGTCTGGCCTTATCTAGTAATCCTCCTGCCTCAAATTCCTGAGTGCAAAGATCACAGGAAGGCTCCACCAAGCCCTACTGTGTACAGATTATTTCTTAAGAAAGTGTCGGCTCTTCCGAATAGATGTGGCGCTCTCGAGGGTTTTCCAGTAATTTCTCCCTGACACAGTCAATCCGAGAAACCCACCACCTCCCTCCCACACCCGGGTCGCCACCCTGGTCATGCTCTTGAGGAAAAGTCAGCATCATGTCCTGCCGCTCAGTGAAGGCCTCTCTGGTTTCCACTGCTCTCAGCAGGTTTGACTCACAACGAAACTGCAACCTCAAAGCACCAGGGGCCAGGACTGCGAGAAGGAAACACAGGTGAACACGCAAAAGCTGCCCCCAGGAAAAAGGTTTGTTTCTCTTACAGAATGGCACTTCCAGAGCTGAGCAGGAGCACAGACTGAAGGGGCCTGCCTGGTCTTGTACTGACCTGGGGTTTTGGCAGGGAAAATACACACCGGAACTAATACATCGGAGTGCCAACTAATTTCTGCCAAGGAGAGTAGACTGAGGTGACATGGGGGGTGGGGGGGGTTGACCAAAAAAATTCTACATCTGAAAAGTAGCTTCGAAAAAACTGGCTCTGACAAGTCTCCAACTCCCAGAGGAAGAAAGAAAGTTCTGGAGTGACTTGTTTTGAAGCTCCTGATCCAGCAACTAGGGCTGGAAGTGAGGTTCCCAGTGCATGAGCCAGAAGTCCCTCCATCACAGGATTGCCTTCTCTGTCCCCCTGTAATACCCCCAGATGACTGGAGTCAACACTTGTTCTGCTGTTCCAAAGACCTTAGGTGTATGAGCCGATAGGTCCAGAGGCAGTCTCTGAGCACTGTAAAGAGGAAACATCAATACCATCCCTCAGGTGTGCCAGCTTGTATGGGGCAGTCACTCACTGAATCATTTACATAGGATCATAGTTTCATTTGATCTTTGCCCAATATGATAGTTTCCATCCCCTTATCCAACTATGTGTAGATACCCCAACACAGATGCTAAGAGGCAGGGCAAGTCTGACTCCAGGATTTGCCAGCGTAAACTGCTGTACCATCCTCCAAAGACAAGCCTCAAGAAAGGCATAGCTTCCAACAACAGAACAGTGGGACCCAGGGCAGGTGGTGAGAAGCAGAAGGGAGGAGGGTCCACCCTTAGCTGTCTGACATAAATGAGGTAGGACTCAGCCTTTTTCCAGAGGCCAGTAACAGTTGGTGTGGCAATAGGTTATAACCAGCCTCTCACTTGAGGCCCCTGTCTTCAAGGTGCCTACAAGACTCAGCTTTTATGTGAAAGACTGATGTTCTCCTAGAAGCACCTCCATGGTCATAAGAGGGAGCAGGACTTTGCTAGGCTCCCTTGGATTCCTTAGCACATCGGTAGCATATTATTCTGAACTTCCATTGAAAGTCATCCTTTAGAACTGAAAGACAGAGACAGAACAGAAAGAAATGGGATACGTTGGCCCACAGTGGATCCACTAAACTAATTCTGAGTCCCCAGGGAAGGGGTTTGCGGTAAAGAGAGACACTAAACATTGTTCTCTGACTTGAAATCACGAACACTGTGTGAAGCACTTCAGCCTGCAGGGCCTGCTGAGCTGCAGCCAGGCCACCCTGGCTCTTTGGAAATGCAACACAGAGAATTCAACGAAAGGCCAGGTGACCTGTGGGTACATGCCCCATCCCTTCCTCCCCTGCCACACTTGGATATCACTCCTCTCTCAGGCTCACTCAGAGGTGGTCCATTCTCAAAGGATATTCTAATAACCCAAGACGGCTCCCCTTTCCCATGATTTAGGTGCATTTGGGTTTTCTTCAAAGGCTCCAGTCAAAACAATATGCCACAGACGTCTAAATGTCAAAACACGTATAAGGGTTGTTTTGAGTAAGGATGTGTCTATAAAACACATACATGCCGCAGCACATTAGAGGTCAGAGGACAACTCTTAGGAGCCAGTTCTCTCCTTCAATTTGTGTAGGTTCTGGGGATCACACGTGGAGCACTAAGCTTGGCAGCAAGCACCTTTACCCACTAGACTGTATCACAGGCCCCCAAAGCTAACCTCTTCTCTTAGACCACATCACTGTAGATTTAGAAAAGTGCAAAACAACGCCAGCCTTTTCAGTTGGAAAATGAGTCTTGTATCTTAAAGGACTTTATGTTTGTTAGTATCCTTGTTGCCTATACCTTTACATCGAGCGTTAATGTGCAGACACTTTATATAGATAAAAGCTCTAGGTGTGTAACAGTTTTTAACAGTGCAAAGGGCTCCTGATTGCAAAGGGTTTAAAGATGACTGACTGAGAGACCACACACTTCCTAACATGGCCACCCACGGCCCCTTGCCTTTTCCAGGGCATGAGGCAGAGGCTGGCATTCATGAGCAACATAGCCACAGTAGAAGTAGTCTGAGCACCTGGATCCCTGGTCATAGAGATGTGCACAGAGAGCACACACTGAGCATGTGTAGAGTCAAGGTTGAAACCAAGTAGACTATGGTTTAAGAGTTTCTGGAAGGAGATGCTGTACTGAGGTGCTGTAGTGAGAGAGCACTTACCATGGTTTGAACACCCCTGCAGTCAAGGCCTGGACATTTCCCTAAGACAAAATTAACTCAGCAGCCCTCACCTCAAAGCCAGTTCCTAAACACAAGGCCAAATGATAAGTGCAGAATAGTCATACCGTTGGGTGGAAGAAAACGTAATTTCAGACTTTTAGTTTCTCCTCCTTACCACAAAAGCCACACACTGGACAAATCCCAGAATAATGCCCCCACCATGTTGGTGGGCCTCAAGAACTGGGTGTCTTAATGCCTAATCAGTAATTTCCTAGTAAACAAACTAGGATCGGACTTAGGCCATACCTTTGAAGTTAACCTATGTCACACTTGGGGGAGTCATTTCCTTCTCTGCACCTTTCAAAGAAGTATGAATTAGACAGTGCCTAAGGCTCCTCCTCTCCTCAGCTCTTACATATAAGGAATTGTTTACATTCCCAAAATCAGAGAAGATGTAGTTAACACCTGCCTGCAAGAGACTGATTAGTAAACAGAGTTTTGGTTTTTTTTTTTTTTTTTAACGGAAGAGTAATTATGGGACTAAACATGTCATTTGTAACTGTAATGACAGCTGTTTCTCCCAATGGCTCCATCCTCTATATAAAACAAAATAACAAAACACAGAGCCACTTGGAGCTATGAAACTTTAGGAGAGATGCCGGATATAGAGGGCTACACCCATAAATTCTAGGAGCTCAAGAGTTTGAGGGCAACCTGGGAACATTTTCAGGAAGTCATCAGGGCTAAAGAGAAGGCTCAGTGGTTATACTGACTGCTCTTCCAGAGGTCCTAAGTTCAATTCCCAGCAACCACATGGTGGCCTACAACCATCTGTAATGGGATCTGATGCTGTCTTCTGGTGTTTGAAGACAGTGCCAGTGTACTCACATTTAATTAATTAATTAATTAATAGTTAAAAAAAGAAAAAGTCAGCAACCACCAAACATCTTAAACAACTCTTAATTATCTGAGAATTTCATGTAAAATATGTAATCATCTTCATCTCTCCAACTTCTCCCAGACCTACCCCTACCTCTGTATCTACCCAATTTCATGTTCTTTCTCCTTTGATAAACCCACTGAGTCCTGTTTGTGCTTCCCAAATATTCTTGGGTATGGGTATGCCCTAGAGACCGGATGATAGACCAAGGGTTGTGTCTGTAAAGAAAACCATCACTCACTCAGCAACTATTGACTGCCAAGAGCTAGGGGTGGGAATTCACGTCCACCATTACCCCTCCATCTTCATGTTGGGGTTTTGTCTGTTTTGAGTTTGCACAGGTCTTGGGTATGCTATTACAATCGCTGTAGGTTTGTAAATGCAACTGTTCTGCTGTTGACCACTATAAGCTTTCCAATGTCCAGATCAATTCGATGGGCAAATAATGATTATCCAACATGAGTCCTGACCTGTGGTGCTTACGGTAATGAGGTACAGAGCAGGTAAATATCATCGAGTGTTTAACTACTGCCTTGGGTCACACACAGGAAAGGTACTAAACACTTGAAGACGTATGCTCAGGAAGCCTACCTGTCCTGGACTGGAAAAGAAAAGAAAAATCATATAAAAGAAGTGAAAGGACTCAGGAGAGAGGGGGAGAGATAAATATGGAAAGACCTGTGGTAGAGAAGGCATGGATCATTTAAAAGAAAGAAAAAAAAAACAACACCAAAGAGACTGGATTACAGAGGGAAGCAGAAAATGAAGCAGAAGGAATGGAGAGACTCATATGATAAAAAAAACATTTCTATACAGTGTTAAGGTGAGTTCTGGGGCTGGATTGCCCAATGGTTACGAACCAATAATGCTTTCGCAAAAGACACCAAGTTATGTACTGTGCACCCACATCAGGAGGTTCCAGCCACTTGTAACTCGAGTTCTAAGGGAGCCAGCACCCTTCTCCAGATCCCATGGGCACTTGTATTCCTGTGCACATGTTCTCACATGCATATACACATAATTTAAAAGGAAAATAAGCCGTTTTAAAAATCTATTGCTCTGAGAGGCAGAGGTGGAGGCAGAGGCAACACTGCAGGCTCGAAGCCAATGTACTCGACGTTGCGAGCTTCGGGCCAGTCTTTGTTTGGCCAAAAGAAGAAAAGTTGGGAGTCACTTGAGGGTTTTGATGAGGAAAGTAATAGTCTTGTTGGTATCTGTAAATTTTCACTCTAAACTAGAGGTCAAGAGATGAGAACAGATGACAGAGAGAAAATATCCAGAGAATCAAGTCATGGAGCCTCATGTGGCTACTAAAGTCACATCTGAGAAGCCATCTCTGCTGAAACCTATCTGTAAACTTTGAAGTGTTAGCCATAGAGAAAAGATATACATAGACTAAACTCCATCAAGGGACAAACTCTGCAGCCGAGAGATGTCACTGGCACCTAGGCTCAAGTGCCTATGGTTATCCTGGGTAGTCATGGAAACAGTCAAAACTGGCTATTATCTTTGAGTAGCCAGAAATATCATCTCTGACAAGATAAATTTCTCATGTGAGAAGTTAGAGTAAGGTGTTGGTCCCTGAGTAGAACCCAAATTGCTTTATGTGGCACCACAGTTACACAAAGGGGAATTCCACGTTGGCTGTCCAGCGATCAGCCCTTCCGTTCTTCTTTGCAACATCTGCTTGACCACGATTCTCAGGGCATCCAATCCGGTTTGCATAATCCTGGCTTGATTTGCCCCAAGTCTAGCCTTAACTGGGTTCCTTCTAAGTCTTTGACACCCCCTTCCTACACCCCCCACACACACATGCTGCTGTCTTCATTCTTAAATATTTCTAAAGTTCACGAGGACAAAGTTGGGGGAATTGTTCTGAGGAAGACAATGCAGGTAGGTAGATCCATCCCCTGGGTTCCTTCCCAGTCACACCATGTATATGTGGTTCAAGTGAGATTGGATCCAGCGAAGTCACCAAGGAAACTTCTGACCAGGTCACCAAAAAAGCTTATTCAGGAAACTCTAGAAATTTTAAAATCTTTAAAATAGTTTCACTTAAAATTAAAGTGAAACTAATTTTCCATGCTGGATAAGAAGAAATGAAACTCTCATTATCAGCTTTTTAAAGAGATTTTTAGGTTGTATTTTATTATTGATTTGATTATGTGAGTGCGTGTGTGTTGTGTATGTTATATGTGTTTGTGAGTGCCGATTACCATGTGCAAAAGGATACCCACAGAGACCAGAAAAGTCTATCAGATCCCCTGGGGCTGGAGTTGTATGTAGTTGTGGATGTGAGCTGGGAACCAAACTCTATTTCTCAGAAGGAGCATAATTTTTAGAGATGAGCCATCTCTACAGTCCCCCAAAATAACTACTAATAGCAAATAGGACCTAGGATTTTAAAAGACTTCATATCAGGTGTGAACAATCCCCCCTTCTCCATCTGTATCACATAATTGCTTGCCGTGATGACTCTGTTGCCAGATAATCTGGCTAATTTGTGAGTCCAGCAACCTGGGTCTCTTTGCCTTTCCCCAGAAGCTCCAGGGAAACCCTTCCATTCGGGGTCCCCAGACTGTTTCCTAGAATTGCAGAAAGTCATGGAGCAACTATATCAAGAAAGACATCATTTTGTTGGGCATGAGTAGATTCCTTGTAAGATCTTGTACACTGTATATAAGACTTTAAAATCTACTCATGTGCACAGACACAGATTCACACACACACACAGACTCACACACACACACTTATCTGCCCAGAGTCACTAAAGTGGTGAAATTTAAGTAGCATTTCCCAAAGCATTAAGATGTCCTAGACTAATGTGCCACTGAACTTGGACATCTTGCAAAGGGAAGAAGACAGATGACAAATGGCCTGGTGACAGGTGAGGGCAATGTGAACCATGGACTGCTGGACTCTGTGCTTATTGATAAAAAGAAAAAGTAAAATCTCAAGCTAGGTGTGAAGGTCACCTGTTGTTGAGGCTAAGAAAGGAAGAGGGTGAGTTCAAGGTTACCCTCGGCTACTTGGGAAAGTTCTTCAGAACAAACTAACAACAAATACTATCTTTTAAAGCCATGTCTAATAAAACTTCCTTTCACTGGCAGCTGACTAGAAGTAGGGGATATTTTGAAACAGAGGCGATAAAGGAGACATTGCCCCCAGATCCTCCTCTCACACCCTCCATCCGATCTTCCAGAGAGGGAAAAAAAACCATTTAAATATAACTTCTGGATTGACTCAGGCCATTCGTCCCCAAGGAATGCACAGACTGATGTGTAACAGTCATGTCTTCTTGAATCTACAGCTCCAAACAGCAACGCAGACTGACAGCGTGCCTGTCTATACCAGACACACGCTCTCACTTCCCTGTCATGGGCACTTCCCTGTCCGAAACCCAGCTCAAACCTCCTTCCATGCAACTCTTGACATTTATGTCTCAGATGTAGCTGTGGCTGTGGGGCTTTTCCCAGTGAGCTCTCTGCATGGTCCTCACTTGGCTAAATATGGACTTGTATCAAGGACCTCAAATAAGGTTCTTGAGGACCATTTAGAGTCTGAAATGTTGAGGAGAGAGTGAGCCACAATGTAAAACCAATGGCCAACTAGCTGACAAATGGCTGAGGATAAACTGGCTATGTATTTCAGAACAAATAAAGAATTCAGGTCATAATCGTAAGCCACTCAGTTGAATATATATTAACAAGAAATGAATGGGGGCTGGAGAGATGGCTCAGTGGCTAAGAGCACTGACTGCTGCTCTTCCAGAAGTCTGGAGTTCAAATCCCAGCAACCACATGGTGGTTCACAACCATCTGTAATGAGATCTGATGCCCTCTTCTGGTGTGTTTGAAGACAGTTACAGTGTACTCATATATAATAAATAACTATTTTTTAAAAGAAATGTAAATAGTTTTCACACATCTTTCTTCTTTCTGTCATTGTAAGTATAGAGTATACACATTCATAACATATTAATATAGTACTATATAATATAGTATATTCATGAAAGTAATTATATTATATATTAGTATATTTCAGGCACTATTAAAATATTAATATATAAATATGGCATATCAATTATATTAATATAACATATGCTATAATTAAGTACATGCTAAAATAGTAATGTTCTATGTTAACATATTATAAAATAGTTTAATGTACATGTGTAAAAGGAGATTATAGATGAAGAAATAATTACAGGAAGATGTAAAAGGTGTTGCCTCTCCTGCTGAGTTCTACCCTTGCCCCCCCCCCCCACTTCCTGGTGTTTCATCTCCTAGCCCTGGATTAAGCTCATAGAACTGTTCAGTGCCAGCCCCAAAGACAACTGGTACCTTCTATAGGCCATATTCCTTCTGGGGACTCAGACATGCAAAGGTAAACACATCTGCTCAGAAAGCCTGCAGCTGCTCTGAAAAAAGAAAAAGAAAAAAAAAATGCAGGAGGCAGCAAAGGGCTTTGTGGCTACCACGGTGCAGTCAGGAGAAAGGGCCATGAGGGGCCATGAGGGGCCATGAGGGGCCATGCTGTCTGGGTCAAGGAGGACCTTGAACCTCCTTTGGAACTCAGATCTATGGTCTATAGCACTGTGTCCACACTTAAAACATCAGCTTAGAGAGGAGGTTGCTTCTGCTGGTGGAAACTGAAGTCAACAGGGAAGGAGAAAGTGAAAGGGATGGAGGCTGTTCGGCCCCTTGCTCTGTGCTTGCTGCTGATAGAACTCAGCCTGGAACTGACAGGAGCAGCAGTGCTTGAGTCAACTTTATCCCAACTTCTAGAAGATTCTTTTCCCTTCAAAGAGTGTTAGGAAGAGAGACCAGAGCCCTTGATCCAGGTCTCACAGCCCCCACATCAGATAAGATTAGATAACCTGAAGCTGGAGAGATGGCTCAGCACTTAAGAGCACTGAATGTTCTTCCAGAGAACTTGAGTTCAATTCCCAGCAACCACATAATAGCTCACAATCATCTGTAATGGGATCAGATACCCTCTTCTGGTGTGTCTGAAAACAGCTATAGTATACTCATATAAATACATCTTTAAAAAAAAAAAAAAAGGCTAGATAAACCCAAGTTCCTGGTCCATGAGCTCTGGTGTGCTACCCCTCTCCAGTGGGACAGGTTTGTAGCTATAGAGATTCTCCTCGATACTGATGCAGGAAGGAGAGCCATGGGGTTTACTCTCCACATGGGCCTACTTTCATTTAAGCAAACAGCCCCTAGTCAACAGAACATGTAGCACTGCCCACCTTGGGTCACATAGAAAACAGGTACCAGGAGGACAAGTGGCTTGCCCAGGGTACAGAGAGAAAAGCAGTGGAGGACCTTAGGCAAATGTTCTTCCCACCCAAACTGGTAGTAGGAGAAGTCCCTGTTGAAGAGAAGGTCTAGACATAATCGAAGACTACCAGAGACCTCCCAGGTATCTGTAGAAGTACTGACCTCAGCTCCATTCTTCAGCAGCTACAGGTTACATGTCTCCAAGCCTGGAACATTGTAAAACAGAGCCACGGTGAGGACTACCTGACAGCACAGAGCAAGCTTCCCAGAAGTCTGAGCTCCTTCTCCTAACTTTCCATGCTGGGGTTAGAGAATCTCAGGAAACACAGGCCAGAGAAAGCATGGGAGCTTTCCTCTGATCATCTGTCACACAGCAAACATACCTTTTCAAGGGATGGTTTTGAACGTGTGATGGAAGAACCAGAGGGAGTAAGTTCTGAGGATAATCAATCAGTCCTCTCAGTGTTTCCTTGAGTAACCGAGTGCTAAGGTGACTTCCTAGTCAGCAAGAAATAGCGGACATTCAACCCAGGTTGAGTGGAGGAAACAATTATTTCTCAATCCTAATATATTCTGGAATAGCCCGTTTATCCACGTCATTGTGACCTCGGAGTGCGTGAATGAAACCAACAGTTGTAGAACTCTGTACATAAAACAGCTGTCTGCCTCAGGAAATACAACTTTTAGTATTGAGAAGCTAAAAAGAAAAAAAAATTTAAGATTGGTAGCCTATACTAAAAATAGCTTTAATGCAGAAGTTCATTCTTACCAGTTCTTTTGCGCTTACAATGCAGAAAAAAAGGAAAGAAAGAAAGAAAAAAAAAGCTAAAAAAAAAAAAAAAGCATGGTCTAGAAGAGGGAGGAGCCTGAATAACAAAAACCTTTGCCAGGAAGTTTGTTAATGAAAAGGCCCCACTCCCCACTGAGCCTTTTGTATAAAAGGGGGACACCAGGCAGGAGGTCTGCACTTTAGGGACTTGCTCTTACAATACCAAAGCCACAGGCAGCTTTGCAGAAAACAGAGCTCCATCATGCCTGGCTCAACACTGCTATGCTGCCTCCTCTTACTGGCTGGAGTGGGGACCAGCAGAGGCCAGGACACTCGGGATGACAATAACTGCACCCACTTCCCAGTCAGCCAGACCCACATGCTCCGAGAGCTGCGGACTGCCTTCAGCCAGGTGAAGACTTTCTTTGTAAGTATGATGCCCGCCTAGCCTTTCTTCCCGGATCACCCGAAATATGCAATCTTATGGAACTGTGTAAATAGCTCTCCTCTTCTTTCCACCTCATACTGCTCCTCCTCTGTCTCCAGCATCTATTCCCCTTAAACTTAAATCCAGAGAGTCCTAGGCCAAGCTATGGGTTGTGAGTTAAACTAAACCCAGGCATTCCCTAAAACTAGGTTAACTAGCTAGCTAACTAGGAAGTGAATGCATTGTCTCTCCCATGCATTTCTGCTAAGTTTCCGAAGTTTTGCTGGCTAGGACCAAAATCTGGGGTAGGAGGTACATGCTATCTCTGCTTAGCCTCAAGCTCTGGAGGACTGAGGTTTGGGGGCTTGGGGCAGCACCAGGCATAGAGAGCTTACTTTACAAAAAAAAAGTATTCCCTTTCCAGAGCTCCGGGAACAGAGGTCCAGAGAAGGTAGAGGACTACGCAAAGCAGAGGTTCTCCTAAGGGGCTCCAGAAAGGAAGGGTTGACAAGGGTGCCCTTGAAAACCTGAGCTGACTCAGCTGAAAGAAGACCAGGCCAGGGTCAAACTTCTCCCAGTCTGTTAAATTCTGTCAGAAGTTTTTTTAAAAAAAAAAAAACAACTTGATCCAAAGAGGAAGGACTTTGATTTAACTCTGAGCTCTAGCACCATCAAATCTTGTTTTTAAAACTCCCCTTTCCAAGGCTACCTTGATTAAAAATTCAAAACCCTACAAATGGAAAGGTATTCAAATGGCACGTATGTGCATGTCGGGGTATTCCCCCAGCCCTTGTGTTCACGGTCCCATTGTTCTTCCAGCAAAAGAAAGACCAGCTGGACAACATACTGCTTACCGATTCCTTACTACAGGACTTTAAGGTAAGAGTCAGTGGGTGTTGGGAAGCGATCAGGTGATTAGGGAGGGGAGGCACTGCTTGGGACAGAGAGAGCTGGGTCTGGTGCTGTGCCTTTCAAAAAGAGAAGTGAGAAGACCTTAACTCAGCATATTGCCAGCAGTGGAGGGTTATGAAGAGCTCATTCTGTGGTAAAGGGAAAAAATGTAACTGTGGGGGATGGGGTGGGGGGGGTCTCTAGAGACAAGATAGCCCATTAAGGTTAGTGGCAACCCGCCATCATTCCAATAAACCACACCCAACCTTTGATCCCTGCCTCTAGGGTTACTTGGGTTGCCAAGCCCTATCAGAAATGATCCAGTTTTACCTGGTAGAAGTGATGCCCCAGGCAGAGAACCATGGCCCAGAAATCAAGGAGCATTTGAACTCCCTGGGAGAGAAGCTGAAGACCCTCAGGATGCGGCTGCGGCGCTGTGTGAGTAGCAGACCAGTTCCTTTCCCCCGGAGCCACCCAACAAATACTATCTCCGACAGCCCAGCCAGGCCACATGCAACCAGAGACACACACAGACGAGACAGGGGACTGGGAGTCAGATCACTTGCTTGGCTGGCTCTGAGCGGAGGGGGCGTGGCCTTGAGGCACTCACACGTGAAGTTTTGCGCACAGCCTTCCTGTTATTTGTGAGTCATTGTGGGTTATTAGCTACTCCCCTCTGTCTTCATGGGAAGGCTAGGGCTTCAGTCATGGCTCCCTTATCTCTGGGCTGCCAACTGATGCTCCCAAGCAGAAGAAAACATTGGCCTCTTTATCTCCTCTTTTGCAAAGCAAATCCAGTGCACACACGGAAGACCACTGTCCCTAAGTATCTATAAATAATACACCCAGAACACCTATGTCTCTGACTGAAGTGATACCTTCACTGCTGTTGTTCTTTCTTCTCTCACGGATACTGGGAAATCAGTTGGAGTCTATTTGTGCAATGGTGCTGGCCCAACGATTTGACCCCAGTAGCTGAGACTTTCCTCGCCACTCTCGGACACCTAGAAATAGTTCCTGGTGGCTGAGATCAGAGATGGATGAGAAGAGACATTAAAAACATAATAGATGTTTGGGGGCTCTGAAAGACAAAACCTAAGGCCTGAGTTCACACCCACGCTTAGCAAACCATCTTAGTGATTTCAAAGACATACATTGCATCATCTCCCTAGGTTGTTTTCCTCGGCCCCTACAGAAATAGATAAGGACCAGTCTTGGCTCCATTCTTCCTGGGAGCTAGGAAGTGGGCATTGAAGATGAGCAAGGATGGCTCCTTACTGGGGCAGCAAGGTAGTTTCCTCCCAAGTGCCATGGATACAGGATCCCAACAAGAATTATCCGCGCTCTCTTTTTTTCCTTCTACAGCATCGCTTTCTCCCTTGTGAAAATAAGAGCAAGGCGGTGGAGCAGGTGAAGAATGATTTTAATAAGGTAAGTCTGGGTGGTGGCAAAGAGGGTGCATGCAACGTGAGCCTGGTCCACTCACCAAAGGGCAGAAAGAGGGCCAGACCTCTTCTGCACCTGCAGTGTGGGAACCCGGCAAATGGTGTGGTCTCCTCTGTCAGTTAGAAAGCCACCATCTCAGTTCATTTGTTTTCTGCAAAGCATCTCTGGCAGTTTCTAAATGACTGCTCCACTTTTGCAGGCTTTTGGCATAGACTGACCAGACAGCCTATGAGCACAGAGCGCTAGGTGCTGGGGAGAGTGACATAGGAAACAGAAAGTACAGAAAGTACCTTGTTGGGAAACAGGCTGAAGCCACAAGTACAGAAAGCAGACATGAATTCATGCACACAGGTGCATCTTGGGGCTCAGCCTGGATGCCCCCTCCAAATCAGAATGGGCAGGAAGCAGAATTCATATTTGTCCCAGGGCACTTTCCACCTGGCAAACAAAATGAGGTTTCACACTTCCAACTGCCTGTGAACCTATTCAGCCCTAGTTCCCAGAAGCTATGTGGCCTACACCATCTCTGTGGGCTAGGCAGAGATACCTGGCAGGGCTCCAGCATCAGTGGGGTTGAATTCCATGACAGCAGACCAGAGCAGCAGGGTGTGGACTGTCTACCAGTTCAAAACATTCGAAGCATTTCCTGGCTATCCATACCACTGTCCTCCTTACAAACGGCTTCCTCTAGCATCCTCGCATAGCATTCTCCATAAGCATTATGTGAGCACTGGCCTCTTTAAAAAAATGTTGAAAAGGTGTCACCCTGAAAACAGTGCTTTGAGGACTGAATGCTTCCTTTACTGACTCTTGGCAGTGAGGTAAAGTCAGAGAAGGTACATGGGAAGATACAGTCCCTTCCTAAAGCAGATGACAAATCTTTGAGTCCTTCAGCTCCCAAAAGAAGAAAGCAGAGACCCCTCTACACCCAGGGTCCTTTCCAGTGCAGGGAGCCCCTCAGCCCTCCTGACCAGTTGCTTCTCTCCCCACACAGCTCCAAGACAAAGGTGTCTACAAGGCCATGAATGAGTTCGACATCTTCATCAACTGCATAGAAGCGTACATGTCAATCAAAATGAAAAACTAAACCACCCAGAGTCAACTGGACTCCAGGACACAAATAGAGCTCTCTAAACCTGATCTGGGGATCTTAGCTAACAGAAGCAGCTCTTTGGAAAACCTCGTTCGTACCTCTCTCCCGAATATTTATTACCTCTGATACCTCAGCCCGTTCTATTTATTCACTGAGCTTCTCTGTGAACTCTTTAGAAAGAAGCCCAATATTATAATTTTACAAATATTTATTATTTTTAGCCTGTGTTGTTTAAGCTGTTTCCATAGGGGACACTTTATAGTATTTGAGAATTCAAAGGGACATTATAGTATATAATGGGAGGGGATCTTCCTCAGGAAGCAACTGAAGCTTCCATGCTAAGGCTGGTCACACTTACTAACCACACTGTTTACTAGGGTGTCCTTCCATTTTCTCCCATGCCTGAGTGCAGGGCTCCTGGGAGGGTTATGAAGACTCTCATGAGTCTTGGGAAGAGAAACTAGGGAGCTCCTTTGATGATTATTTTTGTAGCAGCTCAGTGGGTTCTCCTGCTGTCGTTCTCCAACCACTTGAGTCTTGAAAGCTGTGGCCATTTCGGCGGTTATTTATAACCACCTAAAATTAGTTCTAATAGAACTCATTTTTAACTAGGAGTAATTCAATTCCTCTGGGAATGGTGTGTTGTTTGTCTGCTTTTGTAGCAGATTCTAATTTGGAATAAATGGATCTCACTCAAATCATATTGTGGTGTTTATTGAGTTCTGTCAGATTTCAAAGAAAATCCCTCAAAATTCCAGAGGGCAGATGTGGTGAATGAATCTTGGATTTCACAGAAAGAACAGCAGCAACCTCTCCAGGAACGGAAAGGACTCAGATCAGATCAAAGGAAAGTCTTGCTGGGCTTTCAAAGCATCCGCATAAACTATTGAGATCTTCAATCTTTTAAAACGTGTCCTGAAACCTTAAAATGCGTTCTACCTCCCAAAGTTAAGAAAGGTGATTCTGTACACACGCTACTCAACTAAATCTTCAACCCTTGACGCTTTGAGATAAGGTCTCATTAAAATTCAGTATGGCCTTGAACTCAGCTCCTCCTGCCTCAGCTGCCCCAGTACTGGGATTCTTCTTCAGACTGAGGTCAGAGCCAAAAGAGTTAAATAAAGGTAAACTGACCTACTCAGTAGGTTCCCAAAGGATTCAACCACTCTACCTGGCCCCTCCCTGAGCCACCAGATGTTAGACTGACTTCCGGCTGGGGTAGTGGGAGTGGCTGGGGAAGCCCTACTAAATGTCTCGTGACTTCGAGGATAAGGGGAAATAATGAGCTGAGTAACCCTGACACCACACACACACACACACACACACACACACACACACACACACACACACACACACGTGCTGGCCAGGCAGTCCAGGGACAGGGTGGGTGGGAGATGACAAGATGCGGTCATTATTTCAGTAAGACCTGACTCACTTCGGTTAAAGTAACCATCGGAAGGAAGTGGGAAGCATCAAAGCTGAAACTCTGAGATGAAAGGTTGGGGTTAAGAATGGGAGCTAGGGGCGGGGGTTAGGGGTGGCTCAGTGGTTAGAGTGCTTGCCAGGACCATTGAGACAGGAGTTCATCTCCTTGGAATCCAAGAAAATGCTAACGTGCTTGGTGGCCTGGGAAGGAACAGACCGGAGATCCCAAGGGCAGGGTGGCTAACTGTTAAGTTCCAAACCCTGGATAAGCAGCTGAGGTGTCTATTTAACATATCAAACCAGAACTGGCCTCCAGGTTCTCCCAGCGTCCCTCAGTCCTTACCTGTTACAGGGTGTAGCTGGCATACTTCACCCTCCACCCTGAACTCTCCAGCCCTAGGGCTGGGCTGCTCTTCCCCCAGAGGCCCTTCCCTATATAATGCAGACATTTTGCTTGTCCACCCTCGGCCATTTTGGAGCGTTCTGGGTTTGAGTCTACCTCAGTGAGAAGATGGAAGAGGAATTGAGGGCGATTCCTCACATCAGTGTGAGACCTATACATACACGGCCACGCATGGGCATACGTACACACACGTATATACCCATACATATGCAAAGAGTGCATGCATACAACCTTGAAGAATAAATGAAAAAGGAGGAGGAGGAGAACAACAGTAGGAGGAGGAAAAGGAAGAACAAGAAGAGGAAGAAGGAGGAGAACAAAGGAGGAGGAGGAGGGACAGGGACTAGAAGAGGAAGAGGCATATGACTGAGGTTCTCAGCCTGATCTACAGAAGTTCTAGGCCCCTATCCAGAAAGATTCCAGCAGCTACAACGCAGTGGCAGCCAGCACATGCTAACTAGTCAGAGGTGGCCTCTCATCCAAGAGACTGAGCATTTGAAATAACAGAAACAACTGATCTCAAGCAGCTATAGTTAGATTGGAACTTCTGGGTGTGTCCACACCACACTCACTGCTTTATCAGGCACAGGACACACATTTAGGCTGTTTCCTGTACACTCAGAAGTGTGAGGGCTTTTCCACTATTCAGTTTACTGCATTACTGTTCAGTAATTGAACATGCTGCAGATTGTGTCAGAAATTCAAGTTTATTTTTTAACCATGTGTTGATCGTAAATTCATCTCTAAAAATACCTAGGTTCTGTGTTTGCTAGTTAAACTCTGTGTGTATATATTTCTGGACCTTTACACCTAATATCTACATTAATAATAATGTGAACATTAATTAAAGCCATTTGCTTACAACTTTACTATGAAATATACATATATATATATAAACTTGTTATCATGTAACATTATGAGGTACTAATAAATTAATATCTCAAAAATTTTTGAGACAGAATTTCACTGTATAACCCTAACTAGCTTGTAACTCACTATGGAGACTAGGTGACCTTGATCTCACAAAGATCCAGCTGCCTCTGCCTCCCAAGTGCTGGAATTAAAGGTATGAGCCATCACATCTAGCCAACACCTCAACTTCTCACACATGAAAATGAGACTCACTTCGCCTCTTCTAGTCAGGTTTTGGTTCTCAGTCTTTTCAGACGCTAAGCAATTTTGTCCGGAGCTAGTTCTTGAGGCTTCTGCCCACCGCCATGAGGGGCCATCAGAGAAAGTCGACCCTGAAACTCCTCATATGAAAGATGAAGAGGACTCATCTGATGATTCAGTTCAGAAATCCTACGGCCAGAAGCACTAGTAAAGGTCATGAAAAAGCTACCCCTGAACCCCAGTGCCAAGCGGCCAGCACGTCACCGGACTGAGAGCAGACCTGTGGAGAGCGGAAGTGAAAGACTCTTGAGGGATGTTCAAAGGGTCCCATAGCTAGGATGAGGCTTGTTCAGATTGAGCAGAGACAATAAAGGCTTGAAGGAAACGAGTTTGAAGGGAACAGTGAGCCATTCAGCTGTCTCTGCATTTCCTGCCACTATCAAAGATGAAATCCTTCTGAGAATGCTAAAATCGGCACGGTTTCGACAGTCAGATTAAATTGTATATTGTCATTCCTGTTAGTAATGCCACACAGCAGGTGTGAGAGCTGCTTTTTGTTTGTTTAAGATTAAACTTGTCCTGGAGTTGGATAATCTTCTAATTTGTTAATTAACCTTTAAATTATATACAATGTGTGATGTTTGGATTCGTGTAAATGACTTAAATTTACCCAAAGAATGGAGAACGAATGAGTCAAAGCATTCTGTGAACTTTAGTAGCCTCAAGCCCAGGGCTGAGAAATAATGTTAATAGAATTTGGAGTAGTTTGGTGTAGAAGGCAATTGGAATAGATCTTTGGAATTTCTTGTTTGCAGAAATCTATAATAAAGGCAATTTTGCTATCTTGACTCTTTGTAATAAATACACAGAACATATTAGAACAAGCCATTGGGGACAGGGGATTGTTTTTACATGTGTGTGTGTGGGTGTGCACTCGTGATGTCCAGAGTTTGATGTGTGCTGCCAACCCTGATTATTTCTGTTTCAGACAGGGTCTCCACGAGGCCTAGCTGGTCTCTTAACTAACTCCTGGTCCTGCCTCTCTGTTTCCCAAGTTTGGCACCAGAGGCTTGTCAGCAAGATCTGGAAAATGCTTGTCTTGATTTTGCTTTTGTTCATGCTATGTAATATTTAAAAACAATTGGTTGATATATTCCTAAATTTCAAAGAGAGAGAGGGAGAGAGAGAGAGAGAGAGAGAGAGAGAGAGAGAGAGAGAGAATGAGATTCAGTTAAAGCATCTACCTTAGGTCAGCCAACTACTAATGGCAGTTCATGATCTTAATGATTATATCAAACCTTTATATATCATTTCATACAGAAATTACTAAAAAATTCTCTTTTTTCCATATTGCCTCCTTAAAAAATACAGATATTTGCCCAACTGGTGATGTACACCTCTAATGCTAGGATTGAGAAGCTGAAAAACAGAAATTATGACTATGAAACCAGCCTGGGCCACACTACCAGACCCTGCCTCAAAAACAATAATAAAATATTATATACTCACTCCCACCTGCTCAAGAGGCTGAAGAAGGAAGGTCACTGAATCCAGGAGTTCAAAGCCAGCCTTTGAACATTGTACCAAAAGTAATAATATGCATTTCAGCATTATGTGTTTCCGTTCTTATTTGTCTCAAAATATTTTTTTTTATTTCTTGTCTAATTACTCTTTGACTATCTGGTTCTTCAGAAGCAGAAGAGCTGTTTGCATGCCTAATGTAGCCCATCATATGGCTCTTTGTCAATGGCTGTGGCTCCTTCATGGGTCTCTGAAGCACAGGATTCATAGCTTGCCAGGAGCCATTGGTCCAGGAGAGAACTAGGAGGAAGGTAGACACAGCATGATTTCTGGCCTAATCCAGAAACTCTCACACCCCTGGTCCTGCCACATTCTTCCTTTTAGAAGAGGTAAAGTACAGGCCACATACAAGCAAGGGGGACTTGGGCTTCACCTTTTGAATGAAGAATAGCATAGAATCTGTGTACCCATTTGTCTTAGGGTTTTACTGCTGTGAACCAACACCATGACCAATGCAACTCTTATAAAGGAAACATTTAATTGGGGCTGGCTTATAGGTTCAGAGGTTCAGTCCACTATCATCATGTGGGAACATGACAGCATCCAGGCAGGCATGGTGCAGGAGGAGCTGAGAGTTCTACATTTTCAGCTGAAGGCTGCTAGCAGACTACTGGCTTCCAGGCAGCAAGGGTGAGGGTCTAAAGCCTATACCCACAGTGACACACCCACTCCAACAAGGCCATATCTTGGAATAGTGCCACTCCCTGGGCCAAGTATATACAAACCATAAAACTATTTTTAACACTTCTAGTACACCCTTTGAACTTTAAGCTGTGTGCTCTTGGCTAGTGGATAGAAGGAAGAACTGTCTGCATAGCTGGGCCATCAACACAGACATTGTCATTCTGAGGGTTTCCCTACTGTAGACTTTGCCCAACATATTTACTTCTCTTAGCCTCTATCCCTTCTTTGGAAAATTAACAAAAATCTTGGCCTACATGCTAAAGATTGAGTGTTCGTGTCCCTCTTCCCCCTCCCCCAACCAAATTCATACTGACTCCCAAAGCAACAGCATTTAATGATGGGGCCTTTGGCAGATGACCAAGGTTACATGGAGCAACAAGGATAGAACCTTCGTGGTGGATTTAACACTAAAGAGAGACCCTGAAGACCTTGAATGTTTCAGCCTCCAGAACTGGAAGAAGGTAAGTTCCTGCAGGGTAAGGCAGGCTGCCTGCAGTGTCTTCTGACTACAGGTCAGACTCTCGCTGACTCACGAAGTCTGGCATAAAGGCATCACATGGGTGAAAATATGGAGGTGTTTTGAAGAGGTGCGTTACCATTGAGGTTGGGGTGAGGGTTTAGAAAGAGAGTTAGGACTGTCCTCTCTAAGACCAGCTATCTCCTCTCCTCAGTGTGACCAGGTCTAGGGTGACGGGAGACAGTGAGAATCTGCATCCTTCTGTGGTCCTGGCTATTAAGACGTGGAGGGTAGGCACCCATGAGAGAAGTTTCTGGAATCTAGATAAGAAGGTGATTGCTTTACTGGAAGAAATTAGGTAGAGAAGCAAACAGGCTCCCCCATTCTAGGAACAAGGTGCAAGCACCAGACCAAAAGGTAGAGGTAGGTAGGCGCTGGCTCCGTGGCAGGAGCCATCCATTCTGCACCATGTTTCTCCTTCAAACTTACTTTTGCATGTCATCATGATAATATTGAGGGAAAGTATAAATGGAAACTGGGTCATGAGAATAAAAGTCGATTTTAAAATGGGAGAATGACCCTTGGTCTTCTGTGAGCCACAGAACCTTCTCCAGAATGAACCAATTGACTCTGCTCTTTAAGGGCACAATGGGTCCCCTGTGCATAAGTTTCATGATTCAATGCTCCTTTTCTGGTGACAATACTGTGGTGACCCTGGAGACTTACTAATTAGCCCTGTCTAGAAGTAGAATTCCTCAATACTAAAACACAGAACTAGGTCTAAATTAGTGATTTTTTTATCCTGGGGCCATGAATAGAGGTATTTGTAGAACAGAAATGGGGAGAATGGGCTGGAGAGATGGCTCAGTGGTTAGGAGCACTGACTGTTCTTCCAGAGGGCCTGAGTTCAATTCCCAGCTACCACCACGTAGCTCACAACCATCTGTAATGGGATCTGATGCCCCCTCTTCTTTTGTGTCTGAAGACGACAGTCTACTCGCATACATTGAATGAATGAATGAATGAATGAATGAATGAATGAATGAATATGGGATGACTAAGCAAGTTCCCAAACTTGACAACACCAGCAGCTTAGCCACCAGTGTTTCCACGCTGAGTGGCACCTACTACAGTGCCCTCCTAACACAGACAATATCGTCATTTCTTTAAGGTGGTGTTTTAAGAAATAAATATGGGAGGATATAAAGGTCCTGGCAGAGAGCAAGTACTTAGTAAAATGAAATAAGAAAAATGAAAATGCCTTTAATCCCAGCATTCCATAGGCAGAGGCAGGCAGATCTCTCTGAGTTCAAGGCCAGTCTGGACTATAGGACTAGTTCTAGGACAGCCAGGGCTACATAGAGAAAACCTGTCTAAAAAAATATAATAAATTATATATATATATATATAATCTCCCTTATACATTGCGGGGAATCAGATGGAAAAATGGCTCTTGACAACCTCAAAAAAAAAAAAAAAAAAAAAAAAAAAAAAAAAAGCTGAGCACATCTTACATTATACCAAAAATGAGACCACTGCCTTCCAACCCATGATTCATGGGCAGAAAGCAAAACATCCTAGCACCTGGAATGGAAAAAAGGACATTGATTTTTTTTTTAAACTAAGTTTCTCTTCTTGTATGCTCATCTAGAATCTTTTTTTTTTTTTTTTAAGATTTGTTCATTTATTTTATAAGTATACTGTAGCTGTTTTCAGACACACCAGAAGAGGGCATCAGTTCCTATTACAGATGGTTGTGAGCCACCATGTGGTTACAAGGATTTGAACTCAGACCTCAGGAAGAGCAGTCAGTGCTCTTAACCACTGAGCCATCTCTCCAGCCTCTGGAAACTGAATTTTTTAATGGTTGCTTTCAGTTTCCTGAAATCAATCCCAGAGATGGTTTTGTCTTGATGAAAGGAAAGAACCATGTATGCATTACAGTTTGAGGGGGTCATAAATCCAGGGAGCTGCTTAACTTGTGTGCCTAATTGTTACTAAGGGCACTAAAAGTCACCAGGCAATTAAAGGCAGGTTAGCATAACCACGCCCTGAATTTGTTTACAGTGCTGGGCTTTGGGTATATGTTCCAGCAGTCACTGCTGAGACTATTAGAACTCAGCCCTCTGAGCTATTAGAACTCAGCCCGACTACAGTTTTCCCTTTCCACTCCAGGAGACTGCTGCAAGGTCATAGGGTCACTGCATGACACCGTCCACAGCTTGCTCAGCACACCTAGCAGAATCTCATGCCTGGTTACCATCTTCCTGGGTTACTTAAACGGAAAGATGTCACTTCCCCAGTATGACCCTACCTAATCCCCTCCAGCAAGGCAGAGTTAGTAACTCTCGCTGGCATTCAACGTTCACAGCTAAACTAATCACTCGTCATAACAATGTCTACCTTCATGTCTACCCCTCCAGGAAACCCAAACCAGAAGAGAGGCAGGCTGGGCTCACCCTAACATTTCCTTCAAGTCAAAACTTTTATTCTTTCAGAACTTAAGGTGCTGTAAGAACTCTGTTGGGTGACTGGGTGAAAGCTGCAAATGAAACGGGCCTAGCATCTGTTCTCATGAACTCAGCAACGGCTACAACGCTGAGTTGATTATAATTACTTTTTATAGATGTGTATACATACACACACGTACATCTGAGACTGTCATTGTCACGTTTAAACTACTAGGCTCAAGCAAACCTACTTCAACCATCATGCCCAGCTAATTGTGGTGATTCCTGTTTATTTGGTTTTGGCCTTTGAGACTGGATCCCGCTACGGAGCCCAAGCTGACCTTGACCTGCTTGTCCTCACTTCCCAAGGGTGAGGAATACAGGTTTGTGCTACCATGTCCAGTAAGATGACGTATAGTAATAAGGAGGGGGTGGAGGGGCGTAGCAAAGCAATCAGGCTACACTGGAAGAGGCTCCAGGTGACATTTAGCGGGATGAAGGAGGAGGGGTGACCGCCAGATGAGGATGTTCAGTGGATAAACAAGCACAAAGACTCCTTAGCACAAGGAAGAAAAAGAAGGAAAGCATTCTCTGAAATGACAAGATTTATATGGATTCGCAACCTAGGTGGGCCCCTCTGGCTTCTCCACCTGGGTGCTGCTGAGGCTCTCAGTCAAAAAGGGACACTAGTGGCTCCAATAACTAAAAATTAAACCACAAACAATGGGGGGTGTTAGGTGTGTGAGGGAGATCTGTAATGATCTTGGGGCTGGTCCGTCAGGGATGGCGGGCTATTTATAGAAAGGTTAAATTTCACTGATAAAAGGGAAGCCAGCAAAGGCTGTTGAGCAGAGAAAAGAAAATAGTTCTCTTCTGTATGAACCCACGCTGGGCCATTTGTTCCCAGGCTCAGTAAAAGGGTGTTGTAGTCCAGGCTTCACATATTCAGTAATGTTTGGGTGAAAATGGGCAATAGACAAGATGAACCAGAGTCCTGGGGTGGAGATGAGGCGGGCTTAAGAGTGCGATGTATGTGTTTACACTGGCCCTTCTGTGATGAAGGTGTCACTTAGGACAGTGACAATTCAGCAGGATTCAGGATGAAAGAGATGGATGGGCGTGACATGGGAGGGAGAGAATGACAAGTGGTGACAGCTGCTTTGGGACTAGGCCACGGGTGCCAATAAAAGGTCACGAGGGAGATGGAGAACCTGGTGAGGTCAGAATGCCTGCAAAATAGAGCGGATGGGTTGCAGGAAGAGGGTCTTCGCTGAGCAACAACCAGAGGATGGGGCGATGGGGACAGAAAACGGTTGGTTTGAAGAACCGTTGGCAGAGTTGGAGTGGTTTCTGTCACACCCGTTCTGTTCTCCTTAAAACGGAGGACTAGGGACAGAGTGTCTTCTCTGAACAAGGAGACTTCCAGCAGTTAGGATGCCGGTGGAAGCCGAAGCCGCACTTCCCCGGAAGGCTGATTCCAGAAGAGCACGTACCGCTGCACCCCGGGGTAGCCAGGAATGATGGCCCAGATGGCTTCCACTGCAGCTGGTGTGTCTGTGGGCTCTGCAGTGAGGCACACCCTGGGTCACGACATCACTGGGGCGGGGGAGGGGCTTCAGCGGAGGTGGTAATGCTGAGTCTGCCAAGCCTGACATCACTTACCCGGAGCCTCAGGGAGCCCAGCTGCAGGACCGGCAGGCTTTTGGACCTGGCTCTCTAGAGATCCAGCGATTTCTGGCGTGTGCTCAGAACCAGAGCGATGTCAAGCTCTGTGAGGGCTTCAACGGGGTGCTGCGGCAGTGCAGGGTTGCAAATGGTTTAATGGAATCAAGAAATAGAAGCTGAAGAGATGTAAAACTGGTTCTGTGTAATTGGTAGTGCAAGTGTGGACCCTTATTTTTAACAGCCCCATTGCTTTGGGATGGCCGTGAAAGAGCTGTATCTACAGATGTTTACTAAGGCTTATACCGTTGGGTACTGGGCAAGTGTTTGGCCTCCTTCAACTGACTGTATTGTGATTGTGAGTTTAAAAAAATAAATTGGTTTATTCTGAGAGAAAAAAAGAATGAGATTAGGGAGGAGATCGTGCAACGAATTTTGAGAAGAGATTAAAAGTTGGAAGTGAGGTTTGTAGAGACAGGGAAAGCAAGCAACACCAGAGACGTGTAGCAGATGTCCATACAATGGTGTGTCCGCGCGCTGGCAAGTTTTCTAATTTGACTCAAGCTAGACTCATCATGTGGGGCCCTAAGGCATGCCTGAGGACCCCATTTCCTGCCATACCCCCCACCAAATGGCCATATAATTAAATCATTCCTCAAAGGGTCTCTAATTGTGGGATCCAGGATGTTAGGAACTTCCTGTCATACCCCCCAATGGGTGTGACAGCTGAAGCCAGACAACATATCACTCTGCCAGGGGTCTCCTATCATGTGAAAGGTTAACACTGACCTCAAATGAAAAGCAGCTGACTCATGCTGTGTTAATCCTACCTCAGTAACAGACTCATGCTGTGTGTAACCGACTCATGCTGTGTTAATCCTACTTCACAAAAAAAAAATGTATAAAGGTGCAGTTTTTGGGGGGAGAACTCATTGTTGTCTCTGTCCCCGACTACAGGACAGAATTACACCACCTCTTGCGATTGCATCACTTTCCATCTCTGTGTCCCCCTGGGGCACAACACTCAGAGAGGTTCATACCAGTAAGCAGCCTCCTCCATAACTTCTGCCTCCAGGTTCCTGCCTCCAGGTTCCTGCCTCCAGGTTCCTGCCTCCAGGTTCCTGCCTCCAGGTTCCTGCCTCCAGGTTCCTGCCTTGAGTTCCTGCTCTGACTTCCCTCCATGTTCCCTGAGAGTTGTCATGGCATAAGCCCTTTGGTCCTCAAGTCATGGAATTTTCTCATGTAACAGGAACAGTAATAGAAACCCTTCTACTTCAGGTGGAAGTAGGCACTGTAGGATAAAGTAATCTGGTAGGTTGATTCTTGCATGGCCCTTGTATGAACATATAAAGGTGTGTTTGTTGTGCCCATGAACATAAAAGGACAACAGAGGAATATATATGTTGAGAGTATATATATTGGATACAAAGGGAAGCAAAGACAGACTCAAACTGATCCAAAGGGATAGTAGCTGAACACACATAGAAGTCCTTAACCCTGGGGTTAAGACACAGTTGTGAGGGAGGATCTGATCCATTGAGAAGAGGCAGTGGCCAGAGGGTGGAATGCATGAACGGGGAGGCTTTGGAGGTTTGAGAAAACCCAGGCTCTGTGGTTGCAAGGAGCAGCTGAGTAGAGGCAGAGGGAAAGGTTCCTGGAAATAAGGAAGTCACAGAATTGAAGCCACAGTTTGAAGGAGTCATCTGCAAGTCTGCCAGGCTCAGAGCTGCAAACGGTCAGTGGGAGTCGGGAGAAGGGAGAAGATGCGTTAATAGATTCTGAATAAGAGCGAGGGGAAGAGTGGCAAGCGCTCTGGAATGTTTGTAGATTTCGGTTTCCACACATAGCAGGTTCTCAGAATTATAGACAGTCAGCAAATGGGCATTCCAGAGAACAAATTTAGATGACTCCCTAATGAAGATGGATAAATGGTAGATAGATAATAGATAGGTGATAAACAGATATTCAAGTCACTCTTAAACATAAAAGTAACAAGTTTCCAAGCATTAAACCCTAGAATCACTCAATTCAAGATGCTTATACTTTGGGCCTAGATGAATCACCATCCAATGGGCAGATCCAACTGAGAGCCCAGAGTAAGACCCCAAACACAGACCTTTCTTCACTACCCTCACCCAAGCCTCTTCCAGCTGATAGATCACCATTAAGTTCAGTGTCTTTCCTACTGTACAGAGATGGAAAATCAGCATCAAGAAACTTCTGACCTCAAATCCAATGTAAATCTCTGGATGGATAGAGAAGTCTGTCGGAAAACAGAGGGCAAAAAAAAAAAAAAAAAAACCTAGGCTCTTGCTCTGACATATGGAGCAATGTGACAACCAGTGATTGTCCCACAGTCATCCCAGCCAAGCCAATCAAACACCAAGTGCCCTGAGATTCATCCTAGAAATGATGACAGTGCTGCCCGATGTGGGCTAAGGACCAGTGCCATTCTGCGGAGTTCATTGCTAGTCTGTGGCAGGATGTTAGCATTTCACTGCTTTTCAGAAAACCCGAGAGAACTGACGTAAAGAGATGAAGGCTTGGTTTGGCAAGATGTCTCAGTGGTTAAGAGCACTGATTGTTCTTCCCAAGGTCCTGAGTTCAAATCCCAGCAACCACATGGTGGCTCACGTCCATCTGTAATAGGATCCGACGCCCTCTTCTGGTGTGTCTGAAGACAGTGTACTTGTATATATTAAATAAGTAAGTCTTAAGAAATGAAGAAATGAAGGCTTTATTTGGCATCACAATTGCCTGTGGCAAGGCAGAGAATGGTGTGTTAGGGAGCAAGCCCTGGAGCAGATCTGCTCACTTACTGGTGTCCAGGAAGCAAAGAGGACTCAATCGTACCTCAGACCCTCCTCCCAAACCTATTAGTCTAGGAATCCATAGTGAATTAATTTGTTCTCGAGGTTAGAGTTCTCACAATCCAACCATGCTCTGAAGCCTGCCACACTGGAGACCACCTCTCATCACGGTCTGGGATAAGCTTCTAGGTGTTTTTGTATGTGTGCCTTTAAATAATAATTTGAAAGTGGAACTCATACCTGGTATATCTCAATGATGTTCTCATTCCGTCCTCCCAATAAGTTTTATTTTATTTTATGAAAATGTTGGTCCCTAATAGATGGAAAAACGTAAAGTTCTAAGCCACAGACAGCTGGAGAAACATGGGACTAAATCACACTCTTTGCCCTGTTTCCTGGCGCACAAAAACTCTTTAAATGGGCCAAAGAAACAATGGCACAGAATGTCAGTTTCCATTCCTCACTGTTGGGGGGAGGGGCTGCGCTCTCTCTCTCTCTCTCTCTCTCTCTCTCTCTCTCTCTCTCTTTCTCTCTCTATCTCTCTCCCTCCCTCCCTCCTCTTCTCCCTCTCTTCCTACATGGCCCAGCTCAGCCTGATCCTGTACAACCCCTCTGGACTCTCCCAGAGGTCCCTGCCTCTGACTCTCTCTCCCACACATCTTTAATAAACCTTCTCCTCCCCAGTATCTAAGAGCCACCATTCTTTCCTTTTACTTTTTCTCTCTTTTATTCATTCATTTATCTGAAGGTAAAAAGTAACAATTATGAGCTGCACTTCTGAGGGGGTGGGGCGCTTACATGAGACTCTATGCTGCAGGCCCACGGTGGGGGCTATTAGTTTTTTTAAGGCCATCTGGTTAAACTTACAACCCATTGCTCCAGTGAGACTCTCGGGCCCCACCAATGGTGGGGTTCTACCACAGTCAGCACAATTGACTCTGACTTCCAGCTTCAGCAATACAGCCATGTCATCCCTATCCTGACTGCCATCACACCGAAGGAAACCAGTGTCCTACCTAGGAAAGAACGTAGACACTACCATTGTCTGCCCTTCCCCCAGTCTCTCAAAATCAAGGGCCTTGATTTAGTGCCTTTATTAAACACTAAAGCCCCATGCGTCAGAGGAGCAGGCCCTTCTTTGGTATGATGGGCTAATATGAAGAAGCACACACGGGGGGGTCATGTTTTAAACGCTTGGGTCCCAGCTGCTGACATGTTGAGTGCTGGGGGATGCTTAGCAGGTAGGCTTGGCTGGTGAAGCAGGTCACTAGGAATAGATCCTTAAGGATTTACCCAGCTGTCTCTGCTCCCCGGTCACTGTGATGTGAGAAGCCTATGTCTGGTGTTCCCACGGCCATGAACTCCCCCACCATGATAAGCAGGAAGCTCTCTGACATCGAGCTGGAATAAAACCCTTCTCAAAGTTGCTTCTATCTCGCAGTGCAAAAAAGTAACAAATGGCCATGAGGCTTGTCTAACCTCCTTCTGGTCTAACTGTGGAATGTTTCATGCTGTCACTTAGCAAGTGAGACTAAGTGTGATCTGCTTTCCCTAGGACTGAAAACCTACAGGAAAATATTCCTCCAAAACAAGGACACAAGAGACCCACCTGAAATCCTATTCCTTGGGAAACAGATGCAGAAGAACCAGAAGTTCAAGGCCAGCCTCAGCTACATAAGGCTAGTCTGCCTCGAAGATACACAACAAGACATCCAGGTAAAATGGCAAGTGAGAAGCTTGTCCCAAGCAAGCCACCACAACCCCACTAGCTGGCTGACCGGCATTTGTGCTACACAGCAAACTTGTCCTGTGAATGGCCAGGGCATCTACCTTCCCTACCAGTGCCACTGCTGGTGCAGAAACTGGGGCCACAGCTGCCATAGCCACTCTGTAGATGAGCCCTAGATATCTCTGTTAGCAAAGTACTAGGAAGAGTACCATCAGTGGATTACTTCCATGTAAGAATACCAGCAACAACCTATATACCAGTGCTCCACCATATACCACCACTGCCAGGCACATCCTGGCTGCTACTGCACCCATTCCCACAGGCAGACCGGCACCCAAGTCAGTCACCCCACAGGTCAGCATCACTGTGACACAAGAATGTAAAGTGAGGTCACGGAGCCCACACACAACCACTGGAGCTACAAGGGAAGGGAACATAGAACGACAGAACCACCTTTCACATGGTCTTACACAGGGGTCTTCCACATGCCTGCAGCGTGGCATTCACAGGAAGCCCATCCATGGAAGATTAGACCCCCGAATTCATAAGAACGTAGCAGGCTAGCGGGCATGTGCAACTTTTGCCTTTGTGATACAGTATTGTCATGTAGGATGATGTCATGTAGGATGATGTCATTGTGCAGGAAAATGGGTTCAGCCTATCATTGGATGAGAAGGAAGGGTAGGCGGGGAAAAGTCTAGGAAGGAGAGCGAAGCAAAGAGAATCAAGATGAAGCCAGAGAAGGAGGATCTAGATCCAGGTGGTCGTAATTGTCGATAGGTAGATATGAATATTTTCAAGGGTTTCTATAGGTCAATTTGTCTTATCTAGGTGAGCAGTTTACATCTTTGTCAACTGGTTGTAAGCTTATTGGGCAGATGGATTGTGGATTGAGAATTTAACATGTAAATCTGATTGATAAATTATTGATTATCGCGTCATGATTTTACCAGGCTGTGGAGAATGTGAGCAAAGTTCTGGCTTGGAGAGAGACAGCCAGGTGGACCGCATGGTAGAGAAGCAGCCAGGGCGAGCAGTTCTGGCTCAGTGGCCCGCAGCTCCAGAGTGAGAATGCTCAGGAACTGGTAAATGTGATGTAAAAAACAAAGTTTTTAAGGGCTCTGAGACTTTCCCAAAACACCCCATTCTTGAAATGTGAGACCCTAAAGACACAGGAATGGCTGAAGTCAGACTCAGAGACTTTCCAGTCATTCCAAGGCTGTGAGATCCTGCCTGTGCCTGACAAATAAAAACAATAGACCAGAGTAATTCTCAGAAAAACCACAGAATATACTGACTGATAGCCACCTGGCCCTCTAGAAAGCCCTAGATGGGGTCCTGATGCATTTCATAGTTAGCTCATGCTCTAATCACCCATTTCTGAGAAACAAAACAAAGACAAAATCCCTCAAAGTTTTAAAATATATAAACAAGGTTCTGAAAATGTAAAAACAAAGTTTTAGTGGACAGGTCAAGCTATACTGACCAAGCTGAGTTAAGACAAAACAAAAATGACTGATTTAGGAACAGTTCCCCTACCCCTCCCTGTACTGAATTCCAAAGAGAACTGCAAATTGTCAACAACCTTACTGCCAAAGTTTCTCCCTACTTCCTCTCTTCTTTTTAAAAATTATACTGCTGTCCAATGGCAAAATAGTAGTTTATGCCCCTCACAAAAAACTATAAGAGATAGATGTTTTTTGAGTTCGAAGGATGAGCAACCCCATGTTACAGTGGTCTAGCGTCTACTTGTGCTCTGTGGGTCACTCTCCTGAGTTAAGTAAGACTCCTCAGGGTCTTACAACAGATGATTCTTTATTATTTTTACCGCAACATTGTTGTATACAAACTTTATACCTGAGAAACACATCATTGAGTTACAAAAACAAAATCTCAGTGATGTAAGTTAGTTCATTGTTCTGTGTTGGCTGCATTCATGTGGCTCTCCTAGGGCACATGTGGCTGCAGGTCACAGGTTGGACACTCCAACCTGCTCAGGAAGATGGAGACCCAGGCCAGAGAGCTCTTTCAAAAAATAACCCATGCTTACAAAAGCCCTTCCCATCCAGAAGTGTACACAGACTTAGCTCATCTGAACTACTAAGCAACAGCTCTTCCCTGACCATAGAGATGGGTAAAAACATAATCCCAGGGAAGAAGAAATCACTTAATCCCCATATGGGGAAAAATAGAATTAAAAGCACAGTATCTTCTATTTTGTGTTACTGCCTTTTTTTTTAAAAAAATTGTATTTTGTTAAATTTATAGATTTTTTTCTAATTTATTTTTAATTAATAATTTTCGGTTTTTTACAAATTTATGTTTATTGTTATTTGCAATTTTATATCATTGTGTTTTCCCTCCCATCTCGCCAGAGAAGGACGCTGTGAGTGCTCTTTACTTTTCTACACCTACAAAAACCTTCTTTGTACATTTCTTCATTTTGTTACTTAAATAGTAATTAATACCCTTTACTCTAAGAAAAAAAATCAAGAAACTATACCTTCTCCCACCAGCACCTCAGTATACCTGCCTCTGAGTCTTAACAGAGACACGTGTGAAGTATACAAGTCACACAAGTATGTGCGCACACACACTTGCCTTCAGAGGTCCATGGCTAGGGCTTCTGGGAAATTAGTAGGAAGCCATGTTACACCTTGCTCATGGCTTCCATTTCCTTGGTAGATAGATTTCCATCCTTTGACATCCAATTTTGTATATAGCAAACTGCATATCTAAAAGGGAAACATTTACTCAAGGAAAAATGTGACAATTGTAAATATTTGTGTACAAGCTTAGGGCAATTCACTCAACTTTATAAAACAAACACTGATGCTATAAAAGGACACAGATCCTGACACCATGATGGTGAGCAGTTCCTATAACCCACTCACACATTCAGATAGGTCTTCCAACTAAAATTCCAGCAAAGAAACTTCATAGGCAAATGATAACACAGACCACGTGGACTTAATAGGTATCTACAGCCCATAGCCTATCTTAAAGGCAGGCAATGCACTTTTGAATGACAACAGGCCATTGAAAAAAGCAGGGAAGAAATTTAAATTTTTTTTCAGAAAGAAATAAAAATAATAGAGCACCCTAACAGATGCTTTAGGATACAGCTGAGGCAGTTCTAAGAGGAAGGCTGTAAGTATTTACATTTAAAAATCAGATGCATCTCAAATAAATAACCTAATGGTACACCTCAAGGCGCTAGAAAAACAAAATGTCAAACCCAGTGCAGCAGAGGACAATGAATAAAAAGGGCAAGAGGTAGAAAACCAAGGCCAAGAAAATAAATTAACAAGCAAAAAAAAAAAAAAAATTAATTAATATATATACCGGAAACAAGTCGGGATGTTATGAGTTTGTTGAACTCATGACTTAACCAATTCTAAATCAGAATCCCAGCCACATTTCCATCATGTGTGAGGTAATGATTTTCCTCTTGATTGAGTCACTGTTAATTGGATTTCTGGTTACTTATAACCAGAAATATGTACAAAAGAGCTACGTGAACTCTTGGGTATCAACAGGAGAGGAGTCAGGGGCTTCCCCTCTTTGGTTCCTCCTTCTCAGCAGCTGAGTCACCTCTGACTCACCCACGAGCCCCAAATATTTGAAAGAGTCCAGGAGGCATGGAGTCCCTTCACTGTTACCACAAGACATGGCGAAACCAAGCTTTAGCAAATTCTCAGGACAGCCTTCACCCTGTCTCAACAGTTTCAGTGGAGGAGAAGGAGAAGCAGAGCTACAGAGAACTGTAGACTTGAGGCTTGAGTGACAGCTATGGCAGGCAGCAGCTTATGAACCTGACTGTTGGTGTTTCTCAGACAGGCTCCTCTGCCCAGCATTCTTGCCTAACTGCCGCCCACATGACCGACAGGTGGCCTCCCGGCTCACACTTCAGTGTTTGCAATGACACCGTTCTCCCTGCTTCAAGTACCACCTGCTTCGTTTCCAGACAATTCTTGTCATACAAAGTCCTTTCAATCTTACTCTCAAGCCCAGATCTGCTTCTTTCTAACTTGTCTCCTGTACTTTTACCTTCCCAAGATAAAACAGAAGACAGATGTCACATGCACTCACATGACAGCACCACACATCACATCGGCTGGTACTGCAAAGCTTCATCTCTCCTAGTTGTTTTTTTTTTTTTTTTCATTAAATTGTTCGTAAGATATGTAGCTTCTGTATATTCCATATTTGTCTTGTGCATTTCAATTAGCTATTTCTCTCTACGCTGAGTAGGTTGTTACTTGTCCCGTCAACTTGACACAAGCTGGGGACAATCTTCAGAGAAAACCTCAATTGAAAAATGTCTTTGTCAGGTTGCCTGTAGATAATATGTGGCGTGTTCTTTTTGATTAATGATCATTGTGGGAGGCTTAGCCCGCTGTGAATGGTCCTGGGGCATGTGATTCTGGGCTGTATAAGGAAGCAGGCTGAATTTGAAAAACTATATGGAAATCTACTACTGTAGAAGCTTCCTAAATTTACATACATGTGTGGATTTAAATGAAGACCCCCAAACAATAGGGAAGACATTGCCCCCAGCTAGACATCTTATTCCACCAAATAAAACATCCAGTTCCAGAAATGAGTTACATCTTGTTGAGCCGTTGGCTAAAATGTTCCCATAGCAACCCCCAAACATTCCAGGCTATTTCCAAGCTATTGGTTGCTCCCCACTAATGGTGAGGCCCTACTGTTGAAGGAACTCAGAGAAGTTGAACTGGTATCTCACTAGAAGCTTCACCTCTATTGACTAGCACCGATGCTACTGGAAGGTACTCTGCACATACAGGAGGAGAACTGTAGTCTTCATTACCACCCAGCTACAACCCCGCAACCCACAACAGCAAGATATACTATACTGGTATAATAGTGACCGGTTACTCTTTGACTAGACTTAAGGGCTACTCTATGAGATAGAACTCACTCCTGACACTGCTAAAATGGCCAAGAACCTTGACACTAGATAGGTCATGGGCCAAGGAGAAAACCTACCACTGCTCAAGAAACACGAAATGACTCCTAGGGACCCATTGCTGTACTTCCAGATCAGTTCCTCCCTTGGCTCTCCCTCATCAGAGAAGCTTCAAGCAGTAGATGGGAATTAACACCGAGACCCACAAATGGACAACGTGCAAAGTGGGGGGCTTTAGAGCACTCAGCCCTAAACGGGATGTCATCAAACCCCTCCCTCCAGGCTCAGGAAGATGTGTGGAGAGGATGTACTGTTAGTTAAGAGCGGGGGTGGGGAGGATGACTACGAGGGAAAAGTCTCTTTCAGAACAACAGAGCTGATGTGCGTTCAGAGACTGCAGCAGCATGCAGGGTCTGCAAAGGTTCAAGTCAGAGGGGTTCCTGGTGCCAGACAGGAGAAGTAGGGCAGGGAAGGTAGAGGATATCTCCAGATGATACTCACTGGCAAAGAGAAAATCAGTTTTCTCCAGTGGAGAGTCATTGGCAAACCAACTGCACTCCAGGACAGGTCCCAGGCCTAGGACTAGTTGGTCAACACAAAGCAAACTCAATGGTATTTTTGTGGGCTTTATTTCGTTTTACTTTGTTAGGCTTTTTTTTTTTTTTCCTTATTTTTTAGAACTTTTTCTTCTTGTTTTCCATTTTGTTTTGTTTGGTGGGAGGGAAGGAGGGAGGGAGGGAGGGATGGAAGGAAGGAGGGAGGGAGGGAGGGAGGAAGGAAAGGAAAAAGGAAGCTAGAAGAGGGCTGAGTAAGTAAGTAATGGGGACCAAGCCATTAAGCAACCCTCCTCCAGGAGAAAATGGTCACTGGGGTCTGACCCCATTAATAAATCCAATGGTCTATCTGTATTAAGTAGACTATTGGAGAAGGTGGGAGGGGCTTGCTAGAGGAAGGTTACTGGATGTGTACTCTTTTTGTTTTAAGATTTATTTATTTTATTTAGATGAGTACACTGTCGCTGTCTTCAGACACACCAGAAGGCGGCATCAGATCCCATCACAGATGGTTGTGAGCCACCATGTGGTTGCTGGGAATCAAACTCAGTACCTCGGGAAGAGCAGTCAGTGCTCTTAACTGCTGAGCCATCTCTCCAGCCCCTGGATGTGTACTCTTAAAGGTTACAGCTTATCTCTGGCTATTCCTCTTCCCGTCCATCTCTCCCACCCTCCCCTGTTCACTTGCTGCCATTAAGGTGACAGCTTTCATCCACAATGATGTCCAGCCTCATTTTTTCACATTTGCTTTGGGTCAAACAACTACAGACCGAAACTCTTTTGAGTCCAGATAACTCCTCAGCTGCACGGCATGGAGCTGCCTGATCGGGTGGTTTCCCTGCTGGGTTGTGGGTCTGATCTTTTCTTGCTGGATTCATTCCTCCCTTTTGGAATGGGGACATTTACTCTGTGCCATTACATCTTGAAGGAGAACTAGATTTGGGTTTTATAAGGACACACTGCTAAAGTCTTGCCTTGAGTCCCTTCTTGTGTTAGGACTGTCAAAGACTATGGGGAATTTTTCTGGTGGACTTTGTGGTGTTTAAAGCGACATCACAACTCAAGGGGCACTGGAGAGACGAGCCTCGGGGTATGTCTGTGAGGTTTGCAGATGGTCCGTTCACAAGTCTAGGCAGCACCATGCACAGGGTGAGGTTGCCGACTGAATTTTAAAAAGCAAGCTTCGCAGTCTCTCTTCTCTGCTCTGTGAGGATGTCAGTCAGAGGATGTCAGTCAGATAGCTGGCTCACATTACTGCTGCCAGACCTTCCCCACCAGGATGAACTGTACTCTCAAACTGAGCCAAAATAAACCCTTCCTTGCATGGATTTTTTTTTTCATTGTAATGAGAACACAGATATCAAGTCTGTATATATGTGATCCTTTCGAGGCTCTGACATTGCCAGTGTTATTAAACTTCTCAGTGGCTGCCTCCTGTCTTCTACTACGGATGCTTCTAGAGGACTTTCTCTGCAATGTCCACCAAGGAGCAATCAAAAAGGTACGATTTATGATGTGGTATCCAATTTTTTTCCTGGGAGAGAGTTAATCTGGGATTGGTGGCTTCAGCCACGGTGTTTCTGGAAGTCCAGCCTAGATCCTATGAGAACAATGGCGATGCATTGAGGATTGCAAGAAGCAGTACTGCTACCTTCTTCCTGTTAGTGGAAAACAGATTAAACATTACCCCTTTGCAACCTCAATGCCCAAAGAAACTGTGCGCCCTTCATTTCTGCCCCGAAGGAGTCAGTCAGAGGTTGGAGGTGGGAATTCTGTAAATAAAAGACCTGAAGAGGAGAAACTTAACTGTCGCCATCTTTTGGCTAAGTGACTTCAGCAGGCCTGTAGCCTTTTGTAGGCCTCCAGCTCTGAGTCTGAGATGTCCAGCATGCTCTCCATCCGATGCTGAGAGCAGTGCTGGACAAGAGCAAGGCTTTGGTTTCTGTTCCAAAAGACTCCACTGGGGAAGAGCTTCCAACACACATGGGCCTCCTTACAGACTCATTTGCATTTTCTTATTTCCTTGATTTTCATGTTCTGCATTTGTAACATACTGAAAACGAGTCTGTTAGCATTCATGTGGGAAAAAGTGGAATACAATATTAAAAACAAATATGTAACAAAGGGGGAGGGGAACAGCAGCCACAAGATAATACTACTGCTGTGTCTAAATTAGGCCAGACAATCTAACCCTCAGCTTCATGCATACACCCAGGTAATTATCCATGTGCATTTGACCTTACTCTTAAGGACACACTGTCTTCTGTGGGCCTCAGCCAGAGTCTGCAGGCCTTTTGTCTACAGCACACACACACACACACACACACACACACACACACACACACACGGAGTGAAGACAGACTTGCAAAGGCAGATTGGCTGCAAAGGGGTATGAGGTTGGCTGCTGCAACACCCACCAGGACAAAGCCAGACAAAATCCTGGCATAAGCGGGGTTGATGATCTCCAGGCCCCGCCCCTTACTGAGGAATTACTAGAAGTTGACTGTTGTTGGGGGAGAATCACTGCTTTTGGAGGATGTGACCACTCACTAATAGGACTCCATGATTCACATGCTCCAGTGTGGCCAATAGCACGCACATGTAGGCAGTGCTACCTAGACCAAGTCGGGAGAGGGACATGTTGGATAGTTGGGGGAGGGCTTAGATATATCTTACCATATGCCTGTTTGGGATTCCCAGTGAAGAACGTTTTTAAATAATAAAGACTGCTTACTGTGGTGTATGACTGTGTTATGTGCCAGGCTGAGGCATCTAAATGCCATTCCAATGGTTTAACTTGTTTCTGGGCCTTTGGCAAACCATCAGAGCCTAGGAAGTAAGAAACATCAGCCTGTACTTGCCAAGAAAGAAATAAATGCCAAATTATGTAAGGTTTTCGGGGTAAATGTCTTTATCTAAGAGAATCGGGAATGTGAAGTGAGATTAGATAAGTCGCCAGCCACATTGAAGTAAGTGTCCTGACTCATGCACAGTCTAGGGGCCTCCACAAGCTTCAGCTTAAGCCAGCCAACAATGGAGTCATGGTTCTTCTAGCAAAGTGTACCTTGCTCTGTGACTTCAGAGCCCAGCAGCTTAGCCCTGTATAAGTCTCATGGTTGCCAGATTATCTCCTCTTCTTCAGCTGACAGAGGCTCCCATAGGTCAAATCATCTACTGGTAGCCCTAAGCTTTCTCCTATGGGTGTCTGAGCTATTTACTGCATCACAAGCCTCATTCTACAACAGTCCCAGAGGACTGGAGGCTTGATGAATGAATATCCGGTCAAGGTTTCTCAGAGGCCGTGTGGCTGAGCTCCTACACAGAACAGAATGCTTGTATGTGTTCTGAGTCTCCTAAAAGGTCTGAGCAAGAGCCATTTCCTCTACCACATGCCTTTTCCTGAACATCCTTAGCCGGCTCCATTGTCTCCCACAGCACTCTGGGTGTCCTTTAGAATCCCCACCACTGGCAGCCTATGTTCTGCACACTTGCTACCTTCTGCATGCACTACGGATGGTCTGAGAAGCACACCAAGCAGCCCAGTTTGAGACAAGGCCCACACTTTAGTCTGCACACTCTGCTTGCTCGCCCCAAGCATATGCAAATAGCCACCATTGGCCAAGCCACGCCTCCATTGAAGGGAGAGGCTTAAGGAATCCCCTTGCCCTGATTTTTCCAGTCGCCCACAGCTCAGCCAAGGGCATGCCTCCCTGAGTTTGGGGAAGTGCTTCAAATGTCCTCTTATTCTCAGCTGACTTATTCAATGCCCAGATTGCCCTGCTGCTGAGAGAAAGCCTTCTCACAGACCTCTCATTCATAACATAACATGCAAAGCATGCTCATCACTGAGCAACCCAAACTGTCTTTTCCGTGGTGCCTATCAAAGCTAAAGTGTACACAGCCTCAGATCAAATGGCTCCGCTTCTAAGAATAATCCTACTGAATTCTTACAGGTGTACTCAAAAACGCTGCATAAGACATTCAAAATATTCGTGATTATTGAAGGGGGAGGGGTGTTATGGTCCAAAGGCTCAGCAAGTGAAGGTTCTTGCTCCCAAGTATGATGACCTAAGGTCAATCCCTGACACCCACATGGTGGAAGCAAAGAACTGACCCTCTTTACTTAACATCGCACTCACTGCCCTCTCCCGGTCACCCCTTCTCACAACCCTTCCCCTATCCCCTCCCCTTCTCCTCTGAGCAGGTTGGAGACCCCCTGGATATCCCTCCACCCTGTCAGTTCAAGTCTCAGTGAGACTAGGTGCTTCCTCTCCCACTGCAGCTAGGCAAGGCAGCCCAGCTAGAAAAGCATATCCCATGTACGAGCAACAGCTTTTGGGGTAACCTCCACTCCAGTTGTTTGGGACCCACAAGAATACAGCTGCACATCTGTTACATATGTGGGAGCCCTAGGTCCAGTGTGTGTATGTTCTCTGGTTGGTGGCTCAGTCTCTGAGAACACCAAGGCTGACCCCCACTCTGGTTGTTCTCTTACCTCCACACATGCAGAGTGCATGAGACACACGTGCTTGCTCAAACGTAAAGAAATAATAAATTGTTTAAAGAAGGGTGGCAGAGAAGAAATACCCATTAACACATAAGTTAAATAATAACGGCATTCCATACCATGAGCTTAAAACTGATTTTGTTTAAGATTTCAAAAAAGAAAGACTAGGAAGATGGCTCAGTGGATAAGTGACTGAAGTTCAGATGCCAGAACCTACCTAAAAGCCAGGCATACATGGCAGCCTCCTGTAATGCAGGGACTGAGGAAGCAGAGACAGGGGGCTCACCACAGCAACCTGACTAGCTAGGCTATCCAGAATCCAAAAACTCCAAGTTCAACAACAACAACAAATATTCCTGCTCAATAATTAAAAAGGGATGGGAAGGACACTCAGATCAACTTCCAGCCTACACACATATGCATGCACGCACACACACACACACACACACACACACAGCTGAATGCTTACATATGTAAACATGCATACATACATGCAATGCATACTATATATTTACATGTCAAAAAATGAGGATTAGGGTGCAAGTTAGTGGGAAAGCATTTGCACTAAAAAATAAATAAGAAGAGTAATTATGATAAAACTGAGTTTAGTCACAGAAATTCATAAGATACTTTAAGAAACCAAGGTATCTTAAAACTTGGGTGGATGTCGTTTTAAAACTAAGTTGCCTATTATTCAATGAGTAAAAGAAAAGTCTGAAGGTTAGTTATACAACACCAGAAATGAACAACTGAATGGCACACTTAAAAATGGCGAAGATGAAGGAGGCATGGCCTTTGGTCTCGGCATTTTGAAGGCAGAGCCAAGTGGATCTCTGTGATTTGGAAGCCAGCCTGAGTTCCTGACTAGCCAGGACTACATAGCTAAAACCGTGTGTGTGTGTGTGTGTGTGTGTGTGTGTGTGTGTGTGTGTGTGTGTGTGTGTGTAGTGTGTATGTGTGTGGTAAGTGTATGTGCTGTGTGTGTGTATGTGTGTGTAGAGTGTGTGTGTGTGTAGAGTGTGTGTATGTGTGGTAAGTGTATGTGCTGTGTGTGTGTGTAGAAAGTGTGTGTGTGTGTGTGTGTGTAGAGTGTGTGTGTGTGTAGAGTATGTATGTGTGGTAAGTGTATTGCTGTGTGTGTGTGTGTAGAAAGTGTGTGTGTATGTGTGTGTGTAGAGTGTGTGTGTGTTTGTATGGAGAGAGAGAGAGAGTGTGTGTGTGTGTGTGGAAAGTGTGTGTATATGTATGTAGTAAGTGTATGTGGTGTGTGTATGTGTGTGTGTAGAGTGTGTGTATGTGTGGTAAGTGTATGTGGTGTGTGTGTATGTATGTGTGTGTGGTAAGTGTATGTGGTGTCTGTGTGTGTGTGTGTGTAAGATGGAAGCACAAAAGACAGCACAGTGGTTGAGAGTACTTGTCATGGAATCCTGAGGACCAGCACTCAGATCCCAGCACAACTGTAACAAGCTGGACATCCAGCAAACACCTGAAACTCCAGCCCCTCGTGTGATCAGACAGGAGAGTCACCAGGCCTTGCTGGATTCCAATACAGTGAACAAAACAGGACCCCCAGCTTCAGACAGAGATCATGCCTCAAAGGACTAGGAAAGTGAGAGAATACCCGACACTCTATTCTGGCCTCTGCATGTTCATGCACAGTGCACACTCACATGCCTAATGACATGTCTAAAGCAGTTTGCCAGCTGTGTTTATAAGCTTATGGATAATAAACTCTTTGAATAGAAATCAAAGTATAAAAGAAAGGTTTGCTTGTTTCTAGTTGGTCTTGTTTATTCAAGACAGGGCTTCTCTGTGTAGCCCTTGCTGTCCTGGGAACTTGCTCTGTAGACCAGACTGGCCTCGAACTCACAGACATCTGCCTGGCTTTAATTCCTGAGTGCTGGGATGAAAGGCATACACCACCACAGTCAGCCCCAAAGGCTTTTCTGGAGAAGAAACTGCAAGCGACAAGGAGAGAAACTGTGGGATGTTGTCACTTCACTCTGAACGGCAAACAATTCTGTGTCATCTCTACCACACTTAAACTAGGTTTTTCTCAGATGGGTATATACCCCATCCAACAGATATCCAAGCACCCCTCCCGTTTGGAACCTTGAATAAGCAGGTCAGACCCCATTTCTCACTTGCATCCTTGCAGGCTAGCTGAGAACCCAACCTATCCTGTTTTTCCTGCAGGCAGAATAGGAGGAAGGATTCCTGTCTCACTATAAAGAATGTCTCTTTAGAATAGTTTACGACCAGAAAAGGAAGCAACCAGGTGCCAGAAACCCAGAACTGCCTCCCCCGCCCCCCACATTACGGCAAAAGCAAACACTGCACCACAGACTCTGGCTAACCAAGGTCTAGGCCTCAACCCCAGAAAAGGTCATGGTTTCTTTGAAAAATAAACCTTTGACTGGTGAATTCAGAACCACAGGTTTATAACACAAAGGATGAGGCTGGGAGGACTCATCTCACTCTGAAACTTGAGGCCTGGCTACTTCGAGGGTCTGACTCACAGCTGCCAAGACTGAGCCATAAACAAGCTATATTTCCCAGGGACTAGAGTAGCCATGAGGGGAACTCACCCTTACAACCTTTGTGGATACTCTGAAGCCCCAGGAACCCGACTCCCTTAGGATTAGTGAGGCTGAGAACAGTTCCTATGTGACGACATAGGGCCTCAGGGGTGGCAAAGGGGGGAAACTAAGTTCCAATATTTCACTTGCAAATCCTAGCAGGGGTACAGCTTGAGAGTAAGAAACTTAGCTGCCCCTGAGATCATGAAAGTTAGGCAAATGAATCCATTTGCATGGCAGCCCTAGTCTCTAATGATAATTTAGCATATACAGGTTCTACTACCCCAGGGCCCCCTCCTGAAATCCTACAGGCTTGACACATGTTGACACATCTCCAGGTCGAAAGCCTTGGGTGGTAACTTACGGTCCTAGCATTAACTCTCTTCAGAGCCTGTGCAGATGCCAAGGTAAGCTTAGCTTTGAGATGCTGGTCTTAAAAACACAAAAGGTGGAAGCTATATGCATTGACTGACTCCCAAAGGCTTCATAGCTACTGACTACTGGGGATTCCCACGTTAGGGGATGTGGCAAAGAGCCATGGCCTTTACAAGGTCAGGGACCACACTCTCCAATCTTCTAAAAATGGCTCAGTTTCATGCAAAGCCAGCTTTTTGTAGTGATTCATAAAGTGTTTAACTAAGTGACCTCAGATAAAGGTGTCACTTCAGATTTTTTTAAATTATATTTATCATTAATGAACCGAAAAAACTACTGGGGAAATCCCTGTTAGTGTATGTTCCCAATTTTTGGTTGGGGAGAGAAAACACTTTATGAGTAAAGAGTAGAGGCTAAAGGGGTACAAAAGGAATGCTGGAGGTTCCCCAATAAAAAGTGCAGGCCAGTGGGCAGAGCCAACCAATCAACAAAACTGCTGAGTGAACAGCAGCTGTGGAAAACAAAAAGAAACAAGAGGACTGTACCTGGAGGGCCTGGCTCAACAGAGACAGGCCAGTGAGAACTCACCCGTACTGTTCCCTCATTTCTACCACAGCACCCTATGATGGCTAACCCCAGGACCACAGGAGGCTCTCCCAGGGCTGTCCACAGCTTCTTCTCTGAAGGCAGCATGGTCTTCCCTCTGCTTTGGTGACTCCTGTTCACTCCTCAGAACCCACTACCAATTCATCTACACCAGCTCACTGGGCAGCAAGGTGGCCATCTTTGCTCAATGGTGGCTGAAAAGTCGTCACCACACCTCTGGTAAGCATGTGGCCTAAAAGGAATGACACTCAACTTTGAAACTAGATAATGGATCCCTGCCTTCAAGGGCTCTTACAAAAGCAAGGTTATGAAGGCTTTATCTGGGGGTGGAGGGCCAGCGTCATCCATCTCTCATCTCAAAATGTCTAAGACTCGGGAAGGGTTGAGGGAAGAAAAACATGCAGAAGTGGATAGCACAGCCCTCATTCACTGCAAGCGTCTGGGGTGCAGGCACGTGAGAGCCGTACACACACGTGGCTCTGCGCAGCTCCCCCAGGGCAGTCTGGCTTCACACTCCTCTTCTCCCTCAGCACAGAGGCACTGCAGTGCCCGGATGGTATGGTGGGAAAACTTCCTGTGCCAGCCGGACTCAGAGAGGGGGCGAAATGTCAGCAACCAGACCCTGAAACTGAATCCTTCTAAAGAGCAGCTATTCCCAAACTCAGGCAGGCTCACCCAAGACAGCCAGGTATGTAATGAGGACTTGGCACAATCCCTCCTGGAGGTAGTAGATCCAGGAGGGACTGTGCCATCCAGGCTGGGGACAGAGGCTGCTCCCCAGACCTCTGTGCCTACACTCAACCCCACACATAACAGGATCCAGTGATTTGTCTACACTCACAGTGGTGTGGCCACTTTCCCTAACCTTCTTCCTTAAATAACTGACTGTTCACACTTTGCAAAGTTTCCACCTACAACTTACCCATTCAGGCCCACACATCTGCTCTCTTGTCACTCAGAGCCCTCTGTCTTCCTGTCTCCAACCCAGCCAAAAGAAAACCCTAGTTGTCTGCTTACCAAGCTAACCTGATGGTAGACTTAACCCTCAGCAGGGACCAGAAGAGCAAGACACAGACCTACCCTAGACCCTGGCCCTGCCTGGTGGAGCAGTCCCTGTCCCTGGAAGGAGAAGTTATGCTTATACAAAGCCACCCTGGCAAAGTACTACAGAAGAGATTAAATCTGCGGTCCCCTGAACCCCCGCATAACACCCACAGGGCTAGTGTGTCCTCCCAGGGACAGAATCCAGTCTGTTTCCTGTACACCCAGAGGGTTTCCTGTGCATTCTGAGGGCGCCCAAACAGTAGAAGTAGGAAACCAAACCCACAGTCACCCAATCAGCTGTGTGACCCTAGACAAAGTGCATCTCTGAGCCTGGGTCTCTTTACAGATAAAAGCACCACAGCTGGATGCCTCAGAGGACTTACATTGGGATCAACCCAGCACCAGCAATTCACTCAATGAGCACCAGGGGGTGCCAAGAATTCCCCTTGATATCTTTGACAAGAAGTCCCAGACCATCCCCCCCACAACCTCATCCCCAATGCCATTCAACCAGGCTCATCAGGAGTTAGAAAGGGCCACTGAGCTGGCACAGGGGCCTCACTGACTGTTTCCTGCTAATCCAGGGGACCCACAAGAGTGGTTCAGTCCTCTGCAACTCCAGCTTCAAGGGATTTGACACCCAGCATCCACGGACATCTGTATATACATGGCCTATACTAACACTGTCACGTGGAAATAACAACCAAAAAAAAAAAAAAAAAAAAAAAATTACCACCCCTGAGTTGGAGATAAACACCTATAGGGGTAGAGTGGGGGGTGACAGAGGCATGGCCAGACCTCCAGTCATTTTCAGTCACCTTCCTCGGAAGCCAGCATCGGACCTTGTAAGCCGGACTGAGAGAAGGAAGCAAAACAAGGGGTGATTGATACTGGGGCCCTGAGATGGGGAAGCTGTAAGACAGTCAGTCCGCTGTGGCAGAACACTGGCTCCCAAAGGAACGCACTCTACTCCAGGACCAGTGCGGATGTATATTACTGTCCACAGTATAAGGAGTTTGCAGAGGAGCAAGGCTAAGGCTTTAGCAAACAGGCTGCCTGGGCTAGCCTAATCTCAGTCTGTGGGGAAATCCTTCAGAGGTCACAGTACAAGAACAGGGAGATACTAAATGGAGGGCCTCAAAGCCAGAGAAGGGGGCTCCAGGCCAATGGATGCTGGCAAAACAGGATGTGGCCCTGCAGAAATCCTGAAAGCACAGTGAGGCTCTACCAGGCTCCTCACCCACCCAGTCACTGTCACCGCACTGCTAGTCTCACTTTCTACCAGCCTTTTTAAGTGCTCCAGGAGAGGCAGGAGGTCCTGCAGGTAGGATGATGACTAGGGTGCCAGGCAAGTGCATCTTCCAGAGAGAAGGCTGGTAGAAGACCGAGAACGCCCCGGGCACAGTGCTTCACGCTCTGGGCGGGTAACTAGCCATGCTGCCCAGCCCTTCTCCTCTGCCTGGGAACTGAGTGGTGGGGTCAGCAAATCAGCTCCTACTCTAGGCTCTGCCAAGGATATTCTGTTATCACAGGCTTTCTGAGACTCAAAGCACTTTTGTTTCTGCCTGGCCTGTACTGCCCCCTTCTGGAATTCTAAGACAATACACCACCCTGTTTTTCTGGGAACCCAAACTCCAAAGGAGAGCAGCTCATTGACACAGGCCCTCATCTAAAAGGGGCTGTTCCCATGCTGATGCAGCCAGGAGGCTTTCTTCTCCCCTCTCAGGGCCTAGGGCTTTGCCGCCCTTCACAGAAGACACTCTCCTCAGGCTGGAAGAACAGAAGTAAGCAGTCAAGGGCCCGAACCACAGGAAGAAAAAGAATGAGAAACTTTCAACTATTAAATTTGTTTAGTAAAGACAATTTTGCTCATACAAAACAACAGTTTACAACAGTTGAACACACCATCAAAGACATGGGAGGGGCTGCAGACATCTGGGCCCTGCCCCAGGCCCACAGATGCCCAGGAGCCCCTCCTCCACCAACCCCTGAGGGAGACACCCCTCCTCCAGCAGGAGGGGAATGGGGGACCATGGCACAAAGACTCTTCCCCACCTGCTCCTCCTCAATCCTGGGGAGCCCCCACCCAGGTTGAGTAGTTCGGGGGTAAGGTGGATCGTAGGCAGGGACAGAGTCAAGACATCTTTGGTGCGAAGACTGTCCCACCCACCAGACCACATGGTGGAAATCCAGGAAGACCACATGTGGTTCTGCCCTTGCCAAAGGGAGGTTGGCAGGAACCCCAGAGCTCAGGGGAGATTCATGAAACGCAACCGCCTTCCCAGGCTCACCATGGGAATGGACAGCCCACTGAGAAATGGCTAAAAATTTCAGAGAACTCAACAAGGGTGGGTTAATCATGGCAAGAAGGGCAAGCAGAGGCTACTCAGTGTCTCAGGGACCTGGGACCAACACTACTTCAGGAAAGGGGTCCTGAGGGAGCCCAGTCCTCCTGATGGCTGCCAGTCACCACACACCTCACTGCCTCCCCTGCCCAGTTAACACAGAGGCCATGACTACCTGGCTCTGGATCCAGACAAGCTCCCTAGGCATTTAGGCAGGCTCAGTTCAAGCAGGAGTCCCTGTATCCCTGCCTTCCATAGACCCTCCAAATCCCAGGCATGCACACACATGCACACGCATGTGCTGCTCTGTTGTGCACACTGGTGATATCTAAGGGCTTCAGTGGGAGGCAAGTGGCACCCACTGCTATTCCGTTCCCTTCTCCCTGGAGTTCCTAGATTCTAGAGCCAGTGGGGACCCCATGTTACAGTGGGAGGCCAGGGGCACAGATGGGGTAACCTAGGAACATCCCCTATAACAACTTCCACAGCACCCCTGGGTAAGCCTCAGCCTTTGCAGATGGGAAGGGCCTGGGGAAGCACGGGGAGTGAGGAAAAGGACAAAAAGATAGGTTCCATAAAAACTACGTCAAATTACAGATAAAATGCAAAAGGAGCACGGGCTCAGGAGCACCTCACCCCCTCACACATCCTCCAGCCCCCACCTCGGGGAAAGCCAGGGCCAAGGGCAGAATAAAGCCGGAGGCATTTCTGGGCGCCACGCAGACCAAGAGAACAGGAGGCAGCATTGGGCAACTTGTGTCTCTTTGTCTAAAAATATATTCATGTAGAGTTATTGCTTGTCCTCCAGTGGGATGGGAGACAGAGCGGCTCAGTGGGCAAGGGCCGCGTCCTCCACAGCGCGAGCCTTCTTCCTCCTCTTGAGAAGCAGAGGATTGGATGCGTCTTCTATCTTCTTTATCTTGATCTGCTCATAGTCCACACGCATCGTGGCCAAGGCACTGGTCATCTCCTCCTGGAAACAGGGAGAGAGGACATAAGAGAGACACAGGCAGTGAGGGACAGAGAGACAAGGCAAGAAAAGGGTACAATGACATCAACATCCTCCAGCACTGGTTCAGCACTAGCTGGCCACTGTGTAGCTAATCTCCCAGGAACCCTCTGACAAGCCCACAAAGTGGGAAAGAGCCCTGGGCCAGCCATCCTGTAGGGCCTGCTCCTGTCTGGGGCTTTAGTGCCCCATCTGAAAACTGAGGAGATAGTACCTAATGCCCTTGCAGGTCCCACTAGAGCCCCAGGGAGAGAAAGTCTCATGGCAAACAGACAGCAGAGTCTGGCCAGAACCTTTGCTACAACCCAGTGAAGGTGATGGCTCCCAGTCACCATTTTGTTGCTCTGAAGACACTGGAATGAATGGAATGAAGAACACAGAGCCAAACTGTCCTTGGCCAGGCCAGACTCCTGCTGGGGACTTCCTGGAAACTGCCTTCCCAGCTCTCTTCCTCAGCGGTCCCTCACCTTGACATCCTCCCATCGTTCCTTGTCCTCCTTCAGGACACGACTGGTGTGCAGTGGAGTCTGAGGGACCTTCGTAGATTGCTGAGGAGAGAGAAATGGGATCAAGTGACAGTCTGGAGCAGTAAAGCTCTGGTAAAGGCTGAGCAATCCTGAGCAATAGTCCCTTACATCCAGTCTCCCCAGCCTGTAAAGCTTACCATGATCCAGGGGTGGTTCATGAATTCTGTGATGGTCATTCTCTGGGTGGGCTCTGTTTTCAGCAGATTCCGAATAAGCATCTTCACTATGGGTGAGACAGAGAACACAGAGGTCAAGGGATGGGACAGCTCAAGGATACAGGACAGACAGCTCAGGGGATGGGACAGTTTAGAGGACAAAGAGACAATTCAGGGAATAGAACGGACATCTCAACGGACAGGAACAGACAGCTCACAGGTCAGGGACAGACAGCTCAGGAGACAGAGACAGCTCAGGAGATGGGACAGCTCAGCGAACAGTGATAGCTCAGGAAACAGGGACAGCTCAGAAAACAGGAGAGCTCAGAAGACAGGGATAGCTCAGGGGATAAGACAGCTCAGCAGACAGGGACAGAGACAGCTCAGGTTTTCCTAAAAACCTTTTCCTAAAGTTTCCTGCATGAATCAGGCTCAAATGACACAAAGTAGTGGCAGCTACCCAAGGAGCAATGGCTCCAAGGACCAGCATGTTGGACAAGTCCTACCCATACCCATGGCTCTGACCATGCCTCAGGCACTTCACACACAGACAATACACACCTAGAAGATATAGGAACAGGTGCAAGTCCCCAGTTCCAGCATGCACGTGAGAAACACCAACACTTACATGTGCATACATTCACACACACTCTTCTCCCTGTTCTGGAAGGCTGGTTCCTACCTTCTTCGGACACTTCTGACCATTCTGGATTAGGAAATTCATACTGGCCCATTCGAATACGAGTCTTCATGCCCGGAGAGATGGCAAGGCCATGATTGGAATAGAAGGGGGGATACCCACACAGCCTAGGGAAGAGAAGGGCAAGGTGGGGGCTATTTAGAAATCCTGCACTGAGAATCAGGTGAGAGACAGACTCTGCTTGTAATAGTCACAGAGAAATAGAAAATCGCTGATACAGACACAGCAGGACCCAAGAGTCTCATGTGCCAAGGATGTCACCTAGTCAGCCTAGGCCATCAGCTAGTTTCTGCCACCACTTAGCAACCAAACCCATAAGCATCAGGTGAAAGGGGACACCAGGGGATTCCCAGGGAGTCTCCCATCCAAAAGGAAATGCTAATGCCTGCCTCTTCCCCTTGTGCTGCAGAGGTACAAGCTTCCCCATCTCCCTAATGCACTGCAGCCTAGCAGCCATCCCACACTCCAGCCCACTTACAAAATATACATGATGACACCCAGGGACCACATGTCACAGGACTTGTCATACTTCTCTGGGCCCAGTACTTCCGGAGCTGCAAAGCAAAGATCACTGTGGGTTATCCTGGTTCTTTGAATGCTGAGCCCTCCCCTGCCTCAGAGTCCTTCATCCCTTCATAAAGGAAGAGCAGCAGCAATGGGGGTTGGGGGAGAAGACCCTCTCCCAGAAGGGACTCTGCAGCTACAAGCCTGGGGTGCAAACACTGCTGAGCCACTGCGAACCTACAAACAAGTGTTACCCACTTAACTTCCCAACCATGATCTGGGGGCTTCTTCTGTGAGTCAGCTGGGACTTTACAGCAAAATCTGAATTCCAGACTCCACGGAAAAACCTTGGCTCTTCTAAGGAAGAGTACACAGACACCGATGACGTCCTAAGCCCAGCAGACTATTTTCATAGCCCTGGATCACAGCTTAAGTCTGGCAGTCAACCCACTCATAGTGGAGCCCTGTTAGATCCAGTACATAAAAATGTAAAGACCCAACATGCCTAGGCCTATGATCCCCTGAACTCACCCACATAGTATGGTGTATAACACGGAGTGGTCAGAGAGTTGTGACTGGTGGTTTCCTTGGCAAAGCCAAAATCAGTGAGTTTCAGAATGGCATTGGGCCTTTTGGAAGTATATAAGAGGTTCTCAGGCTGTGGAGAGAGACAGGAGTGAATAAGACCTGTGGAAATGCTGAGGAAGCCAAGTGGAATGACGTTGCTGTCCATTCATCTGCTCAACCAGCATGCATCGGGCAGCGTGAGGACATGCGCTCCTGCTACAGAGGGCCAGGAAACCAGAGACCGATGGAGCTCTAGGGAACACTGCTGACTCAGTGGGCTATGTGTGGGACTGATGAGCAGCCCACAGGGACTTCCATACTAAGTTTGTGGTCCCCTGTCCCAAGCCCCACAAGCCATAGGCTGGACTACAGACGCACCCTGCCCTGAATGACCGGGCAGTCAGGGTGCACAGAGCACAGGATACAGACAGGTGTTACCTTGACATCCCGATGAGCAATGTTGATAGAGTGCAAGTACTGGATGGCCTCACCGATGCTCTTCATGATCTCTGACGCTTCTGCAGACGAGAGAGAAAAGCATGAGCTAGAGGTATGAAAGCTCTACACACCAACCTGACAATGCAGCCTTGGTCTCCCACACCCCCAACTCCTCAGAGACACAAAGAAGCTAGGAGCTGGCCACGGCTAAGGGAGAGAGACATTCCTAGCAGTGAGCCTTAGAAGGCAACCCTCCACCACTCCTGTGAGTGGATCCTGCAAAGACCCTAGAGTAGCCTGCTGCTCTGTCCACCCAGTGCTATCTATCCCCACAGCAGGACCTCTCTACCTCGTTCTGTGAATGCCTGGTCTCCTCGGTCCTGGATTCGACTAAAGAGCTCTCCACCATCAAGACTGGAAAAGAAAAAGGCACAGTGAAAGGTCTGGCAACCAACAAGACACCCCACCCCCAAACCCTCCCACTGCCCCCAAAGGAAGCCAAATGCTGATATTTCAAGCTGTAAGATCCATGGAGGGCTGTCCCCAGAGGCAGAGGCACTTCAGTATGGCAGGGGCATGGGATGGACAGAAGCCAGCAGGCTGCTTACCACTCCATGACAATCAGCAGGCACTTCCTCCCAGCATACAGGTTCTCGTAGACATCCACGATGTGCACAATGTGCGGGCACTGGGAGGCCCTCCAGTGCAGCTCCACCTCTCTGCGCGCTTTCGGACAGTCCTGGAGCATCTGCAAAGCCAACATCTCCTGAGGGACACAAGTCTACGGGGGACAGTAGTGCCCGGCCACAGAATTATTGGACGAGCCAGCTCTCCCACCAACACTACAAATGCTCTCTCAAGGCCTGAGGCCACATCCTCAGCATCCTCCCTGGTCTCTCCTGCTCTAGGACCATCAGATGACTTTAACCACTCAACACTACACTTCAGCTTGAGCCTCCAGAGCCTGAACAGCAAGGCTGAGACAACTCTCATCCCACCAGCTAAGAGCATGAAGTCTACGGGAGGGAAGGCAGCACGCAAGTACTGGAGGACAGTGTTCCATGGAGACAGGCTAAAAAGAAACACTTCAAGGACAAGGAGAAATTCGGAATCAGCAGGAACAGGAACTTAAAAACCTATAGCAGATTCAGACAGATGGTCTCTGGAGTCAGCGGATGCTGGTGAAAACCTTGTGCTTACCACAGCTGCAGCCTGGAGCCGCATTCATGTCCCTTCTTTTCCCCTAGACCAGGTGTCCAGGAGCATGCAGGGAAGCTGGATTCTCATCAGTCTAAACCAGCTCCTGGTTTCCGCCCTTTGCTACTGACTAGCCTAGGAACAAGCCCAACATCCAAACGGCCCACAAGAACTTTGAAAGCAATTTACTGAGCGACAACCACACAAAAATCACAGAACCAATACTCTCTCCTGCACCTGGCAGGGAGGAGCGTGCTGTCACCATGGTACCAGTAAAGGATCTGGCCCAAGACCACTGAGTAGTATGAAAAGGAAGCAAGGGATCCTCGTGACATCACCAAGCATCCTATCCCTGCCAGGCACACCTGGGACACTAGACAAAAAGCAAGGGCTCAGTCTTGCTCTGCAATGAAACCGGGGAAAGTTTAGGCTACACGAGACCCTGTTTCCAAAGCAAAACAAACAAACTGAACGTTTTCCTGATGGCTTAAACTCTTTTAGAATCCCACTGTTAGAACCAAAGGCATCCTAGCACCTCTGCTCTGTAAACGGAATGGCCACTTTGACTCACAGATGAGCTCAGTGGTAACAGTCAGCAGTTTTGTCAGAGTGTCTACTCAATGCAGGGCTCAAGCGACTAGACACACACCCGCACACATCACCCATACATCACACTCTCCAACAGCTCTGGACATCTTGCAGTCCGAGCTGCCAGGAAAACAGACCAGAGAGCAGACGGACAGGCAGACAGCAGGAAGGCACGCAGGCCTCCGATAAGGTGAAGGCTGGGCACTGACTACAATAAGGCCGGTGTGGCTGAGCAAACACGCAGGGAGACTGAGAAGAGAGCTAAGGTCCGGGAAGTGGTGTCAAACCGCCAAAGACAAGCTCAGAGTCCCAATGAGCAACACTAGTGCTCTTAGGATGTGGTCACGCTGAACCATTTCAGAGAAGTGGCCTGTACAAGGAAGGCTAAGCTTCTAGGACAACAGCCATGGCCTGAATCAGACCTGACAAATTCCAAGTCTTTCCACCCTGTTATCCAGAGTCTAAGGAACTGTTAGAGCCTTAAACTTCTCTAAGTGGCTTCAAAGCGGAAACTTCCCAAGCAGAAACCCACAAAGAACCAACTAGACAGCTATCACCCAAGTGCGCAGTATGTGTCACTATGCAGGCCGCAAGCTCCCCACTGTGTCACACTGCCACCTTGTGGTCAAATTGAGAGCACGGCACAAGTTCTGTACTGGAGTTTGGGGGGTGAGGGAGGAGTGTTACAGGGTGTGTATTTTTATTTTCCCATGCTGTAGAAGGAACAAAGAGTCACTGGCCGAGTCCGTGTGCATGTAATCCAACTCATCAAGTACTGACTGCACTTCTACTACAGGCCTCACATGGCACTGAACGCCAAACCAAAGTAGACTGAATCTGAAATGTTCAGGCTGGCGCAGCAGGAGATACAGGAGGTGGGCACTCCCAGGGCGGGACAGCGTTAGCCAACATAATCAACAGTGCCGCAGAAGCAGGGTCATCTTTCCCAGCAAATAAGTGTCCAGCAGTGTCACACGCCCATCGTCCCAGCACCGGTGCAGGGAAGGAGTTCTCTGCCAGCCTGGGCCTCACAGGGAGACCACCTTACAAATGCAACAAAAAGCTATGTGTAAGGCTCTCTTAATCCAAAATCAACACTTTCATATGCCTTCTCTCCACGGGTGAAATAAATTTGATTTCTTTAATCAAATCCCTCCTCTCCCTTCACCTATTAGTGAATGTATTTTCAAGCTCTCTCCTCCTTGGAAAAAATTTGGAGTGGACTTTGTCTTACTATCTAAACTGTCTCCCCACGCACAGAGAGGGGCGCACGTGCTGCTGCAAGCATGCCTCTCTCCTCCAGGTGAAGTCACCAGAGCAAGACTAGAGATTCTCCAGGAAGACAAGCAGCTGAGATAAAATTAGGTTTTATTCTCTGGAAACTTGGTTAGGTTGGGGAGATTAGGGACAACTCTGAAAGTGTTCACTTCTATTTGAGACAGGGCCTCCTGTATGCTCCGGTCACATGTAATCAGACCGTCATAGCAGGCTGCCTGGTGACGTCAAAGGGCAGGGGCATGAAGTGCCAGAGACACTTGTAGACAAGTTTAGCAAACAGAAACCTGGAGAGAGAAAGCAAGATGCACAAATCTCAAGTGCATGTAAGTAAAGACAGACAAGAGAGGGGCCTGAGCCCTCCAGACAGAGAGGTGACAGGAAAGTGTTAGGAACCCAGCAGAGAGAGCTGGAGCAGCAGGTGCAGCAGAAGCCTGGAGTCACACGGGGAAGGTCTCATTCCCACAGAGCAGCAGGGACACCGGGGAACAAAAGGCTCAGGCCCTTAGTCTGGGGGATGAACTTTTCTACTAAAGAACAAAAACTACCAGGTTCCAAGAAAGGTGTGCTGAAATCCAGGATGCTAACTAGGCCTGGAACGGTTCCGTGCCTTGACTCAGCCCTGTATGGTATCTCTGAAATTCTCTTACAGAGGTCAGACGTGTGTTCTAAACTAAGGTGCGCAGGCCGAGGAGACCTGAAAGTACAGCAGGGATCAGGTCATGGAGCCCATAACACAGATGGAGTTTAGGACAGTGTCGGTGAGGGAGGTGTAGGAATTGCACGTGGTATTAGAAGCAGGGGCCCTAGACTCTGGTTGCATACCTTTGACCCCTTACCTTCCCTCCAGGAGAGCTTCCATCCTGAGGTCTCCTGAAAAGATAGCCTAAGTAAACCCAAAGGCAGGAGAGGAAAGCAAGAGAGGAGCTTAGGCCTGTGGCACTACTCACAGCAGACACGGGGACAACAGGAGCAACAAATAAGCTTCCCCCCACACACACACTCTACACCTCAGAAGACCACACGCTCTGTGAGCTCTGGCGGGGCTCCTAACCCCTTGGTGCCTCCCATTTTCCCAGGTGCTGAACAGGTCCATAAGAGGCCGCTCTACCAAACACCAGTAACAAGTGAAAAGAATGCACACTACCAAGAATGGCTTGGCACACAGCAGGCAGCACATCAGTGCTATTCTTACTCTGCTGCTATTCCTGTACATCAGTTCCCCTGAGGTGGGCAGCTGGGATCCCAGGCACGCCCACTTCCCTCAAGGGTTATTCATAGCTCTGGACGCCAGGCAGTGGGGACCCAGGATAAGGTGCAGCCTCGAGTTTCCCCTCCACACACCACTTAAAAGGGACAGCTGGAGCAGGGATGTGCTGATTCTAACTTGGTGCCAAGAGTGATGCAGAAGTCCAATTCAGGCACCAAGTGTACTGTGTGTTGTCAAACAAGACCTCTGCATTCCCAGGAGGCTACTGGGGGTGGAGGAAAGCCCTGTGCTGGGCACCAACTCATCGCTCCCTTAGGCCAGAACCATCGTCTTTCTGGACCACAAATGCTTCTTTTGTAACCACATGGTTGCCACGATGTTTTGTAGGGCAGAAGGAAAAGAGGACCTGGAAAGGCAGCCACTGTAGGCAAGTCTCAGCAACCTCTTTTGTGAACATTCAAGTAGCAGGCATAGTTTGGGGGTGGGGGTTCTCCAAATAAAATGTCGAAGTACTTCCAATGCGATGCATCATTTCATCTGGCTCTTGCCTGTCTAGAAGGGAGACTCCTATTGTATAAATGAGGTCATCCTTTATGGAGTGATCCCTCCATAGGATTTTCCAGTTAGCTGTGGCCCCTGTGAGCACTTCCTCCCAGACACCACCTCTGCAGACTATCTCCTAAGCTCTCAATCTCCAGCAGAGAACCCACTGACTCTCCCAGGGGTGCAGGGGTGCAGGCTTGAAGTCCCCAGTTGTCATTCACCCCCACCCACGGACGTAGAGTAGACTGACGTGCTCACCCATTCCCTAACCCACTCTATTTATTCCTATCCTAGCTCCACACACAGCTCCTCCCAGGGAGAAGTGAGATGCCCTGTCTCCTCATGTCTGGGCCTCTCCTTCCAGCATGATGCCTGGACAGCTTCCACTCAACACAGAGAAGCTAGCTTAATTCTCGTTAGATAACTGTTAAACACAAGACAGACTGTTCTTCATCATTTGCTATTTTCAACACATTAAGAGTCCACACCAATAGACCCAAGGCCAGAGAGAGACCCAGGGAAGAACACACAGAATGCCTTCTCTCTGAAAAATCTACAATGCTCAGTGTCAGGATAAAATGGAGAGCATTAAAAAATATAGCATCAGATCCCAGCCATGGGAATTAATTAAACTGGAAAGAGATGCGTGAATAGACACATACACATACACACACACACACACACACACACACACACACACACACACACACACACACAAGATGCTGCTACAGAGGCAGCCATGGTGAGGAGGGAGTCTCAACGCCCAAAACACTGATACATGCCAACAGGCTCAAAGGCAGACCACCCTTCTCTCTGTGCCCATCCATCCCTGCTCCAGAGCACAAGAGATGACAGCGGGTGCACGTCCATTTAATTACTCAGAAAGAGATAAAGGAGCACGCCGTCACCTCTGCTACTGCAAAGCTCACTGAGGATGCCCAATGAGCCTCCCTAGAAACTGACCAACATGACAGCAGCCACAGATCCTACACCCCGCAGAAGGCAGACGACACCACACACACAAAAGGACTGCAGCAGCCCTATGTGCTGGTACTTGTTTTCCATACACTCAACCAGGATGTAAAAGTCAGTTCTCTCCTTCTTACTGAATTTTCTAAGTATGATGGGGGCTAAGTCTCTACCCACAGTAACACTGACAATGAGGAATCTTAGTCCCAAAAGCCATAAGCACCCTCCCCACACTGCCCAGAAGTGACCTCCACTGAGGGTGACTCTCCCTGCTGTGCCCTGCCTTGCTCAGGAACCACCAGAAAGGCAGGTACAAAGGGCTGAGGTTAAAGAAAAGGTCACACTGTAAATGACAAAATCTTCAAAGACTTGCAACACAGGAGGCTGACTGAACGCTAGCAAGGATCGCCAGCCCAACACAAGAATGACTGAAGGTGGTTCAGACAAAGTGGTGACCAAGTGCAAAGGCCTGCTGGAACTCATACAGAGAGAACTTACGAAAAGGGCCAATGACTGCACCGGGCTGGCCAAACTTTCACATTCGAACAAACTGCTTGATTTGCAAAGATTTGGGAAACAAATTCTCACTCCTGGCTGAAAGAATTCTAATTGGGAGAGAGCTGGCCATTCCTATCAAAGCTGTGTTTACATCTCAGCTCCAACCATGGTCCTACAAACACTCTTCTTTCAGTATTTCGATGGCAGGAAGCCTACTAGCACCAAATAAATACCTACTAGCAAGGAGCTGATAAATGGTGAGGCACAGCTGTGGGCCACAGAACATGGTGCTCTCAGTGAGAGCACGAGGCGGCTTCTTGGCCGTTACCACAAGAACATGGTGTTACCAGGGAGAGAGCACACGGGATCCAGGTGATACCCTGGCTGTGTTTAATGTCCTAATCTTAAATGAAACTGCATTCATGTTTCATAAGCAACTTCCTCAAGCACAGTTCTCAAGACAAGATGAAACACACTGAACATTAATTTAGGTTCATTATAAATGAGAAGTATTACGGGCAACATTTTTTGTCTTTTGTGTATCTCTTAAATTTCTTAAAAAAAAAAAAGTAAAGAAAGACGAAGGGGAAAATGATACTAAACAGAATGAACGAGTCCCCTGTGCGCTTCCATTGCTTTGTTTCTTAAGAAGCCGGGGGACGGCTCACTGGGTAAAAGCGCACACTCGCTGCCAACCCTGATGACCTGAGTTCAATCCCCAGGCCCATATGGTGGACGGAGAGAACAGACTCCCACAACCACAAGTAAATGAGGGGGGGAGGGAGAGAGGGAGAGCAAGCGAGAAAGAGAGGAGAGAGACAGACAGACAAACACATAGAGAAACACGGACACAGAGACAGAGAGACTATTATGACTTCGTGGATGACCGAGCTCTTCTTTCTTCTTGGAGGAGTATTTTTAGTTAACAGTGCTGAGCTGGAGAGATGGTTCAGGGTCTGAGTGCACTCGCCTGAAGGCTAAAGGACTTGGGTTCAATTCCAAGCACCTACATGATGGCTCACAGATTTCTGTAGCTCCAGTCATGGGGATTCAACACCTTCTTCTGGCCTCTAGAGGAACTGCACAGACATTGGGCTCTGACATTGATTCAGAAAAATATTCATTTACATAAAATAAAAATAAAATCTCAAAAAATAGCAGTGCTGATCACCAGTCAGTAGCACAGATTTCCCCACACTCTCTTTCTACTTTACATGTTTGTCTGAATCCTTAGTGTCTGCATGATTTTCTTTCTAAGAGGAACAGTATTGTAGGCCTTTTATGTGCACCCTCACCTGACACTGGGGCAGTTACCTGCCCTCCACAGGCATCCTTCCTTCCAGAGGAAAAGACCAGAGACAGCATTCGAGGCAGGAAGAGCCTGTGGCGCAAGTACACAGGAGAATAAGAAGGAAACTTTCTAGAGCAGGGAGCCAACATATGACAGCAGGCAAAATAAACTAGATCCAAACTCCACTGCTCACAGCTTCCGAGCTGTGTAGACATGAGCCCTGACACAGTGGGGACAGTACTTCTCAGAAGTCGGGTCATATGGCGGCTGGAATGAGAAATGAGCCCCAGAGGCTCAGAGTATTTAAACACATGGCCCCCAGTAGGTGCTGCTTTTAAAAAATGAAATCAGAGTTTGGAAGGAACCTTTAGGATGTGCAGCCTTGCTAGAGGAAGTTTATCACTTAAGGTGGGCTTCGGGAGCATCCAGTCTCCCCTCTCCTACTTCCTCTGTGCCACAGAAATGTGACCAGCCAGCATCCTACCATTACGGACTCTAGCCGTCTGGAATCATAAACCAAAATAAACTCTTAAGTTGATTTTGATCATTGTATTTATCGCAGAAAAATAGTCATCTAGACTAGTTAGGAGGATGAATGACTGGGGGATTACAGGTGTTCTTTCTATTCCAACAGATGACTGTGACATAGAGACAACATGAATGTTCATTCATACTGAAACTATCCTGTGTGGTTACACAAGACAAGACAATGTTGCTACATTTAGACCTTAGAGCCCCACAGGATTCAATCTATTGCTGGCTCTACTTACAAAGATGGCAACTGAGGCCCAATGAAGCCACCTGCCCAAAGCCAATCAGGAAGTATATGATAATCTAAGAGTCACACTCCAACCTTCAACACTGTTTGATGGCAGTGGTTTGTTTTTCTTCCATGAGTTTGAAGGAGTTTGAACATCAAATATTTACTCCTGATGTCCCTCATCCACCCTAGTCATCTCCCACTGTGCTTGTTAATCTTATGTCAACTTGACACAGGCTAGAGTCATCTGAGAGGAGGGAACCCAAACTGAGAAAATGCTTCCATAAGACTGTGTTGTAGGTGGGCCTGAAAGTTATTTTCTTAATTAGTGATTAGTGAAGGAATGTCCAGCCTATTGTGGGTGGGGCCATCCCTAGGCTGGTAGTACTGGGTTCTGTAGAAAGCAAAACTGAACAAGCCATAGGGAGCAAGTCAATAAGTAGCATCCTTCCATGGCCTCTGCCTCTAGGTTCCTGCCCATATGAGTTCCTGTCCTGACTTCCTGACTTCCTTTGAAGATGAACGGTGATGTGGAAGCATAAGAAATTAACCCTTCCCTCCCCCATGGTGTTTTATCACAGCAACAAAAACCCTAAGACACCATCCCTGCAGTGTTCCTGCTGTTCCTCATATTCATTCTCTCTCTCTCTCTCTCTCTCTCTCTCTCTCTCTCTCTCTCTCTCTCTCTCTCTCTCTCTCTCTCTCATGCACACACACAGTTGCTATTTCTGAGGCCCAGTGCAAAACCTGACCTAGAAAAGTGGCAATAGACATTAATTAACTGCTTAAATGGACAGACTGCATCGCCACAGCTTCCAGTAAGTCACAAGGCATCCTTCCCAGAAACCAAGACAAAGCCGCTAAAGTTCAAGGGACAGGAAGAAAAAAAATGAAGATTTTTTTTTAAGTATTTAGTAGGTGAGGTTTGTAAGAATTGGCAGAGAGATCTTTTTAATTACAGAAGAAGAAGGTCAAGAGCTCAGGCAATTTGCCCTGCCATAGTCATGGTCAGGTTTTGGTCCAAATGGTGAAATGCAGAAGCATCTTTTGGACTCCATTTTAGCTGAGCAAAGTTCATGGCACACAAACCGAAACAGGTCTGATGGGAAAGAGTAGGGAGGGAAAGGGAGGGTAGGGAAGGGGAGGGGAAAAGATAAAGTAGCCCCTACAAACTGAAAGTCAACACTTAGGGCTTTGTGAGCATTCAAAAGCAGCACCTCTAATGCGTCAAAAAAAGAGAATCAGGAAGGTGGAAGTTGTCTGTACAACACACAGGAGAATGGCTGAGAGACAGACATGAGCTTCTCTTCCACACACTCTTATAAAAATGGCCCAGATGTAGGACAGAGCCCAAGTCCCTGAACACAAGAAGGCACATGGCAGAGTCGTTAATTTCTGTGCTAAGAATGGGGCACTTGGTAATGTCTTGTCTTACGTTACTCAAGACGCCAACCCTCACCCAGCTGAAGACATAAGCAAAGGTGCTGCCACTCTAAACTGACTGCCCAGGGAAGATATGATACTTAAACACAGGTACCCCTAGCAAAAGCAAGAACAAGGACACCGCACTGAGAGACACAACCTTGTTCAAATTCAGAGAGGGGAGAAGGGGTGGGAAAACCTGCATTAAGGCCAATATTTGGACCAATATTCAGATGATGAGAGAAGCTGCAATGGGAAGAAACCTCAAAGGGAATCTGCCTGAAAATACAGCCAAGTCTCACACAAATGACTTCTAACCCAATAACCCAGGAAGGAGAAGGCAGAAGGCCCTGCCACAAGGGTCAGTACACATTTAACTTTTATTACCTAACTCATCTTCCAAGCTTACTGATTCTGTCTGCTAACCTAGGCCCAACTGTGGAAGCTTTAGCCTCTGTACAATCTAATCTAGGCCTAGAATGTTTTCAGCCTCTGAGACTTGCTGCTGAATATGCTCACCCTTTCTAGCTCTTTCTGTACTCTGGCTGGTTCAACTCACCTGTTCTGCCTCAAACTCCTCTACAAGCTGACTGATTCAAAAACGGATTCTCTCAGCCTCTCCTGAATTGCTCATATAAACTTTGGCAACATGTTCTATCTACTGGCTCCCCATTCTCTGTGTTTATCTGTGTCTACATTGCCACCACCACCCCCCACCTCTATACAACTGCCCCGGTAAAACTGCCTTCTCTCGTCTCCTGCACTCTCTCTTAAGTAGACTACCTTTCCTCTTTCCTCAGAACTGGGCAGATCTTATTCTGTCAAATCTTTCTTTGAGTTGCCAATTTGTCTGCCACTCAATTAGACATCACTTAAAAATATTAGTGCTTTCTTCTACAAACTACCTGTACTTCTTTGTTTAGGATTAAAGGTGTGTGCTAAGGGTGTGTGTGTGTGTGTTTGTGTGTGTGTGTGTGTGTGTTCCCGCCAGAAGGATTAAAGGTGTGTAAGAACAATGAGCCAGAACACAACACAAACTCAGGGTTTACAGTCTGATCAAATATACTGCAACATTTCCCCCTTTTTGTTTAAGCTAAAAATAGTACACAGCTTAACTTTTTACAACAGACACAATTACCAACTCCACAAGCTTAACAATCTGAATGTCCTTAAGAGGATCTGTTGACCCTTCCTAACTGCGGTCCTGATCATCTGTCTTCAGTAAATGTTCATTTCAGATCATGGTCTGCCAGTGTGATGGACAACTGTCCTTCAGCTGGTGAGCTGAGCTGTTCCCATGCAGAGGATCTGCTGTCCGTGTTGCCCACATTGCAGTCTTTCTGCATCTCTTCCTTCCTTGAGTCATACCTTTCATGTGGAAGTTTCTATTACTCCAATCAGATCTTTATCAGTTTTGATAGAACCAATAGTCTTTTATAGGCAAAACCTCTTCCCCAATTTAACACCCTCTCTGACTTCCATTCTGAAGTTAAAACATCTTTATACAAGTTGATCTAGCTCAATAGTTTCTTCCTACAATCCAGTGTCTTTAGCTAATCTTATTTCCCCATTCTATTCACCAAGCTGCAGTTAGATCTTTGTGAATCCACACATAAACTAGACATTTAGACACTTGCATTCCATGCCCAGCACAACACCAAAGAGCCAGGCTGCAGATATGGGCTGCATATGTCAAGCTTCCATTTCTTTAGGTACCACAGGTTCACAATTAAGCAGTTCTGTTCTCTTCTATCTTGCCTCTCAAGCTTTTGTACTACCACAGCTAACTTTCCATGCTGTAGAGCTATTTTTCCAAAGAGTGCAACTGAAAGTAGGGAGGGGTGTATCCTGGTCATCACAGTTGCAATGAGTACTGTGATGACTTTTTTAAAAGATTTATTTATTTATTATAAGTACACTGTAGCTGTCTTATATATAAGTACACTGTAGCTGTCTTCAGACATACCAGAAGAGGGCATCTGACCCCATTACAGATGGTTGTGAGCCATCCTGTGGTTGCTGGGATTCAAATTCAGAACCTCTGGAAGAGCAGTGCTCTTAGCCACAGAGTCATCTCTCCGGCCCTGTGATGACTTTTTCAAGTGACATTTCTATCGCCTCTACTCTTACCATTGCTCAAGGGACCTGGGAAGGAGTTTTCCATTTTTTAATGCAGGAAGAGTTTGTCTGTATAATTAAAATTGTCTTTTGGGATGGCTGTGATTTGCCCATGATTTGCTGACTCTCCTGTGTTGTTCTGCTTCAGAGTTTCCCGAGTCTCTCTGGGCGTCCTGCCCAATCTGAAGAACTGACGCTTCCCTCTGGAGACGGTTCCCAGCTCATGTCTCCTCCGTGGCTTTCTGTCAGGTTCTCCTGTCCTCTACTCTGCTCCATCAGATGCCTTCTGCTTTCTGCAACATTAGTGGTTTTCTTCTTCTCCAATCAAGTTGGATTTTTCTTCCAACCAAGTTGAGCACCAGATGTAAAATATATCTTTTATTCTCCTGGAAAGATAAAAACAATGCCCTGCCCCAGCTCTGACTCTGCAGGGCTCCTTTTTTGGCAGGTTATATCTTTCCTAGGGAAAAATGGTTTTTGGCAACAGAAAAGGTATTACCTTTTACTTGAAAATTTAAAAAATCATTTGAATTTTTTTAAACTAAATATATCTTAGTGGATAAATACACCTATAATCTTTCTCTTTACATATATACTTTTGTCAAGGTTTAAGTGTATTTATTTTTAGATCACAAAGGACATTCACTTTGAATTTAAGCCTGCCTTTTGCAAGTGACTTTTAAATTTAAATCACTGTAATTCTTATGTGCCTGCCTCTGCCTCCCAAGTGCTGGGATTAAAGGTGTGAACCACCACCACCTGGATATGAATTTCTTAAACATGACTTGTGATTTCTCTAGTGTGCAAACATACTAATTAGGAGCTATATCTGAGTTTTGTCCCAAGTTGGTGAGATTACAGGTGTGCAACACTACCTTGTTCACTAACCCTAACCCTAACCCTAACTCTGGACTTTAGAAAACAACTTCTAGAGATCCACCTGTTTCTGCTGGGGTTAAAGGTATGAACTACCACTGCCCTGCTCAAATATTTGATTTTAGCTTCAAATCACCTAACAGAGATTTAGAAAACACATTTGAACTGTAGTAACCCTTTGAATTACTTTAAAACACCTTAAATCTCTTACTTGCGTTTTAAAAAATACCTAACAAAAATATCCTTTTTATTTAAGAAGAAAACTCAAAAGCTGAGGTTCAAGATGGTGTAGGCCACATGGCAACCTACAGTCTGACATTTTACAATGGAGTTAGGACTCATGGTTTTAGAGAACCTAGTCATCATTACAAGTCAGTAAAGTAAGTGTGCCTCTGCAAAACCATCACTCCAAAATATTGTTTTTATTTATATTTGCTCATGCCTGATCAAATGAAAGGCATCTGTTAGTCTTTATAAGTTAGTGTGAACTGAATGACCAACTGATGAACTATCAACTCTCTTTATTCAGGAGGTCTCTCAAGTTTGATGGCATCTACAGCTTTTCTTCTCCTGTTGAAACAAAGACAAAGCCTCTTCCCCAACTTAATACACATCCTGGTTTCCATTTGAAGTCCACATATCTTTAAAACATACAGGGTGATTTAACTCAGACTTTTCTACTATCCAGTGTCTCTCTGCAGCTCTTGTGTCCCGCTAATAGACAACCTGAACAATCTGTGACTGTTCTTGATGAATAATACCCTTTAATATTTTTCTCAGAAGCATTCCTTATTTTATGGTTTGTTTCTGAGGCTGGAGGAATGTTAATCTGTGTTTTCCACTGCTGCAACAAATCATGTCCCCATAAATTCATGGCTCTATTAGCCACATATGGCTTTAATTTTCCTATTTGTCCTCCTGGCCCTGTACACTCGACCCATCTTGTACTTGGTTCTACCTCAGATAAAGTTCCAGACCCTAGAAGCCGAATATTTACCTCCTAGGAAGCCAATATGGATGCCAAAATTTTGGTAAAAATATTGTTACAACTGCTCCTGGTCTACTAAACCTTCAATTTCAATGCCATTCATTTGTAGTTTTAGCTTTGGTCTCTGATCATTTATATCAGTTTGCCAAAATACTTGTTTTCTGGTCTCTCCTGAATTTCTTGTTTTATCTACTGAAGCTCTTCTGATCTTGATTCTATCCAGAGCAGTGCTGCTTTTTGAAATTGGCATTAAATCTTTTAATTGCTCTATAGATGAGTTCCTCCAACAATGATGGGGAATGACTGAATCGAATTTGATATCTGGGCCTTTGGGAGGCCTCTTAGGGCATTTCCCAGTGGCAAAGGGGTTACCTTCTCTACACTTTGTTGACTAGCATTCATTAGTCCAGTGCTGGCCTTTACCACACCTTCTGTCTATTCCAAAAGGTTGAGGCCTTCTTTTTGGATTATCTCCAAGAAAAATATTATTTTTAGAAACACCTTGTCTACAACCCCTTTTCAAATGACCTTGCTTTCCACAATTAAAACATCTGCCATTTTGATTTTTCTTTAAACTTTTAGAAATTACTTCCCCTATCAGAGTAGGATGCAAGATCTAGTATCACCCATATTTCTAATCACAGGAAAAGTGAGGTACTGAAAGATGGGTCCCAAGACATAAAAACAGAGGACGTGCCGGCTCAGAAAACTAGAGCAGCGAGCTTCTACCTATGAACTAGTAGCTGCAACCAAAGTCAAAAAGGATCAGGGAGGTTTGGTTCCCTGTTGAGAACAGAGGCAGAAAATGGCAGCATGTCCATTGCTACTCTGCCCATCTTTTCTAGCATGAAGGATGGATTTCAGACATGCTAAACATGGGAAAGGAAGCAATACACAATCAAAATTGCTAACAATGTACCAACTAAGAGGGTACAGGAAAAACCAAACAGATGGCCTATTTTACAGGCACCATCTCTGGCAAAGATCTAGTAGGTCATTGGCTAGATCTTCACCATCCAGCCTGGGCTCCCTGAGAAACCACAGCCAATTTCTTTTCTCAAAGAGTTACTAAACTATGCTTAGGTCCACGTTGGTGGTGCTATTTTGGGAGGTTCTGGACACTTCAAGAGGTTGAGGCCTGAATAGAGAAAGCAGGTCACTAAAGGTAAGCCCTTGGATGGATTCTGTCACCGGATCCGCATTTTGCTAATCCCACAAGCAGCTCTCTCTCACCACGTTCCTCCAAGCCAGGAGACTATCTGAACCCTGAGCCAGTATAAACCCCTCCTCAGGTGTTTGATCATAACAATGCAAAATCTAAAAACACTGGTGTTACTCACAATATGTGTCTTCTCCAAGTCTTAAGTCCCCAATACATGGCACTTGAGAGGTATTCCATAAAAACTGCTTGCTGACTAACTCAGAGAATCTACCCCATGACAAGACAAAGAAATGCCACCCTTGGCTTTGTCTAATATTTATCACTGAAGACATCGTCAACAACTAGCCAATCAAGCCTGCAAGTGCTAAAGGAGCAGACAGAGAAGATCAGTAGTGTTCTAGGCAGCAGGGTGCTTGGTTCTTGTTTTAAGATGTCGTAGTAAAAACCACAAGGCAGAAATCGCCTCCCAAAGTCCTGTTAGTATTTCCAGAGTCACTACAACAGCAGAGAAGGAAGGAACGTTGTCACAGGAGTTAGCTCCAGACACCAGGGAGCAAAGGCTCTGCCTGCCTCGGGTGGACCCAGCCGGTCTCCCACCATCTGGGCAGTGGCCTGAAGGATTTCCTATAATCACGCCTCCAGTCCCATCTGACACAGAATGGAACAATAGCATGTCTACTTCTTGGGGGTGTTAGTAAAACTGTGCTCTGTTACAACCGTGCCTGCTCCAATACACTTACTTGTTGATGGTTTTTGTTTTTAAGCTACTTCGAAGAAAAATGAAGGGTATAAAGAATTGTGACTAAAGGTATAGCTCTGAAGTTAATTCAAATACCAACTTCAACCTTACCTGCCCTTAACCAATGGCTTTATTTTCTCAATCTACACTACCCTCAGTTATTTAATGCAGACAATGATGGTATCCAAATATGTGTACCAAGTATGTATCAAAAGATGCCATGAGTTTCTCATTAGGAGACAACAAATTAACAGAAGCACAAACCTTCCCATATGGCCTGCTGACCAATAACCAACTGACTGTAAAAGGATTCATCACTGCCCACAATACTACTACATACACAGTACTACGCACTCAGGAGCACACAGCGAACTTTGTATTCCATACAATTCTCAATGCTAATACACTACGGCAGCTGAAATCTGGGCTGTGCTGCCGAGGACTGGCTATTTAATCTGTACTCCATGAAAACTGGAAAATGAAGACTACACAAAACCCGGAACTTGGGAGTGTGCACACTAAAAACCCCATAGTAATTAGCTTTAGAAAGCAATAGCTTGAACCTGTCTTCAAACTAGGTTGACCCCCACCCCCATATCAAGATCACTTTATTCTACTTCCTGACAGGCAGGAATAAATTACTCTGCACGCTGATCTCCGAGGGGACTAGTGCCCCACAAACCTAACAGAGACCCATCCTCTGGAAAGTGAAGGAGAAACAGAACTTTAAATTATGCATTGTTTCATTAATGTGCCTGTCCTGTCCAGGGGTCGTGCTAGTCTTCTCTGCACAGCTCCGTCTTTAATGAATGTGGTATGGCCAAACTAGACTGAGGCTTGCCCCCAAGGCATCCTTGGCAGTTATCTGGTAAAACATGTTCATGATCACTGCTTTGGAGAGCACACTGCTACTGCATCTGTTAAGTAAAGGCCATAATGCTGTTCATTCCTACAAAACATAGGACATCAACTCCTAACCTACCCCGCGCTCCTTAGCTGCCCCACAAGCATGCATCATTAACATCACAGCTAAGAAAGGCTGATTTAAGCCACAGTCCTGATAAAGCTAATTCTGACAGCAGCTTTTTCATCAGATAGAGGCAAGGATTAAATGACACAACAGCAAACAGAATGTATGGCAAAGCTCATGTTTTAGAATCAAAGGCACAACATGACATCACACTGAGTATCTCAGCAGCGTGAGCTGGATGGGCTGCACTTTGATGCGCATTAACTCATCTGACGTGGCACAGCGCCACCGCGCCACCCACATTCTACACTGCACACACAAGAACCACATCCAGACGGCCACTGTTCAGTTCTAGGCCACACTGTGGAAACTATGCTCTTTCTCAGAAGAGAATAACCAAGCTGTGGCAGATCTGAGGACCACAACACAAGAAAAATGATCCAGAAAACTAGAGCAACAGGCCTGAAGAAGACAGCCCTCAAGAGGGAGCCAAGCAGTGACAAAAGCAGTGACAGTCCTAAAACCCCACACAGTGCCACCAAAAAAGGTCTAAAGTCTCCTTTTCTCAGTGGCAGCCAGCAGACCAACAATGGGAAAGCCTTGTAAAGTTGCCACTTTGCTGTCCCTGAAAAAGCTGGGCAGGCTCCAAGGAGAGCCCACCATCTTAGGGAGGGTAACTCAGTTGAAGAGTAGGCTCGCCCTAATCTCTGACAGTCAGAAGACAGGGCAGTTGGCCAGAAACAAGAAGCAGCCTCCAGTACCCAAGCAATCACATGTCAGCTCCTTACCCAGGAGAAAGGAAAACAGTAGGCTCCTAAGAAAAAGACCTGTGCAAGAAGCACTTGGAGCCTTATTCTTCTCAAAACTGGAAACAACCCAAACCCCCTTCCATAAGAGAAAAGCAAATAATCATTCCCACACAATGGAACAGGACTCTGCACAAGGAGTAACAGACGGCCATACACAAAACCATGTGGATAAGCCTCACAGCACAGTTTGCACATGCATACACACACACACACACACACACACACACACACACACACACACGTACACACACATTAGCAAATACTAGGTTCTAATGCAAATGCACACTGAAAGTACAAGGTGAAATGTGCTAGTGTCTGAACCAACTCTGAAGTGTCCCCTGCAAACACAATGCACTATACGGACAGGTCACCTGAGTGGAGAGAGTGACAGAACAGTATGGAGAACGAGATGGCTGGGCAGACAGTGTCAGCGGCACACCACGGTTAAGACGCTACGGAAAAGAGGAAAAACAGCCAGGCTCCAGCAGCGCAAGGGACCAGAGGTGACTGGAGGTCATGGGATGAACGTGTACAGAATGCTCCTTTCAGCCCCCCTAGGGTCTCTCAAGGCAAGAACTGTGAAAAGCCAGCCTAAACCAGTCACACACAACTCTAGCCAGCACAAAACAAATGTAAGGTTGGTGCTCAGATCTTAGATGTCATCAATTCCTGCTCCTATGGGACCAGCTCTGTTATTATGTGACGGTCAGAAACAAGTCCTGCCCACTCTAGCCTTGGCTGAAGAGACCAGTGCCCAGTGCAGGCGTCACAGCACATGTGCTGTCCACTTTGACAGCATAATATTTATAACATCTCTAGAAACCAAATACACAAATGTCAATCAGAGCTTTGTTCATCTCCAGTAGTTGCACACTGGTCAAAAGGAGCCTGCTGCTTCGCCAATGGCTCCTCAAGAAACAGCCTGAAGTCCAAGCAGCCCACGACCATGGAGGCTCCACTCTGCAGGTGAGCCACAGCAAACATCTGAATCAACAAATAGAAGACCCCTCCCTTAACCCCAGTGTCTGTCTGTCTGTATGCCTCTTCCCCCTCCCCCGTGTGTGTCTGTGTGTCTGGCACAAACACTATTGTGGAAGCCAAAGAAAATTAAAGAAATAAATTTTCTGGATAAAAAAAAAAAAAAACCCATAGTTTCAAAAGTCCAGTTTCAATAATTTAAGATTACCTTCTTTGTCCCCACCCCTGATACAAATCAACTAAACCTGGCCCCATAGATAACATGTGATAGACTTTGCTGAGAGATCAAAGAAGAGCAAGCTGGTCCTAACTTAAGCACTACAATTAGCTTACCGAGAAACTACGACAAGTCACTTTCACTGTTTTCTTCCCTACGTCCGGAGGAGACCCTGTGCCCTGTGGGTCTCCCCTCCTGGCTATCAATGCCTACAACTGGCCAAGCTCTCTCTCACCCTCGACCTTCTGGTTTCTAGGGACCCTGAACCATCTGGAGTTTCTGGACTTGGGATCTTAAAGGAGAGAATATACATTTCAAGTTAAAAAAAAAAATGTCTCACAAAGCAAAACAACTGCTAGGCCACGGGTCTGAGGTAAAGGATGAGTGACAGCTGGGAGGTTCTAGTAGTTTAAATGAAAAACTATAGACTCAACAAATGGTCCCCAGATGGTGGCGCTGTTTGGAGAAATGGAGGCCTAGCTAGAGTAGAAAACTGTACTGGGGATGTTTAAAAGCCCACTTGCAGCTTCTCCTTTGCACTTCAAGAAGTATTCTTTCACTTCCTGCTCCTGCAGCCACACCAGCTGCTGCCTACCATGCCTCTGTCTGCCATGGTGGACTCTCACCCCTCTGCAACTGTAAGCCCGAATAAACTCTCCTTAAATTGCCTTTGTTTTGTCATGGTGCTTTATCATCGCAACAAAGTAATGAGTCCAGAGGCCAAGACCCCAAAAGAAGGGCCTGAAGAGCAGGAGGAAGTTCCTGCAGTGCCTGGGGCAGTGCATCCTGTTCCTACCCTGGAATATCGGTGCCAGTCACCAAGGAAAAAAGCCCGAGATCCTCATCACATAAAATGGCAGGATATCTAGGTCCAGATGGGCCACAGTACAAGCAAGGCACTGACACCAACACCAGCACTTCACTGACAGTTAGAAGCACTGACCAGATAGTGGCCAGGCAGTCGCCACAGCATTAGGCCCAGCCACCGCCCTGCGTCCTAGCCTTCAGAGGCTTGGGTAAAAAGCTAACACTCCCTGCCACAACCTGGAAAAAGTGAAGATTTCTAGATGTATAGAGTGCCACAAGGGGGGTGGGTGACTTTCCATCATGACCAGTTCATCTGGAAGATAGCTAAAGGTCTTCCCATTAGCAGTGATGAGCACCCAGCTGATGGGGGAGTCATCCCACACTCCTCTTGTGTTCAGATCTTCATCCCTCAGCCCACCCCTACCTCAGTGAGGAGGTTCCTTTCCTACCAGACAACATTAAGGGAGTCACAGCTGTGGTTCTTTCCAGATGCTCTGGAGGGCTAGGAGTTTACAGTAGTGTCTAATGCTGCTGCTCAGATCAAGGCCGCCTCCCAGGTCTCAGGACAAGTAGTTAGGACCAGAATGGGCCCTTTCTCCACAGGGCTTGACCCTCCCCCATTTCAGTACCTGGGTCTCTTGTTACCTATAAGACCATTGAACATGCCAAAGAGCTGAAAGATGAAGGACACCCCAGTTAGTTCTTGCAGAGGAACCACTAAGTCCTCTGTGAAAAAACAGACTAAAGCAATTAAACCAGTACAACAGAGCTAGAAAACCTAGCTTAACCCAAATCACATGAGGCCTCCCATCCGTGCCAGCATACTACCCCAGGAAGCAACTGACTCCTACTTGTCCCTCAGTATAGATTTCCTTAGAAAAAAAACACACTATGCCAAAGAGGTGACACACACCTTTAATCCCAGCATTTAGGAGGCAGGTAGATCTGTGAGTTCGAGGCCAGCATGGTCTACAGAGCTACAGAGTATGTTCCAGGACAGCCAGGACTGTTACACAAAGAAACTGTGATAAAAACAAAACAGGGGTGGGGGGAGAAAGAGAGGGAAAAAGAAGGAGAGGGAGAAGTAAGTAACCAGATTCCCTGCAAACTCAAGCCCTCAACTGGCTCTAGAAACCCCCTTGGCCTAGGTTTGTTCCAGGTAAAGAATTTTCCAGTTAGCTCTTCCAGAAATTTCTCAGGGGGCCTGTTATCTACAAATCATTCATCATCTTCAACCAATACCAACAATGCTCTAAACCACAATTTCAATCAGGACTCTGAAAAACATATAAGAAAGGGTTAAAGGGCTGAAGACATGGTTCCATGGTTAAGAGCACTGGCTGCTCTTCCACAGGACCTGGGTTCGATTCCCAGCACACAGATGCTAACTCCAGTCCCTGGGGATCTGACACCCTCTTCTGGCCCCCAAAGCACCAGGCATGCATGTGGTACTCAGACAAAAACACAGGTAAACATAATACATATAAAATAGAAAAATGATTATTTTAATTAAAAAGTATTTTTAAACCTCCACAATCCTTAGTCAATTTATCTCAATGTATTATTTCACAATTCTGAATTTCACTATGTATATGAAGAGTTAAGTGAGTGCCTTTATCTTCTGTTCAGAACCCTCTGGCCAGTGAGGAAGGGAGAAAACCTCCAAGTCACCTGCTTCTTCCTAGCTGTTCCCCCAAGGGTCAAGTATAGCTGCCTGGTATTGTAGTCAGAAAAGAATGCAAAGAGATAAAAGCAGGCTAAATCTCATTCCTCCCATGGCCAGGATTAGCAAGCAGCTGCCTAAGGACCCCAGCCCCTCCTTTCCCCAATACCAAGAAGCTCTGGGCAGCAGGAGCCTCCAGAAGGAGTGTCTGCCAACTGCTCATTCACCCCACACTGCACACTGCACTTCCCAGGCTCGACAGATGTAGCTGCTATTCACTGCTTCCAAGGCAGGACAAAGCTTCCCAGAAACAAAGCAAAAGGGCTTCAGGCAGAACCACCTTTAACAGAAGCCACCTGCCGGGTCCCTCATCCACCATAACCCCCTCCCAGAAGCACACATGCACACAAACATACACATGCGCGCACACACACACACACACACACACACACACACACAGAGAGAGAGAGAGAGAGAGAGAGAGAGAGAGAGAGAGAGAGAGAGAGACAGACAGACAGACACACACCAAACAGAGCCTTTTCAAACCTCTGCAACAGGTGTTAGCTCTGTTCAGGCGACTTTCCCTGAATCACTAGGCAGTTTTCTCAGAAAAGGGGTATTTATTGGAACTTCTCAAATTGTAAGCCATAGTATGCTAACAATAGGAGGAGGGGTGGGGACAGAAACAGACAGAGACGCAGAGAGACAGAGATAGGGAGAAAGGCAGAGAGACAAAGACCTTTATGTCCAAATCACAAATGTGAGCAAAGAACCACCTTGCTTACACTTCCTTTTCTCTGACTTCAGCAAGAGGGAAAGAAGCAGATAAATGAAAGTGCATGCACAAACATACAAACACACACAACACACACACACACTCAGCACCTTTGCTATTTGGGCCCAGTGGTGTCGGCACTTCTGCAGGGACTATTAAGAACTAGGAAAATAGACAGAATCTATACATCACTCATACCACATCACAGTAGTTCATTTTTATTTTATGTATATGAGTGTTTTGTCTGCATGTTTTGTCTGCAAGTGCAAGACATGAGCTCAATACTTGAGGTGGCCAGGTGTCAGGTCCCCTGGAACTGGAGTTTCAGACAGTTGTGAGCTGCAAAGAAACAAACCCAGGTCCTTTGGAAGAGCTACAAGTGATCCTAACCGCTGAGCAATCTACCCAGCCCTGAGTCTAGTTCTGTTTGTTGGGATTCTATAAACCCCACCCCTCAGTTACCTAGCAACAACCAGGTAAACCACACCCCTCAGTTACCTGGCAATAGCCAAGTAGACTCCACCCCAGTGACCTGACACTCTAAAAGGGGCTGCTTGCCCCCTCCTCTTTCTCTCTCTTGCTCTCTCTTGTTCTTGCTCTTCCACTCTTACCCCTGCTCTCCCCTTCCCCCCCCCCCACATGCTCATGGCCAGCCTCCACTCCTCTACTTCTCTATTCCTCTCTCTCTCTGCCTCTACCACCCTCTTAACTCCCCCATGACCTAAATAAACTCTATTCTGCACTATACCGTCCATGTGGCTGGTCTATTAGGGGGAAGGGATTCCCAACATGGGTCTCCAGAGGCATTTCCCTTGCCCCCAGGCCTCGCCACACCTCCATGGCCATATGCCCCCACTCTCTTCATCCTTTTCCTAACATTGGTGCCGAAACCGGGGACGTCATCTTTTAACAACACTGATGCCCTGTGTGAGGAGATTAGATTTCCTCACAACCGGATATCTCCTTTTTCTTTCACTACTCCCTTATGAGGTCTTCCCTATCTCAACCTTCACCAGCCACCTCATACAGTCAGAGCACCTGGGTGGCTGCACTCCACGTACAGACGTATGGCGTAAGCCATCAAATCATAACATCACACATGATCTGGTGAGCTCAGGCAGGAGGAAGACCACAGACCTGACAGCAACAATTCCTGGGCACTCACCCAACCATCCTACTAAGAGCCAGGTAAATAATGGTACACAGACAAGGACACGCACTCAGGCATACACAGGGACACAGTCAGACACAGGCAGGTCACCCACCACTGTTCAAAACCTTCATATTCAAATTACACATCTCAAATTTTCTTTCAAGCTGAAAACAGCATTCCTTACTCCTCTAAGGGAAACTACATATTAAACAGATCCCAGCTTTGCGTGGAAAAAACATAGCACTTATACCTTGGGGTGAACTTACAGAAAGTAAGTCTCTGGCTACCTCTTTGCTTTCTTGAGGTATGAACTTTCTACTTTGCTCACAACGAAGCTGACCTTGAAAGATATCTCCTGATCTGTGTGGTTGAGTTAGAAGTATACACACACACACACACACACACACACACACACACAGTTGCACAAGCAGAGCACTCTCAAATACTACCCAACACACAGGAGATGTCTCACAAGCTAGCTGCTGTTCTCTGAAAGTTCAGACTATTTCTGGCACATGTGTTTCTCAGAACACCTTTGACAGAGCTGCTGGCTGTGGTTAGTGTCTGGGTACCATCAAGAGGCCGGGGAATTCCTCCAGCTTTGTGCATCCTGGAAGGGAGGAAGCCCTACGTTAGTCCTCCCTCCGTCATCTTGGTTGCATCAGAAAAAACCTCATGGGCTACCACCAAGCAGTACTGAAGGAGCACTATTGAAAAATAAAATTGCAGTGCTGGAGAGATGGATCAGGGGTCAAGAGCACTGGTCACTCTTCCAGAGGACCCGGATCGGATTCTCAGCATCCCTACGTGATGGCTCAAAACCATCTGTAACGCCAATTCCAAGGAATTTAACCCCCTTTTCTGGCCTCCACAGGCACAAGGCACATACTTCCATACACACAGGCACAATACCCAAACACATAATAATCTTAACAACACTCAACAACATTAGTCCTACATAGGAGACACTGGGTTTGACGGAAATGCAAACAGCCTTTCCTCCCCACTCCCCAGGCAGTCTCAGCCCAGAGAACAAAGTCAAGGTCCCTGCCAGCTCCTTCTAGCACCCACCCAGACTCCCCCTCAGTCTTCTTCAGGCTGTGGAAATTCTTTGGCTCTGCTCATGTCTCTGTCACCATGGCAAGGCAGGGCTATGTTAATATTTCTGTCACCATAACTGGGTAGAGCTGTGCAAAGAGTAGCTACTGCTTAGACTTGACCTAAAGCACTTCACTGTTTAAACAGCAGCTTTGTCTCTGAAGCAGCCAAGCCTCCAATGCCGGTGGCTGATTATCAGCTGTTAGACACCCCATTTCTCACTAGAGCTGCTGGGCTGCTGCATGCTGAGGGTGAGGATGCCGGTGTGGGGTAAAGATTCCAGCTCGACTTAGAGCCTCTTCAAAACTCCCAAAAGAACAAAGGCAAGAATATGGGTCCTCTCCTGCCAAGTCACTGCGCCTGGAGGAGTTCTGGGCACAACCATCCAGCACACTGCTTGTTACACTGGAGCCAAGTAGCTGAGAGGAGGTGAGGGTGACAGTAAGTCAAGTCTGTGCAACCGTGATCAACTGCCACTGGTCCATCTACAGCTGGGTTTGCCTGGAACAGTAGAATTTGGGCAGGTAAGAGCTTGTATGCATCTCAGAAGATGAACAAAGCCCCAGCAAGACAAAGGCAGAAGGATAATCATGTGGAAGGTGTCAAAAGAAGATGGGGATCTGCATGTCAGCAGGGAGGGGGGCTGACTGAAGACTGAAGGTGCAAAGAGAGATGGAACCCAACCCTCTGTGACACCGAAGATCTCTAAACAGAAACCGGGAGGTAGTTGGGCACTGGGCATATGCAGGAGAGGACACAGGGAGGCAAAAGGTACCTGTGGCCATCCCAGCTGGACCCTCCCAGGGATTCAGATCTCTCCTCAGTCTCTCAGCCAGACCTGACAGCCAAAGGATCCTGGGAATACAGTTCCCTAGAACCCCTGGTTACTGGGGCTTCCCGAAAATGATCCTTGCAGGGTCCACACTGCAGTGTGCAGGCCCATCTGCTGAGACTAAACACTAGCATGGGGTGATGCGCTTTGCCATGGGTCTGAAGAAGATTAAGAGCATTGAAGGATTTTTTACAAGATGAAGAACAAAATTTTTACTCAATAAACAGTTATTGCATCATTTTTTTAATATGTACGGTTTTCTTGAAAAAGGATAAATTTCCTGTCACTAAAGAATTTAAAAACCAGCTAGACAGATGGGTGGTTGCCAGCCTTGGGCAATTCTGACTTGGGAATCATCTAAAAATACACATTCCTAGTCAGGGAGGGAGATGATACAGAACAATACATAATGGCATATCTGTGTGAAAATGCTGTAATAGAGTCTGGCAAGATGGCTTAGCATGCAAAGGCACTTTTCTGTGCAAGCCTGGGGACCAGAGTTCAGTCTAGGACTCCATAGAACATAGGAGAATCACCCGGAAAGCTACACCTTCAAATGTTACCCACGAAGGCTCTGACGGTCAGTTTGGATTATGGAGCCACTAGATACTACTAAGACTACATGAGGATCTCTATGATGGGATGCTACCTGAAACAAACGAATTAAGTATTTTGAAAAGATCCTTTTGTAGATGATTGGTTTCTAGCTGCCCTTCCCCAAGTTCCCTCCAAGTGTAGATGAGTCTGGACAGAATGACTGTATCCAGAAAATGTTCTGTGGTGACACAATGTCCTCTACCTGTGATGCACACCACGGCAGCCAGTGGCTGACTCCTGGGCACTGCAGATGCAGATAGGGCTTATGTCATTTCAATTTAGGTAACTCCATCCAAGCACACGAGAGCTGCTCTCCTACTGGCCAGAGAGGTTTCTTATGCACTCAACTATGGAATTTGGGGGTCAAAATTCTGACCCCACTCCTCCAACTCCTCTCCAGGATGATTAAGTCTAACAAAAACAGCAAGAGAGGAGAAATCTTGTTCCCAGGGTTTGAAGTACAAGAAACAAAGAGCCTAAACAAAGACTCAACAAACGGGCTTTTACCTTTTTCCCCCATGAAGACTACTAATTCAACACCTGCCCTAGGTGGTCCAACATCCTACTGGCCAGGAGCCCACATTCTGAAGGATGTCCCAGAACAGCCTCAGAGGACTAAAGCTCGCAGCTGGGTTGCACTGGAATGTTTGGGTTGTGCTGAAGTACAGAAAGCTAAGACAAAGGAAATTAATCTGAGCAAAGAAATAATGGACATCGGTCAAGTTCTCAACTTTTCCAAATCTCAGTTTTCATCAAGAAATATATCATCTCTACATTTCCAAATACATTGGACCCCTGCCCAGCTCCAGCCCTGAGGCCAAAATCAGACCAAATTCCACATTAACATGACTGATTGTTCAAGCTTTGATCTCTCTACGTCACACATGTTGCTTATGCCTAAACACACAGTCCACATCTACCAACAAGGTGGTTATTGGAGTTGAGAATCAATAGCTGCTTCGATCTTATTAAATACCACAGGAGCCCAGACCCAGGTGGCAGGAAGGGCCTAGGTGGACATCAGGGTCCACGTGTTCCATCCAAACAGCCCTCGACCTCCAAGGAGAGCCAACAACCTTCCAAGTGTCTGAACAGGCATGTGGAGGGCTGCAGAGGAGCCTTCTCACGATCCTCACTCAGGCCATTCCTGACTTTTCCCTCTCTAGAAACACATCTGCCTGCTGTAAAGACAGGCTCTTGGAGTGAAGGACAGAAAGTGTAGACAGGAAAGAAAGTCCTCAAAAGACTACAGAAGAAAAAGACAGGGAGGTGGAGGCGGACGACGGACAATAAACCGGCCAAGGCTACACACTTTTTTTTTTTTTTTTTTGAAGTTTACTGGAAGATGGGTTTTTTTCCCTACTTCATACTCTATAAAAAGAAAAAAGAAAGAAAGTGTTGCAACTTCCTTTGTCACAGCACAGGCTTAGGAAAAAACCAGGCCTAACCCATTGCTTCACTTTCTCAACTGTATTAACGGACCAGCCCTCTTTCCCCAGCCCTGCCCTCTGCTCTCCACATGTAAGATGGCCAGGGCTGGGCTCTGCTGGGCATCCACATAAACCCCTAGACACAGCGACCTGGAGGACTCTGAAGCCCAAGGAAGGAGGAAAACTTCTGATGCTTCAGCCCAACCCAGAACTCGTTAGCACTCTCTCTTACCCAGCTCCTTAGAACAGTCAACTAAAAGAAACATTCTCTCCTTGGTCAAACATAAGGGCGCAGCCTGCAGCCCCACCCACTAGAGACCAGCTGTTGGCTATAGGTTTGCCCATACCCGCCACAGATTGGATCAGGAGTGTGTCCACGCAGTGTCCTGGGCTGCACCATGAAGTGATCCCACCTCGACCCACCCTGTCTCGGGGAACCCACCCATGTGTCTCTGTTTCCTTTCCTGGCCACCTGTGACCCTTTCTCTGCCACATATCTAGCACCAGCTCCCTGAACCTCTCCACTGATTCCTTAGTAAAACTAAGACACAGAGCAAAGGAGGATCTACACTGGAGGGCAGACTGGAATGGCCACACCTTTCTCATTGATTTTATATACTCTGTATAAAGCTGTAAACTCCAAACACAAGGTCTTATCATTATAGCAATTTGTACAAATAAGCATTTGTAAATATTAAAAACAGAACGTTAGTTGCTAGGTCACCTATGTTCTGAATTATAATGGGGCTATGGAAGAACTACTCAGAGGCAGAACTGTAAACCACAAAAGGACCAGGGTTTAGTTAGTCACTCTCAGAGCCCAGCAAGGGAGTTCACTGGCTATCTCAGCACCCAGGATGTCAAAGCAGGAAGACTGGTAACTTTGAGGTCAGCTCAAGTTACATAGTGAAACCCTGTTTCAAAAGGAAAGGGGTGGGGGAGAGAAAGGTTAGAGTTAGGCATCTCCATCATCTATAGCTTCTAACCTTGGCTATTCCTTCTGTCTGACATACCCTCTTCTACCAAGTACATCTGAGATTCACCCGTGACTCATCTTCTCCAGGAAGTCTTTCCTAACCTGCCAATTAAAACTAAAACACCAGGCTGGAGAGATGGCTCAGGGGTGAAGAGCCCTGACTGCTGTTCCAAAGGACCTGGCTCACAACCACCTCCAGTCCTAAGGGCTCCAGTCTTTGTGGGCACCACATGTACATTGTACATAGTCATATAGGTGGACAAAACGTCCATATGCATAATTTTTATTATTTATGATATGAAACAATATGACTATAAACAATCCCACTTACAAAGAGACAGACAGACAGACAGGCCAATACTGACTCCTGGCATTTCAGATCCTCTTCTCTTTTTTATTTTCCACTCTACCCGCTAATATCTGACGAGCCCTACCATTTAATTAGTGTATTCCATCTTCCCTACAGGAACACAAGTCCCCTGCAGGTAAGACTGGGTTCTGTCTGTTTTATAAGCCGATATGTCCCCAGAACCTAAAATAATGCTTAGCATTTGGTGTTCAATAACTGCTAGCTAGTTAATTATTCTGAACCATGTTTCCTCTTCTGTAAAAAAATCTGACTTACTTTGCATTACCACCGCAAGGACTAACAAGGCTGAACACAGCATCAGCTGCACTGGCTTCTCCATCACACCTGCTCCACAAGAACTTGTTATTAAATTGGATCTCTCTTACTTATATATACACTAGCAATACTTTGAAAACTGTTGAAGGAAACTCTGGGTTTGCTAATTTCTTTCTGCATAATAAACTGTGCTGTTTACTTGGGAAATAAATGATATTACTGTTTAGAATAAAGAACAAAAAAAGAACTTGTTATCAATCCAAGAGCCCATAGAGCAGCTGAGCTTCCCGCAAAGGTCTGGATGACAGAAGGGTGACATGAATCAAAGCCAGCATGTATCCAAGGGAGGCTACAAAAGTAGTTCTTGGCACTGCTAATTTTCTTTTTCTTACACATTATAGAGGTGGGGGGTAAGAAACACACATGCCACAGCACACATGTGGGGCCTGATGATCAAACTCAGGTCAGGCTTAGCAGGATACCCAGTGAGCCATCTCATCAAACCTAATTAATCCAGTTATTCTGGATCTGGAGGATGGGGAGAATGCAAGATTACCCTAAGGCAGAGCCTGCTTAGAAATACAGGGTTTGTCCTACACTGCTAAAACAAGAATAACATACACACAGAGATACCCTGAAGCCTCCAACCTCCTCATCTCACAGTGGAGTGCAGAGGAGGTGTAAGCAGGGACGACAAAGATCACTTTCCCATTCTGGGCTAATCCAGACACCCAGGCCCCCTGATGGTCAGTCAGCAGGGAAGACAGGAGGCATCTTGGGGGAAAGCAAACATTTACAAACACTGGGTGAGTGACTAAAGACTCTGTAACCAAGAGGAGGATTAAAATAACCCAGGACTGCAATAACAACAAAACTGGCTGAGAATGGCTCCCTGAGTATGAGCGCCCTCTCTCTCCCTCTCCCTCTCAGACCCAGGTGACCACTTCTCTCCCAGCATCAAGTCATTTTTCCAGCAATGGCAACTGTTTGTAGTAACAATGAAGAAAAGGGATTCGGTGCACAAGCCTTGCTAAGTCTGAATCTTCCTATTTACCAACAGAGAATCTGAGGGAAATCCAAACATGGCCTAGGACTTGCTCAGGGCCACAATGGTAGAGCTGAAATCCAGGTCTCTTGGCTTCTATCTCCTATGCAAGCTTCAGGACATAGTAGATAAGTGGCCCCATGACACTGAAAGCTCTGACCTCAGACCCAGCAGTGTGACGCTCATGGCTGGTCTGTCTTGCGACACACAGGCACAAGGCCAGCAGACGGAAAAGACTGGTCTGCATCTATGCCCCTGCTGTGGGTCTAGAGCTAGCCAAGAACTGTAGGGAAGTTAGCACACTTCACAGGTGTGACGGGGGTCTTCACGGAGAAGACAGTGAGGGTCCCCAGAACTGAAAAGAGAGGAGGGCTAAGCATTAACTCTTGTCATTCTTGTGTTAAGAATAAAAATCCCACCAATGGAAACACAAGGTACATCCTTGAATCAGAAGATCTGAGTGAATGGAGGGGAAAAAACCCAGAAGATGACCCTGGGGCAGAGCCAGGAGACAGGCATGGATGGCCTCATACTGACAGCAGAGGGCTTAACTATGCCCCTAGCTTAATCTCAGCACCCAGCCAGCACTGTCCCAACTGAGTGACCAATCCTAAAATTTTGTTTTTAATGAAAGCCTCAAGTCACTATGCTGAGATAAGAGGATATGGTTGGTGAGAGGGGTCAGTAGATCAAGGTGTCTGCTGACAAACCTGATGACGCGAGCTCAGCCAAGGAACTGAGAAGGTGGAAGGAAAGATACCACAGGCGCACACATATGCATGAATATATAATAAATAAACAAGTGCTTTATACATTTAAAAAGGAAAAGATGGTATAAGAAAAAGATGTGGGTTTCCAAGGAATTAACTAGCCAATTTAGTACTAAACCAAACATCTTGCTCATGAAAAAATAAATGCACCTAAGATGTTTAGTAACAGGTGAGGGTCTCCTCCACTTGACAAAAAGGGCTACATGTTTTTTCTGCTTCCTTCTGTGGGGCAGAAGGAGCAGTAAAGTGTTCTAGGAATGGAACCCAGGGCCCTTTGCATACATGCTAAGCACACGCTCTGCTACTGAGCCATGCCTCGGCTTCAGGACTTACGTAGGTATGAACGGCTTCATGAAAGGCTCGCCTTTCTAGGAGACAAGAAAAGCCAATTTAGTTAGAAGGGGGAGAGGGGGCAGGGCAAAGAAGAAACAGAGAAATGGATGCAATGAATGGGAATAGGGAATAAGACAAGTAAATGTTGAAACGTGAAGGACTGATTAGACCTGAGAAGCATCTGCCTAAGTCATTATAACAGGCAGGCAGAAGGAATCCAACGGGGAAGCTGTAAAACACCGTACTGGAAGAGACCCCCACTCCACTGCCGAGTGGTCCCAGCATTGGCCTCGGCATTTCTCTCTATTGCTTCTTGTCTACTTCACCTCCTCTCAATCTTATTTCCTTTCAAAGAATCTGAGCCAAGGTGACCAAGTCCAGGACATGGGCAGGGTGTGAGAGCCAGGCAGAGCTGCAGTCACTCCTGTCTCACTGCACAGAGGAGGGAAAGAGCAGAGAGCAGATGAAGCTACTGAGCATCCCTGGCCTGCTCTGTGGGAAGGCACCATGGTTGTGAGCCTAGTAGTCTGAGGATACTGAGTGCCCCATAGGAAGTTAACAAAAGATTATGGTACACTCTGCTCTCTCACTGTGCCCTAGATGCCAGTGGGAAAGGCATGAAGTATCCCCTTACTAGCTTAGCCTCTCCAATGCCACTCCAGGGCACGGGTGGTCCCCACCAGTCCACCTGCATTCCTAGGATGCTCTGAGTTCCTTCCACTCCCTCACTCTACAGAAGCTAAGCAGAGCAAGCAATCTGCAGACTCTTCCCTTCCTGTCTTCCCACTCCAGCTCCTGCAAAGCCTGCCCCTTAGAAGTCTATTAGCTTTCTCCTAATAAGTAAAGGCTAAGGATGAAGGCTACCATGGGAAAGAGAGAAAGCCTGCTATTTATTCTGAGGACAGGGGCCCCTTCTGTCACAGTTAAAAACAAAATTCTTACCAAATAAACCCAACTCCTTCCATCTAGAGGCTAAGGGGCTGATGTGGAAGAAATGAGGCTCTGGAGACAACAGAGCAGAGTGGACAAGAAGTTAACTCCACCGAGGCAGAGGACTTCCCAAGTCTCACCTCTTGGCTCCCAACACTCGTCCCACATACCCTTGCCCCTCCAATACACCTTGATTCTAGGAAACAGACATGGAACATGGATCTAAGCCATGGCTCAAACAGAAGTGAAGAGAATACTCTACCCACTGTCTCCAGCTAAGACCCTCCACCCCACAGCTTCCCCGGCTTGCTCCACAGGAGCCCCAGCAGTTAGACAAAGAGGACACACCTAGATGGATCCCTCTGCCACTGCAGTGAGAAAGTAAAAGGCCTTCTGTCCTTGGTGTCCTTCTTAGGTGGCTGAGCTAGAAGGCCCTGGCCAAACTCAGCAAGGAGATACTCAGAAAGCCAGGGTCTCGTTACTCCTGGAAGTCAATATAATGAGCTCATACTTCAGGATGTGGTAACATGAGGCCACACACTGTGGGGTGGAGAGTTAACTCAGGAATAGGGCAAGAGGACAAAGACTAGCAAACTCAGTCCCAGGCCAGACAGGATAGGCACTGGGGGCAGACTCATACCCACTAGAAAAAGCTACGAAGCAGGCAACCAGAGCAGAAGGCCTAACCATCTAAAACCGTGCTTGCCTTCCCTGTCTGGCCCGCTCCTGCCATTGGAGCCTTTGTCCTAGTGAATCAAGACACCTGCAGAGGCCACAAGCACACCTCTTGCCTTGCCCTCAGGCCAGAGATTTACCCCAAGTACCCACCAGGCTCCGGCTGGAAGGAAAAAGGGCACAGAAGGAGGGCACAGGTGAGAACTGAGATAAACAGTTCAGTGTGAGGCAAGAAGACCTGGGACGGATACCAGAGCCTGGCTGGGAAGAGACAAGTGCGGCTGTGGCCAGTCTATCTTTAGACACTGAAACAGAGGTTGCGTATTAGCCCTGGGCCCGAGGCAGGAGGCCAGGCTGTAAATGACCAGTGTGGTCAGGAAGGCTCCTAATAACATGGATAGTCAAAATGCCATCAAAGGGACCAACTCAATCGCCTGCCCTGAAGGAGATGGAGGGCAAGAAGCTCCAAGAAAAGAAGCAGGGGTCAGCAGGGGCATAAGCTAGGAAGAGTCCCTGGGTTCCCTCGCCTTCCCCGGGATAAAAGATAGGTTACCTTTGCTTCAGAAGAAGACTCACTTTGGAGCTAAACTTGAAGGAAGGCATCAACAGCAGAGCTCCTCCTGTCTGCCGAGGCAGAAGCAGCTTACGGGGATGCCCAGAACTGCTACCTGCGGCCACTGCCCTCACCTCCGAGAGGAATCCAAATTGGCACTAGTAAGGAGATGCCTGAAGCCCTCCCTCAAGAATAAGATGCCCTTTCATGTGACCCTTCTGGAGAGCTCAAGTTCCCAGTGATATAAACATGCAGCTTTTCTGATCTTAAAGGGGAACATCCCATACAAATAGTGGTTGACCTTGAACTAAGTCCCAAGCTCCACCACCTCCCAGCTGGCATTCGGAGATGTTTACTGGACCACAGAATAAAGTCTCCAAGAATATGACAATGCCAAAGGCCAAGCCCAACCTCATGACCCGTCCTCCTCTCTACCTCCCCCTCCTAACAAATCAGGATGGCCTAGCACACAGGAGCCCTCATACATGCTGAACACTGCTCGCCACAGGAAGAAGGAAGTCTCCTCCAGATGTGTCCTCTCCCCTTGCTTCCTTGATGGCCAGCCCTCTCTGAAGGCCAGTGGACCAACACAGAAACCCTAACATCCTCATCAACTCTGGGAATCGGTGCCCATTTGCAGACTCAGAACAACCCGTGGCCCAATCCAGAGACTGGGGCTGAATTAAAAGGTATTCGTTTGAACGAATGATGTCTAATGCCAAGACAAACATTAGCCAGCAGTAATAACATGGCTACAACTCAGTCATACTTACCCAAGTCAGGTACCCCAAGGTAGGGCACAGCCTTAACAGTGAGGCACAGCAGCCTTCGAACACCCCCAGTGACTTCAAATGGCTACGTCTGGGGAAGGAAAACAGGGGATCCCCATCTCCACCTTGTACTTCACTAAGATTCTTCCAATTTCAAGGCAAGAGCTGACATAGCCTGTCCTCTGCTGAGCAGTAAGGGGGATACTTTCTAAGCTTTCATGTGAGAGAGATCAGCGGGGCAGTAAAGATTATTAGCTGGCTGATTACACCTATCAGAGGGCATCCACACCGGCGCAGGTACAGCTGACCACGCAATACAGAGCGAGTCAGCAAGTATCTCTCCTGCCCTGACATCCGGACCCCTGCGTAGACACTTCTACCACTGCACACTGCCAGGACTTGCCTGGTGACAGCTATGGGCTGACTCTCAGGCAAAGCCACACACAACTATTTAGCAGGGCATAAAACCTAGACTATTTGATAGTTTCCTGCTGGTTTTGGTTGCATTACTTTTCAGGTTTGATTTTTTTCCTTTTTTTTTTTTTTAATCTAGCACAGTAACCCCTAAAAACCGGTCCGTCTCTATATTTGAACTTATGCATGAACTCATATACCTCAAAATATATTAGTGTTGAAGATCCTAAGGGGTATCAGTGATTAGAAAAACACTTCAGTTTTACTGGTATAACATTATCTAGCTGTTCTGGAATGACCCTTTCCCCTATCAATGCCCCCACTTAGAAGGGGAAATATGTGAAAAGCTGCTTTTGAGAAGACCAGCGAGCTGAGTTGGAGGCTGATGGGTCTTCCTGCTGGCAACCAAACAGCCTAAGAAACCCACACAAGAGCAGGTTCCACAGCACATGGCTCCATTGCCCACAAGCGAGACGCTGGGACACACTACTGAGGCTTTCTGCAGCAGCCCAGCCCCTTCCTCAAGGGGATTGAGGAGGTGACAAAGATGACCAAGGAGTGTCCATTATTACTCAACTATCAAGAGATGTTGCGGTCCCTACAAATAACTCTCCCCTGCCCACTCACTTCCATCCAAGGCATGGAACCGCACAAAAGTTGGCATATGGGGGGCACAGAGACCTCAACCTGACCCTTGGGAGGGTGTGAAACAGGAGGCAGGACAGTGAACACCGCTGTACCACAAAAACAACCAGGGAGAGCATGGTTCCAAGCAAAGCAGGTTTGCTCTGGTACCTCAGAACTCAGACCAAGGTGCTGAGACCTGCCCACCTTAGATGCCATGCCCTCTGGTACAGACCCACTCACATCCCCAGTTCCCAGAGAGAGCAGGAGTGCGACTCCGCCTCCAGCCCCAGGATTTGGCTCCTGCTCTACGGACACCCCAATTCCTGTCTTTCTAACCATGGATACCCATGCCTTCATCCTTTCATCCTTTCCTAAAAAAGAGCACTTTGTTTCCCAAACCCCCCCCCCCCACCAATGTGTGGCCCTGAGGCCCTTTGATGGCTTTTCTCACTACTCCCCCATTTTTAGCCACCCAACATTAACTTTAACTGGAGAGATTTCAGAGTCAGTGAAAGTCCAAAATTCACAAATAAAAAGGGGGGGAGGGCATTGGAACATTAACTAACCCACTTCTAACCCTGTATCAAGAGAGACCCGGAGCCCTGCTTTAGTAGGGAGGTCAGGACCACGCCAGGATGACATGCCTGCTGTCATCTTCCAAAAGGGAAATATTCTCTGAAGGCAGAAATGTGACCTTTCTGTCCAAGTCTACAAATCCCAACTTCAATGCCACTTAGCCTTTCTTTAGAAAATTCACACACCCTGACCCCCAAAAAACAAAACAACAAAAAAAAACACTTTAAAGCTGACTGACAAGTAAATCCCGCCCTGAGCTTCCAGCCCCACTGCTCCTGACCTACTTGGTCTCCCGCTCTTCCCCTCAGCTCCAGCCACAGCCAGTCTCAAGACTTCTGGCAGGCCCATTCATTCCTCAGGGGCCCGACAAGTTCCACTGCCAAGGCTTGCCTTGGCATCAGTCATCCTCCCTAGCAGATGTCCGTCTTCCAGAACCCCTCCATTCCAGGGCACAACTTAGCCCCCAAGCCAGCAACGTCCAGCAGTCTTTCCTGAGACGACCAACAGTCTTCTGAGTGTTCAAATCATGGCCGGCAACTGCATCTTTCATTTGGTTCTATGCCTGCATGTTGGCTACTTTTCTATAAACAGCTATATACAAAGAATGACCACCATATTTGACAATGCTGCCTAGACTACATTTACTGATCTTGCCTTCTCCAAATCGTTCCCTTGACCCCCCCAACATTTTATAGGGCAATGCCACCATCCTCTGGCCTAATAAATATATGGTAAATACTCCACCAACTGTCAGCTCCCTGGACCCAAACTGGATGGCATGATCATAGCATGATCATGGGACTTCCTCACCCCACGTTTCTATCCAGCAAACGTCAAACTGAGACTGCCCCCTGCCAGCCACACTATCGGGTCATCTCTGCAGCGAGGATACAAAATGAGGGCATTACTGGAGAGGGGGAGGGGGAGCAGTGAGAGAGTACTGGAGTTGCCCTTCAACAAAGTCCAGGACAAATGGTGGGAGGCTCTAATCTCTCCATCAGGTTACAGAAAGCAGCTATGTCACTGACCAGCTGAGGGAGGCACGCTGGAGGAAGGGAAGAAATTACAGGACCTTGCTTCCCCTAGTCTACGCAATGGAAAGATAAACAGAGATAAGTTATGACAACATTCCGTATTTTGTAAAGCAATAACACGCTTCACCTAATCAGCATTGAACAGCAGAGTGAGACAATAATTCAAGCTTTAATTAAATTTACTCAGCTAATACCTAAGCGTCACCATGACACAGGGAGGCAGAAGGAAGCCATGTAACCCATGGGGAAGACAGACAGCTCATACACAGATGGATTGAGATTGGGTGTCCCTACCAAAGAAATCACAGAATCCCCAAAGAGTATTAAACAGTATATCTATCACAAACTCCCTAATTGGGGATGGAGGAGATCAGGACTTGTTATATACCCAAAATTCCAGGAGCTGCTGGCTTAGAAGCTGCCTTTCCCAACTTTAGTAAATACAGCTGGAAGGTGGTATATACCCACCACTGTCCTTAGGCCAACAAATACAGCCAATGGGTCAGACAGACACCAGGAACTCTGGAACAGCAACCAAATACTTGCCTGTCAGTACCACTGCAGTTACAAGTGAAGAGGGGACTGATAGGAAACAGAAGAACTGAGTTCAGTTCGCACCTCGGTCAAGTGAATGGCAAGAATTACCGCTGTGTCTTCATTCTGGGCCTTGGTTTTCCCATCAACTACATGAATGTGTTGGATGGTGATGACCTCTCAACTGGTGAATAACTGACTGGAAGTGTGTGCGTGCCTCAAGGCTAGCAAGCAGGGATGAGAAAGCAAGGTGAAAGCGTCCACCAAGCACCTAAACATCGGCTTTCCGAAGAGGATTTGAAAAAAGTAGTGGGACCGGCTGGTTCCTTTATTTGTTTATTCTTATTTTATGTGCATGGGTGTTTTGTGTGTGTGTGTGTGTGTGTGTGTGTGCGTACCAAGTGCACCGGAATCACAGGTAGGTGTTACCCACCCGAGTCCTCTACAAAAGCAGCAAATGCTCCTCACTGCTGAGCCATCCTTGGATTGGTTTTGTGTTTTGCTTTGTTTTTGTTTTTTTTTTTTTTTTTAAGCTCTGGTTTCACTCAATAGAACAAAGAGCAAAACCCATGAGCAGCCTTCATTCCTCATCACTGACAGCCTCCTAAAGTCCCATGAGAGCCAAACTTCTGGGCACTATATCCCTAGGCATGTACTGGGTACACTCTACAGAGCACAGGTCTCTTCTCAGCATGCAAAGGGATCATGAACCTAGCCTGTGCTACTGTTCCTCGCCCTGTGCTGCCCTATAAACAGCCTCCTTGTTTTGAAATCGTCTCACTCCTCAGCACCTCAAGTTTTTAAAGTGTCAGAATCTCACAGGAATCTCGGTGGTGTGTGTCCCTGAAACAGGATTTCTTTCAACCAGATTCCCTCGAGGCTGTGATTATGTCTTAGCCAATATTTGGGTATGAAAATGCTGTGGACACGGCTGCCACTCTCCAAACATCTTGGCTCTCCTTTCTTCCTCTCCTAACTAAATCTCAACACAAAGATGTACCAGAAATCTGCAATTTGTCAGCTGAGTGAGCCTTGAAGACCTAGGAGCAGGCTGCCTGTCAAAACAGACCGACTCCAGGCTTCACCCACTTCAGACTTGAGAAGGATAAGCATGAAGGCTTTTAATACGCTGCTAGCTTCCTTCCTTTCAAAACTAGTCAAAGGAGAAAAGTACACGAACTTCGGTTAACTATACCAGAAATCTCAATTGACAGCTTAGAGCACTTCAGAGGACGGTGTGTGTGTTCAAACAGAATAGGAAAGGGTGAAGTCTTTATACTGGGTTCCAACCATGCAAGAGAATGAACAGCTAGTATCCCCAGTCTGCTGATGGGTAAAGGCAGATGGCATCGCAGAGGGGAGAGAAATCTTTCTGGGAAAGAACATCTGTCACTTCCTCAACAATACAGTTAACTGTGGTCAAACTGTTCCCTCGCCTCCCGTCCCCAAGGTCAGAACCGAGGTTCAGCTCCATCAACTCCCTTGCCCACTTAGCTACCAATGGGGAAAGGGAAGCAGAAGTACTAACACTTCAGTATTCAAGGCAGTGCTAAAAGAGAGCCCCTTCCCAGCATTCATACCAAGCAACAACCCCAAGAGCTTATATTAGTTTTGTTTTGTTTTTATAAACCACATGTTGAGGATGAAAACAGCAAAAACATCCTAAAAACTGAACTTACTTTCCCCTTACAAAGTACCAGGTTTTGGTCCCATTGACCATGTTTGACAACAGTCTCACCCATAACTCATCTATCCGTACTACAGAATAGCTGGAACAAAGCCAGTTGTGTGGGCTGAAGGGGAAGAGAAAAATATAACACAGGAAGTAGTTTGCTCCTCCAATCATTGAGACACCCCAGGAGAAAGAAACCTGACAAGTGACCTTTAGAGATATGGTGTAACCTGAAACCCTTGAGAGAAGAAAACTTTGCAGTGACCCGGAATGACAGACTCCCGTGGTTCACTGGGACCTTTTGAAATCCACATTCTCCGCTACCACAGACAGAAGCAGAGGCAGGCAGACCTAGAGAAAATAAGAGTGGGTTTCACAAATGCAGGAATAGTGTTTCCTGCCTTTGAGTCCGCAACAACCAGGGACCAGTTTACCAGCACTGGGCCAAGCCTGGCTTACAGACAAGGTTTCCAGTGGTGGAGGGAAGCAATGGAAACAGAGCGGCGCAGCCTAAGGGGTAGCGCAGGCCAGGCGCTGGCGGTTCCAGACAATCGCGGGGCACGGAGGCGGGGTCCCCAGTCTCCAGCGCCGCGCCGACGCGCCCCAGCGCGGCGCGCCGACCTCGCGAGGCCGGGGAGAGCGAAGTCACATTCCGGCTCCCAAATAAGGAGTAGGGTTAAGGGAAACCTCAGAGAGCGAACTTCTCCAAACCGACCGACCAACCAGCTCAATGAGTGAAGGGCCTTTTGTGCCCACAGAAAGGAAGGAGGGAGGGAGGATAAGACCACGGTGTCCTCGGCGCCGGGTGAAGCGATCAGAGGCCGTCCTGGACCCAAGCGTGGCCTCAGGGCTGGGTCCCACTCACACCCCAACATGGCAGTCCCCATTAGTCCCCTCGAGTGCCGGCCACTCGCGGGGTGACCGGAAGCTGAACCGGATCCCAGCGCGATCCCGGGCGGCCCAGACTTACCTTCAGGGCGAATTTCTGCTGGGTTCTCTTGTCGAAGATCCGCAGCACCTTCCCGTTGATGCCCAGGCCAAGCACTTGGCTGGTGACCTTGTAGTCGTCGGTGATGGCGTTCTTTCGGATCTGCAGGCCCGACTTGACGTGGAACTGGGGGAACGGCGGCGGCGGCTGGGCCGGGGCGGGCGGCGGCGGGCTTGGGAACGGCGCCGGCGGAGTCTGGCCGGGAGAGCCCGACAGCATGGTGCCCGGCGACTCGCGCGCAGAGGCAGGGGCCGCGGCCGCCCCCTCCTCCCGCTCGGGCCCAGGTCCCCGCCACGCCCCGCCCGGCGGCGAAGTTTGCTCCGGGCTGGAGCCGGCTGCCCCGCCCCGGCCCGGCTCCAGGCTCGGCGGGTCGCGGGGCCCCGTGGGTCCCGCTGTGCGCCACGGGCGCCCACCAGCCCTGCTCCCTCCCCCCCGGAGCGCACGTCTCCGGGGAACGCGGGACGGCGGGGCCCGGCCCGGGGAATCGCCGCGCCGAGAAGTACCAGCCCGGGGGCGGCGGCCGCGTCACAGGCTGCTCGGCGTCCTGGGCTAGTCCTTAAAGGGGAGGATCGAGGGTGGGGCCTGGGGAGGGGGAGGCGTGGGCATGGGGGAGGGGTGGGCCTTAAAGGGGAGGAAGTCCAGTGGCGGGAGAGCGCAGGGACTGCTAGTTAGCAGTCAGAAAGAGAGCACCGAGAAATCCCAGTTCTTAACCGGGGCCAGGCAGAGGGAAAGGCGAGGAGGGCAAAAGAAAAGCAGCTGGGTAATTCAAACAAAATCCACACTTCTCCAGCTGCTTGGATCGAGAAGACAGGTCATCGGAGAATTTGAGGAGGTGTATTTTGAAAGAAACGAATAATTGAAAAGAATCTTCCAACGTGGAGCCTGGAGGTGGGGGGATACCCGGACAGTGCGGGGATCCGGGGGCGGAGGGGGGGCGTTACAGAAACTATTCCTCCTAGGATCCGGTGTCGTGTAATAGTAAGGATTTCCTGAACATACTTGTGAGTTTTACATTTTTTTTTCTCATGGACTTACTGGTTTTCTGTGAGAGAAATATATTGCTGTGTTATCGTGAACAATTTAGTTATTATGCATTTGAATATATTTTTCTGTAAACCCAAAATGACCCAAGATAGGAAAGGCCGCCTGTAATCCTGGCTGTCTGCGGTAGGCTGAGGCAGGAGCTTGACATGTCAGAGGACCAGCCTGAGCAACAAAGGCAGACTCTGCCTGAAAATGCCCATAAACTTCGTGTCTTTCTGGGAGGTACACCTATGCCTTTGCGTTCGGAATTCATTGCTTCACATAGTCTTTTAAAATGTCCCAACAAAATTCTGGAGATGAGACAACGTCCTAAGAAAAGGACACTGGACACGTAGCCCAGGATAAGGCTCATTTGCCATTCTCTGTTTAGATTTCCAGAAGATACTTGTCCCAAGGAAGACAGAGATGAACAGGCAAAGGACTATAGTCCCCCCTCTTGAGATCCAGCAAAACTCACTATGGACTAAGGAGACAACTGGTCCCCTTTCAAGAAGCACTCCCCCTGCCCCCTACTATGCGCAATGCTCCCCCTCATCCCTATGGTGATAATCCTAAACTAGCAGGATAAAAGCAGTAGTAGGGTCAGCAGTGTGGCAGACACAGACCTGGGAATTGAAAGCAAATCAGCCCATTTCATTCTGCAGCTGGATAGATTCCTTCCACATGGAAGACGGGCTAGACAGTTCCCGGTTTCAAAGGCCCTGCATGAGGCTCTGGACCCTTAGGGACAGAGAAAGGAACATGGGGGTGAGGAGGTGGAAGGGGGTCCCATACTGAGTGGCTCAGCTCAGTGTTGCCCCATGTACCCACAGAGGATCTTCAGGACTTCTCTTTGGCATGTGTCAATCACCTGTTTCTTTCCAGGAGCTGGAAAGAGAATGAGTTATTATTCAGAGGCAGCAAGGCACAGTGGGAAACCACAAAATAGAAATGAACAAAAAACAGTTGTCCTAATAAGATGGGAAAGGTATATAAACCAGTGCCAGACATAAAATCTTCCAATTCCCCAGGTAGCATACTGGGCTCCCCAGGAGGAGCCGCTAACAAGGGGCCTTTAGTCAGTGAGCACCCTGAAGGAGGGAGGGATATCTCCAGAGCTGAGATATCCTAGCCAGAGAAGACAATGGGGCCAAAGCTCAGCTGGTCTCTGGAATTCAAGGTCTCACCTAATATAATGAGACTAACATAGCAGCCAATCAAAAGCATACTAACGCCACTGCTTTGCACTTCCCAATCCTATAATCCTTCTGGAAAATTCCCCTATCCCTCGATGAAAGGGGGCCTGCAAGACCCTCAGGTTCTCACCGTTTTGATGAATAGTTGACCCCTGCGTGCTGGTAATGTCTGCAGACTAAACACTCTTTGCCTTTGCATACTATTTGAGTCTGGGGTCTTCCTTCCGCAATTCTTGGACCCTGACACATGCCTTAAGCAAACCACTCTTAGCAGTTCTCTCTGGGAAAGTGAGAAAAACCCTAACATTTCAGTTTATGACTGAGGAAAAATTAAATGTGATGGCATCCATGAGAACTCTTCATACAGCATCAGTTCTCATGAAATATTAAATGCCACCATTCCTCAAGCATTGCTTCTCTGTTCCTTCTGTTCCCATTGCCTAGCGACCCGTTCCTGACACTGAGCAGCCTTCCTATGTAAGGGGAATTCTGGGAAGATGCCTAGATCTGCGGTCTTTAGCAATAATGGATCACAGAGACCCAGTGGAGCATTTCTCCTGCAGTTACAAAGGCCAGATGAAGCTAAAGAGCACACAGGACAGCCAAAACACATATTACACACACATACACACACACACACACACACACACACACACGCACACACACACACATGCACACACACACACACATACACACACACACGCACACACACACACACACACACACACACCAAAAAATAACACTCATGTGAGCACAGCTCCAAAGGACACGGCATCTGACATGGAACAGTATAAATGAGTAACCAATGGATAGCTGGCCAGTAAGATGAACCACAGGAAGACACTGCAAGAGACCCAAAACCTTCCATTTTAACACTGGCTAGCCATGTGACCTTACAAAAGTCCCTTGGCCCCCACATTTCCTTCTTTCCAGTCTAAAAAATAGTAGAGATGACATCTGTTCTGCCCACATTATAAAGATATTATAAGGACAAAATAAAACCCAGAGTCCTGCTTGTCTCACACCAAGCTCTCGGCCATCTGTAAGAGCTACTTAAGCTGTTAAGGATGTGCAAAAGTTGGGGCTGTAGCTCAGAAATAGAGTTTACACTTATCACGTGCAAAGCTGGGGTATGAGCCCCAGAAAAGCATTACAAAGACGTAAGGGATTTATTTACAAAAGAATTAGGATTTATATTGACATGCAAATCAATATAGACTACATGAAGACAATTCAAGAACCACAGTATAGAGAATTGCATCAGTTGCCATCCCAGATTCGTGGCACATGTTGGTTATTAGAGCGTTGGTCTCTGCACTTCTGTTTTTATTAGGTTATAGTTCTTTAGTAATACCATAGGCACCTGTGGAACCACTACCCGAAACATGAACTCAGATATGGACAACAGCGCGGATCTCAAGAGCTGAATCCTCAGACTACCCTCCAGCCCGTCCCTGTGTGTTACCCAAGACAACCATCCCTGCAAGCTCTGTTCGCCTTTCCTGTGCTTTCCTTTTTACAGCTTTAGTTTATGAAGGCACACGTAAAGCCAGATAGAATGGTTTGAACCCGTAATCTCTGTGCTTTGGGGGATGATGCAAGCTCGAGGCCACTCTAGGCTACATGGTGAGTTTAAGGGAAGCCTGGGCTGCATGGCATGACTGTCTCAAACAAACTAAAATCTTAAAGAAATGATGTAATGGATGAAGCTCCAAGGATCTTTTAAAGGAAGAGAAGCAGCTGGGATTACTTTATCAGCAAGATGTGGTTACAGGGGATCTGCCACCATCTCATGGAGCCAACACCAGCGCAGGCAATGACAGGTGGGTGACAGCTCTATACCCAGCCATTGTTCAGGTTTCTCACAACTTGGATTGTCTTGTTTGAGTCTTACAGATGTCTGTAGCTGAAACGGCTCGTTGTTTTGGCCAGCCAACACCATTTTAGTCTCCCACTCTTTGACAGTGGCCGAGATGCCATATTTAGCTAAGTATATACCTGTCTAAATACAAACTTGACCTCCTAATTTCTCTGAGTCTGTTACAGCCGGTTGCTATGCAAGGTTTAAGTTCTACACTGTGACCTACAAATGAAAGTGATATAAAGGGAAATGTGTTTCCTCTGGGGTTAGAACATCCCATCTTGGAGGAGCACTCCATAAGATGTGGGATGTTAAAATGAGCGTGAAACCAGAGGATGTTTTAAGGGGAAGTGAGACATTCTGTCACAGAGAAGCTCTTTAACACCAGCAGTAAACAAGTTAAAGGCTTCAAGAAGTCCCTGAAACTCCAATACACTAGATCCCCCCCTTCCCCAAACATGCATAGGTGTAAAGACTGTAGAGAGACACTATCAGAGAAGCTAAGTTGCCTAAAACAGGCTCAGAACAGCCAAGCTATTTGGAAGAAACAGAGACCAGCCCAGATGCCTGGAAGGGACTGGCCCAGCTGAACTGCCAGAAAAGGATGCTCTCCAGTATACTGGGCTACTTGCAAGTTAATAACTGAACTCTGTGTTTCCAGTTTTCATGAGGTACCACCCATTCTGGGATGATCTTTGGTGATGCGGCTTTCTCTGAGTCATTTCTGTCCCTGAGGTAATCCCTTGCCCATATTTCTGTAACACCACTGAAACTCATTGATTATCCAACTTGTGCTTTGGTGGTACCCTTACTTTGGTCTGTCATTGGTTCCCTGTTCGCAGTGAACAGAGGTTTGTGTGTCGCCCCAAGAACAGTGTCATGAAACCCCACTCCTCTTTTTCCTGTTGACTAAAATGAAAGTCTCTAGAAGTTGGGCAGCCCTCTTGGATCATGGAAATAAAGGCTTAGTTTGAGGGTGACAGATAAAATGACAAAGAACTCTGTGTCCTAATGAACATAGATCAATAATTTGAGTTTTAAAATACTTACATAGATCTGTATATAGACAACAAATAAATGCTCTTCTTTTTTTAATTTTGTTGCTATTTCTTTTTTTTTATTTCTTTTTTTTTCAAATACATTTTTTAAGGTTGTAATTAAGTATTTGTGGGTACATATACATACACATATGTATATATGTAACAATAATATAGGAAAAGAGGCTATTAATTTGAGGGGATAGGAGAGAGACTAGGAGGGGCTGTAGGGAGGAAAGGAGGATGTGATACAGTTCTATTTTAATTAAAATATATTCTTTTTTGTTGTTGTTGAACTTCACACAGTCTGTGAGTTGTTTCTGGGGTGTTCAGAGCTTTCTGGGGTTAGTATCCCATTATCAGTGACTGCATATTATGTCTGTTCTTTTGTGACTGGGTTATCTCACTCAGGATGATATTCTCTAGATGCATCCATTTTCTTAAGAATTTCGTTAAGTCATTGTTTCTGATGGCTGAGTAGTACTCCATTGTGTAAATGTACCACAATTTTTGTATCCATTCATCTACTGAAGGACATCTGGGTTCTTTCCAGCTTCTGGCTATTATAAATAGAGCTGCAATGAACATTGTGGTGCATGTATCTTTGTTGTATGTTGGAGCGTCTCTGGGGTAAATGCCCAGAAGTGGAATAACTGGGTCTTCAGGTAGTACTATGTGCATTTTTCTGAGGAACTGCCAGACTGATTTCCAGAGTGGTTGTATCAGTTTACAACCCCACCAGCAGTGGGGAAGTGTTCCTCTTTCTCCACATCCTCGCCAGCATCTGCTGTCATCTGAGTTTTGGCCAATCTGACTGGTGTGAGGTGGAATCTCAGGGTTGTTTTGATTTGCATTTTCCTGATGGCTAAGGATGTTGAGCACAATGCTCTTCTTCTTGAGCACCTAGTGTTCTAGGTTTTCTGTTACAGCAAGCGTTACCCTATAACCCAGCCCTATGTAATATGTGTTGTTATTCACAAATATCTATTACATAAATGAGAAAAGTGAGCTCTAGGGAAATGACTTTGTTGGGGTTGCTCTTCCAGCCAAGGGCAGAGCCAAGGCTTTCTGACCCACAGCCCAAGCTTATGACTCCTATAGAAATCCTGAGTAGACATATTCCCACATGTCCCTCTTGAGAGCTTTTTGGAGCTTCCAGCAAGAAAGCACTACTGTGTATCACTATCCAAAGAGCACCTTCCCCTAGAGAGGCACAGTGCACTTTTTGATAGAAAATACAGCCTTAGAGAGACTCAGCTCTGGTGATAAATACCAAGATGTCATAGGCAGATGGCCCTCATGTCCCTACACAAATTGTCAGTTTGTAAGTCTAAGGTCCTCCCATTCCTAAGCAAGAATATTCTAAAGAAGTATTGGCTAGCACCTCATTCTTTATCCACTTTAAATCTCATGGACTTCTTCCCATCTTGGCCTGTTATGTTTTTATAGCATAGGTCAATGTAGCCAGGCAGCAGTGGCAAACACCTTTAATCCCAACACTCAATCTCTGAGTTCGAGGCCAGCCTGGTATCTTTTCTCCAAACGTCCCTAACCCTCAATTCAAACCGCCAAGGAGCAAACGTTTCCCGAGTTGTCTGACGTGGTGTGGTGTGGTGGATGATGCACGGTGGACTGCTATGGAGGTCCGTTTCTCAGAATCTTGAGAGAGCTTCTCCGGGCAAGACTGGCTGAAAGACAGGTGCACACAGATGAAGAAGTGGCTCTGTGTCTGTGTCTGTCATGGCTGACAGATCAGTGCTCCAGAGACTCATGCTTGCAAAGGACCATGACTCGATGCCCAAAGGAACCAAGCTGTCTTCAGGCCCTAGGACTAAATTTCATAGATAAACTGAGAAAATGTCCTAAGCAGATCAATGACATAGATGAGAATCGTTCGGAACAGAAACGTCTGACCCAGAAAGCGACTTCAAAATAGTAGTTTCTGTGGTTCCCATCCTCCCTTCCATTTTACAGAAAGAAACTCCCTAAAACAAGTGCTGCTGGCAATGACTTCCGACTTCCAGAGACCCTCCTAGGGAAGGAAATGCTGTGCTCCCCCACAGGAACCCTTGTCTGCACCCCATTCTTGAAGCCGCAGTGAGGAACAGCTGGAGCAGCTGTGAGGAGTGGGAATGGAAAGAGAAAGAGGAACCTGCCAAAGAGGAATAGAAACCTCACCTCTGCAAGTCAACAGACACACCAGGCCAGCCTAATGGCCCTTAAGTCCAAATCCCACCACTGGGCTGCCAAGTGTCAGGAAGAGAGGGGAATATCCACTTACATTCCAGAAGACCCAGCCCAGGTTCCCGTATGAAGGGTTCTGCCCCCTGTTTATCTCGTAGCCTGCATACCGCTTGCTGCTCAGTGACTATACAGTGTGAAGAATGCAGGGGGGGGGGAGTGGGGGAGGGCAAAGAAGAAGGAACTTGCCATCCAGGAATAGAACTAGGGCAGTCAATGAGAAGGGTTGGTGGGTCCTTTCCTGGTGACTGGGTGGTGCCTGGTAAGCAGACAGGCATGAAGGGAAGGTGAGGGTGCGTGTGAAAGGGTTCCTTAAGGAAAGAATGGTGAACAGCCACACTAAAGGACATAAGTTTGAAGCGGCCAAATATGGAGGAGGAGTTAAATCCAGGAGCTCAGATTCCAGTCACACCTCGATGTTGCCTTGTATGGTGAAGAGATGTTATCCCCTTGATTCAGTACAAGAGCGACATCTTGAACTGTTCTTGGCATGTAGTGGTTGGCTTCTGTCTGAACTGTTATATGACAGATACTTTCGTAAGAATCCTCTCATTCTGCTGGGGATGTAGCTCAGTGACAGAACATGCACACACACACACACACACACACACACATACACACACACACCACCTGTAATTTTAGCCCTTAGGAGGACATGGCAGGAAGATTGCTACATATTTGAGGCTATCCTGGGCTACATGAGTTCCAGGAAAGCATTGGCTACAACGTAAGACCCTGTCTCAACAATGAAAAAAAAAAAAAAAACATTTTAGTCTACCTTCTCAGCTACACTCTAAAACAATACCTATTTATGTTACACTCACTGCTGAAAACACTGTCACTCAATAAACTGGCAACCAGCTTGGCTCTTGAACTGTCCCTCCTGTGTTAGAGAATTGTGGGAGGAGTTGGGCCTTGAGGAGGCGGAGCCTAATGGGAAGAGTTGGGTCATTGGAGGTGTTGCTTTCAGAGGGATTGTGAGCTGCTGGTCTTCCTTCCTCTTTCCTTCTGGAAGTGAATGGGCCTTTGCTGTGTATGTGCTCCTGCCTTATCAAGAGACCCCAAAGCAACAGACCCAACTACGAAGGCTTAAAACCACAAAACTATGAGCCAAAGTAAATTTTTCCCCTTTTTACACCATCTTGGGTATTTTGTTACAGTGGAGGGACAGTAACTAATATACCATCATAAAATCATCAACCAACCAACCAAGGACCAAAATCCCAATCCTCTCTGTGTCAGCCTGTGTCAGAACCCATGATCCTAAATGCTCAAGAAGGTGGTGCAGTCTCCTTAACATCTGCAAACCTCTTGGTGACTCAAGGAAGGGAAACACAGTCTGGAGCTGGAAACTCAGTTCCCAGAGGCCATCTATGACAGTGTTAAAGGTAAAGAAGAGAGTCAGGAAGCAATAATGAATATGAACTTAAAGAGTTTTTGAGCTTGTTAGAAAGGACCTACTATAAGAGGCACATATGAGACAGACAGACAGACAGACAGACAGACAGACAGACAGATCACATATCTTTATCTGAAATGCTTGGGGCTCACTAGTTGAGCATGCCTAATTCCAAGATCCAAATGTTCCAAACTCTAAAATCTCAGAATATTCAAAAAGTCTTGGGTTTCCAGATTAGGGCTATTGGATCTATACTGTGTGTTATTTTGGTTTTGACATCTGTGACAAACAGAGCCAGGGTCCTCTCCCACAAACATTCCCCAATGAAATCGACATCTGAGGGTCTGATCCAGCCCCTCATCCCAAGACCACATCTGCACATCCACACAAGCGAATGACTTAACAAACCAAGTTCTCAGCCCACCTGGTGCTTTATTGCTTTATTGCTTCATGAAGGGACTCTTCTTTGTGGTAGCTCTTGTCACAGACAAGTCCAGCATTCCTATAAAGACATTCAGTGATTCGTGCAGCCTCCTGCCATTGGGATATGTCACAGATGCAAGGAACAGCAGATGGTCATGAAAGGGCACATAGTTTTAGCCTGATAGTTACATCTTTGTCCCCTAGACTCCATGATCCCTTTCAAAGCAACCAATGTTGACTGAGCACCAGTTAGGACCAAGTGTTGTGCTGATCACCAGAGTACCCAAGACCTGTGCACTTGTCATGAAATAGAGAAGCCAGAAGACTCTCAATACCCTAAGAGGGTGTGTATGTGCACATGCATGAGTGTGTGCACTTACACACATACACACACATATACACACATACACACACATACACACACGTATACACACATACACACACATACACATACATACATACACACACATACACACACACACACACTAGCAGAAGGGAGAGGGAGAATAAAACACAATGTAAAATTCAATGTGTGTTTAATATGTTTAGTATGTAAGTGTTCATGTGTGTGCGGGTGTGCATGCACATGTGTACATGTGTGTGGAGGTCAAAGGTCATCAAATGTTGTTTTTGATGTTTTGAGGTCATCACCTCAGTTGTTCTCCACCTTGCTTTTTGAGACCAGTATTCTAGCCAGGACTTTTCTAGCCAGTTGCTCCGATGCAAATCATGTTACAGTGTCTGTCATAGAGGGAAGTCAGGGCAGGAGCTCAAGGCAGGAACCTGGAAGCAGGAATCAGAGAATGCTGCTGACTGGCTTGCTGTCTCTGGCTGTGCTCAGCCACTCTCCCACACAACCCAGGACCCCTTTCCCAGAGGTGACTGGGAAAAGTGGGCTGGGCCCTCCCATCTCATCAGTCAAGCATTTCCCCAAAACATGACCCGCAGGCCACTCTCAGATGGGCAATCTGTCATCTGATTCATCTAGCTTGCGTCAAGTTGACAACCACCACAACAAAAACCAACCAGGACACAAGGCCTCTCAGTGAAACCAGAGCTTACCAATGTATTTAGGCTGACTGACTCATCTTTTTTCTAAGGCAGGTACTGGGGATCTGAACTCGGGGCTTCATGGTTTTGTGGCAAGTTCTTTGCCAGCTGAGCTATGTCCCTAGCCTTTAAGATTTGCTGTTTTAGCTGTTTTAGAGTGCACAGTGCTGTGACATTCAGTGTGCCCACGCTGCTGTGACACTATTCTTGCCCTCCATGTGTTCCTATGTTTTTGCTTTTGTTTCAGAACTGAAGTTTTATACCTGTTAAACAGTAGCTCCCTCTCACCCCTCCACATGCATGGAACACAGTGGTAACAAAGAGGACACGGAGTCTCCAAGGTGCTGACACTGGCCTATGCACTCCAAGTATAAAGGTAACAGAAGGCACAGATAAGCTGCTCCTGTGACCCTTAAGGTCTACAGAAGCCCCTTCTAGCCATTACATGACAAAGTCATAGCCTCTTCCTAGGCTGCAAAGACCACGGGCTCACCTTCCTCCTTCCTGGACCGCTCCACACAGCATGCCCCTCTTTACAGTACTGATTACAGACACTGGGAAATTCTCAAACCAAATCAGCCTTCAGCAGTCCTTGCCAAAGCTAAAGACTGGTCATCTCTCTAGTGTGGTGTCTCACAGTAGAACTTCAAGTATAGGAAACCACAGAACTCTCCTGCTCTTCCTCCTCTTCCTCCTCCTTCTCCTCCTCCTCCTTCTTCCCTCTCTCTCTCTCTCTCTCAACTCTTTGATAGATTCTTATGGTTCAAAAGTCCAAAAGGATCTACCTTAATCTCAGGGGAGCTGAAACTATACTTATAAGTCACCTATTTCAGAAGAAAACCCAGCCTCTTGAATCAGCCAGCATTGGCTACCTATGGGCCTAAGGGCAGGTTGTCCTTCCAGGACCATGACTCAGGGTGAGCTCCTGGGACCATGAAGCCCTCCCAGTCTCAGCGAGAAAGGTGTTCCTCAGAATTCTCCCTCATGCAGGAACAAGAACAGAAGGAGCAACCCAGGGTAGGAAGTGAATGTGTGAGCGGGGAGGAAGGTAAGAAAGCAGACTCTAGAAGAGGCAATTAAGGGACTGAAGTAGCAGAATAAACTCCATTTTGTTTAAGACTCCATTCTAAGTTAACTTGCCCTTAGAGAGACATGGCCAATGAAGAGTCAATAAGACAGAAAGAAAGAAAGAAAGAGAGAGAGAGAGAGAGAGAGAGAGAGAGAGAGAGAGAGAGAGAGAGAGAGAGAAAAGGAAAAAAAAAAACAGGACAGATTCCATCTTGTCCTCCAAACTCTATTTTAAGCTGTTGTCCTTGGAGAAAGCTACGGTCTAGAAATCTTCTGTCCTTGAAGTGATACAGCCCCACCCTTGGGCTCTGAAAAAGAGACCAACATTCTTTTACCCTCTCATGTAATGCCAAGGCTTAGAAACCCCCGCTTGCGGGTTTTTCTCCTTTATAAACCCCTTTCATCTAGAGCTGGGGGTCACTCTCCTTCCTCTTCCATCAGGAAGGTTGGTGGCCCAAGCTCGAGCTTCAATAAAGACTCTCATGCTCTTGCATTGGATTTGGGGGTCCCTGGTGGTCTCTTGGGGGGTCTCGTGAACTGGGAGTAACAAAGAGGTACAGAGGACCATCAGTCTGGCTGTTCATTTGCATCTGAAGATCCTATTGCTAGACAGGCCCTCTAACTCAGCCAAGAAAACCTGGGGGTGGGGGTAGAGCGTGGGGAGGGGGACCAGGCCCGTGGGCAGCCTCTCCCTTGGGCCCTCCCGAGGTAGGTCGGGAGTACACAGAGGTGTTTCTTCATTTCCCCGTGTGGTCACCGCCGCCTGGACCAGTGTGCCCACTCACATCACTGCTCAGGAATCTGCGTCTTGTTTACTTAACACAACAGCGTTCCTCCAGCTTCCCGGAGCTTATGGGAGAGCCTGGGGCCTGGGAAGGGAAACCTGCACAGGAGAACTGCTGACTACACGCAGTGAGCTCCTCAGCTCCAGCCCAGCCAAGGCCTCCTTCACCAAGATGGAGAGTCTGGGGAGATCTTAGGTTTCCCTGGCCTTCCTTGAGACCAAGATACCTGAAGCCCAAATCCTCAGAATTTGGGGATGGGGTGGGGGGATTGGATGACACACTACCTATCTTATGCTCTGTTTTCTGTCAAGAAATGACTGGGTATTAAAAAACACAGGCCACTGGTGGAATAATCAGGCAGAAAGAACAAGGCCCTAGATCTCATTCCCGACACAAGCAGAAGCCTGGGGAAGTAGAATCAACCTGAGATTCGTGCTATGGCAACTTTGTATCATGCCACAAAATAGGGCTCTTGTACTTTTACTGAATGGATGGTTCGGAGGATGATTGATGGCAGACAGAAAAAAAAAAAAAAAGACACAGATTTAGAAGGTCAGGATAATAGATCCTGTTTAGTGAGTAATTCCTGTGATCTGTCATGACTGTGTTTCCGAGCACTGACTCAGTCCAATGCCCCAGAAACAGTCACAAAGTAGGTGTCACCTATAGCTTTCCAGTGGCCCAGATGAAGAAACGTGGGCCCAGTGAATCTCTACAGATGGCTTCTCTGGACTCCTGGTCTAGGCTCAGAAAAAAATATAGTAGAAAGAATAAGACTGCCATTTTCCTCGGGTGTCCCACTGTACCAAGTCACCTGCCCCACGTGGGCTGTCACCTTCCATTCTAGGATTGTTTTGCCCTGCCATGCTTCCTCGTGTCATTGTAGTAAGAACACTTAACATGAGATCTACTCTCTTAACACACTTTGAAGTTTACTACAGTACCTAATTGTTGACTACAGACTCCACTGTACAGAAGATCCCTACAATGTGTTTATATTGGTCTCCTGAAACTTTATGCCCACTCTGGTCTAACTTCTTTTTCTTTTCTCCCACCATCAATCCCTGGAAATCACCATCAAAATCTCTTGCCCTTGGAATTTGACTCTCTCAGATACCTCCCATAAGTGAAAGCTGCAGAATTTATCTTCCCCCAGCCCCACCTCAGCCCCTCTTTTCTTTTTTGTTTTGGTTTTTGGTCTTTTGGTTTGTTTTTTTGTTTGTTTGTTTGTTTGTTTTTTGTTTGTTTTTTTTGTTTTTTGTTTTTTTTTTTTTTTTTGTTATACTTGATGCCCTCAAGCTCTACCTATGCTGGTATGAGTTGCAAATTCCCCTTTTAAGAAAAGAACTGATGTATAGTCCTTAGCTGTACTGGCCAGTTTCCCTGTCTTGTGTGTTTATTTTTGTCAAGCTACAGTCATCAGAAAGGAAGGAATCTCAACTGAGAAAATGTCTCCATAGGATCAGCCTGTAGTCAGGCTTCCTGAAGCATTTTCTTGACTAAGATTGATGTGAGAGGGCCCTGCCCAGTGTGGTGATGCCATTCCTGGCCCCTTGGTCCTGGGTACTATAAGAAAGCAGGCTGAGCAAGCCATGGAGAGCAAGTCAGCAAGCAGCACTCATCCACAGCCTCTGCTTCAGTTCCTGCCTCCAGGTTCCTGCCTTAAGTGCCTTCCCTGGCTCCCCTCAATGATGGTCTGTGATATCAATGTTTAAAGCTAAATAAACTTCTTTCCCAAATTGCTTTTGGTCATGGTATTTTATCAAAGCAATCGAAATCCTAACTAAGACACTATCCTATGTACAAACCGCTTTCTTTAAATGTTGTTTATTAGATCACGTACATTTTGGTTGTTGCAACACCTAGGCTATCATTAATGCTGCTGTCATAGACACAAGACTGTGATTATAAACCACGGATGCTGGGTGATTACACTGGCTCAGATGTTCTATTTTCTGACTATCATTTATCTGAAATCTATTCCTAAAAAAGATAAAAGATAAGAACAATCACTTAAGCAGATGGAGTGTCAGGCCCGGAGAAAGCACAGCCCCCTGAAGGGAGAGGGAAAAAGGCCCAGGTAGGCCTAAGGAATAGGTCTGCTGTGGGAATACAAGAATAGTAGGTGGTTCAGTCCTGACCTAGGTAGGAAAGGTATGTGCCTGGATACCAATCAGTCATGTGATTAATCATGGACTTCTCTTGATAGCCACAAGAAGCTCTCTAGGAAATGCGACAGGAGGTAGCAAAGTGCCCCAAAGCTATCACATGAAGGAGGAAGGAAGGGTATTAGGATAATAGTGGATGAACACAGAATGTTCTGAAAACTGTGTGATTAAAGATAATCCCATGACACCTCACACCCCAACACTGAAAGTTGCTGCAGCCCATGGTTGGACTACAATTTTCTTTGGCTGGTTTTTTTGCCTTTAGGTTCAGTTGGGGAGACAGGAGCAGGCATTTATCAGTGGGCAGTTTCATTTCCTGTTTTCTCAAACTGAAAGCATAGTCATCATAACCCCTGCCTTGTGTTTACCTGAGGCCTTTCAGAAGTATACTCCATGGAAGAAGAAGGGAGTTAATCCAAGCTGAAGGCAGCAGCTTAGCAATGTAAATGCTTAAACTCACTTCTTCAAAAGCAATCCTCTAAAGGAGATGGTAGCTCCCGGAATGACTATTCCCACCAGAGGCATTTGTAAATCCCTCCTAAGCACCTCTGAAAAGAAATCCTTCCCTAAACCTTTTCATCCTCCTGTTGGCCCCTGACCAAGGTGGTTTTTGTGACTGAAGGTGCAGAAGCTCCAGCTAACTTCCCAAAGTGGCACACCGGCTCAGAAAGGAGAGCTACAAACAAGAAGGGAGTTTCCAGCTCTGTGGGGGAACTTACAGTGTTGTAAGGGAAAACCACATCTATTTCTGTCAAGAAAAAAAATGTGATCGTTAGTGACGAGCTATCCACCAAAAGACGGTTTCCCTTCCTGCCCACCTCTGAGGGATCTGAGGCGATGTGGAAGGACGGAACCAAGTGGCTTAAGGGTCCTTTGAAATGAATAAAAATAAGCGTGTACAGATGTTTTTTTTTTTTTTAAGAAAAAAAAAAAAAGTAGAACCAACAAAGAGAGCTTCTAATTGAGTTGAGAAACAAAAGCCAAATAAACATTCCTCACACTTAAAGATGCAACCACACAGATACTTTGAAGCGTTCTCCAGTTGCACAAAGGAAGCGGGGAGGATGTGATAATTACACATTTATTTATTGTGTAATTATTATTGTTAGTTTTTTTTTTTTTTTTTTTTTTTTTTTTTTTTTTTGCTTCAAAGGATAGTCAAAAGCCTGAGGCTGGTTGGTGGGTGGCTGGTGGAAAATCTGAAAGTAGAAAAGTTTGCTATAACCCATGAATTTGGCCTCGTATTGTCAGGGTTGGATCAGTGCAAGGAGGGAATCATGGCTGTGACACTGAATTCTCTTGTTGTATTCACTACACACCAGATACGGTTTTAAGTACTTCCTGGGCATTAATTCACTGGGCAGCACTGAGATAGACTATGCTAAAGTGATAGTGTTGGTCCGATCCGGTCCTTTGTACGCTCATGCCTTATTGTCTTAGCATCTCTGAGTGTGTGCAAAGACTGGGTTCCTTAGTCCCTCCTTTTGCTTAGAAGCAGTTACCACTGCAAAATGAAAATGCACCCTGATGGTGGTTGTTTTCTGAAAAAGTAGTCAGGGCCACTGGAGCGTGTCTCTCTCTCTCTCTGTGTGTGTGTGTGTGTGTGTGTGTGTGTGTGTGTGTGTGTGTGAGTGTCTGTCTCTCTCTGTGTGTCTGTGTGTCTGAGTGTGTCTGTGTGTGTGCTGCTGTTTAGTTCAGGTTTCTAGGCTAACCTTGAATTCTATGACCATCACTCATTCAAATAATCTTAAAGCTGGTCCTAGTAGTAAGGGCCTTTAGTCCCAGTTAGTCTGACTAAAACGGGGGTATTGGAAGTTCAAGACCTGCCTGAGCTAGAGAGAGAGTTCAAGGCCAATCTAGACAACTTAGTGATACCCTTTCCTAAACTGACAAGTAAAAGGGATGGGGTCTGTCTCCGAAGCGCAGTGCTTGCCCGACGTGTGAAGCTCTAGGTTTAATCTCCAGTATTGCAAAAATAAACAAAAGACTAATCATGACTATGACTATTTAAATAAACTAGTGACTTTCAATGGTGGTAAAGACTAGAGAAGTCTTCTTTCTCTCTGCATCTCTCTGTCTCTCTGTCTCTCTCTGTCTCTCTCTCTCTCTCTCTCTCTCTTAGGCAAAGCAAACCTCCTAACCAAGAAACACCCATTGACTCTCCAAACAGTTTTTTTGGCAATGTTACCACACTTACTGATCTACTAGCTTTGCTCCCTGGTATTTCCAGTTTGCCTATTTTGACATTAGCATGAACAAGACTCCAGATGACATTCTTTCCCCTGGAACTTACACATACTTTCCTCTGGAATTTGGCAAGCTGTAGTTCCGGAAGTACTAATGGGAAAGGGATTTGCAAGGGAGCTATTGCATAAGTCCCCAGCAGGGGCACAGGGGGTGTCTGAAGGTAACTGCTGGTGACTGCTAAGGAAGTACCTGGTCTGCAGAAATGGTTACTTAGGAGGGAAGAGACAGGTAATGTAACCAAGAAAAGCTCAAATACAATGAGTTTCATGATCAGACTGGAAAATGGGGTGTGTGGGGGGAGGGTGTAAAAGCAAGAAGTCTAATTATCTAGTTAATGTAATAATTGAAAGGCAGGAAAAGGAAGGAATTGGCAACCAGGTAGAAAAGAGGACAGGATACCAGAGGCTGGGATAGAATCTGTTGCCAACTGATTAGGCCTGGAGTGAGAAGAAACAATTTCCCAATAGCACTTGCTTCAGCGTTCTGAAAAGGTTACTGGCACCCTGAACTTGCTTTAAAAATAACCTGAGTAAAGCCATGCAGCAGTGGTGCAGGCCTTTAACCCCAGCATCCCCATGGGGAGATAGAGGCAGGTGGATCTCTGTAAGTTCGAAGCCAGCCTGGTCTATATATACCAGGGCTACACAGAGAAATGGTGTCTCCACAAAAAGAAAAAAGAAGAAGAAGAAGAAGAAGAAGAAGAAGAAGAAGAAGAAGAAGAAGAAGAAGAAGAAGAAGAAGAAAAAGAAGAAGAAGAAGAAGAAAAAGAAAGAAAGAAAGAAAGGAAGGAAGGAAGGAAGGAAGAAAGAAAGAAAGAAAAGGAAACAAACAAAAGAAAAAAGAAACCTGAGCAACTTTGGGTCCAGGCTTTGCTGACCTCCCTGCCTCAGGATGCATGCTGCTAAGAAGCAAACACAAACTGAAGGAGAGTAGTCTCAGATTGGCAGCAGCCCAACCAAGTCCTCAAGAACCTTCTGGAATCTAGAGCTTAAGATCCACAATGGACTTGATCTCCGTGTCCACTCAGTCATTGTCTCATCTTTAAGGGGACCCCAGCAGCTCCAAGCTTTGTATTTTTGAGACCTAGATCAGTAAAGAAAGAAAGGAAGCTGGGGTGAAATGGGGGGGGGGGGAATCTGTTTGTGAGAAGTTAGACAGGTTCTCATATAGCCCAGGTTAGTCCACGAACCTCAGATAGCCCAGGTTGGCCTATGAACGTCTGATTTTCTTTTCTCCCAGGCCTGGGATTAAAGGTATGTGCCACCACATCCCATTACTATTAAAACTGACAGCGAAACCTTCTTTTAGATTCCCAACCCCAGGCTATTAGTGAAAGAAACATATTTTTTAAGCTACCCATTCATGCTCCCCCTACATCTCACTGGCCCGCCTGGGTCCATGCTTCTGCCTGTCTTGCTCTCCTCAGCTCCGTTCACCTTGTGGGTTTGCAGCTGCCTGGTCTCACACTTGACAGCAACCCTTCTCTCTCAGAACTCTCACCTCCCTTGCCTATTGGTTCTGGATTTTGCTTCCAGAATCCCCCAGCCCACTTCTTAGTTTTCTCCAACTTCTCTCCTCACTTACTGCTGGACTCTAACATGTTCTTCCGGCTCCTCCCCCTCCCCGCTTTGGTTAAACATTTTGTTCTAATTCCCAAGTTTCTGCTCCTGATAATCCACCTACCCCCAAATTTATAAGCACAACTCAAATGATCCTCTTGATAGGACTTGTGTCCTGGAGTATGCTCAGACACTTTGACCCAACATTCTCTCTCTCTCTCTCTCTCTCTCTCTCTCTCTCTCTCTCTCTCTGCCTTTAGGAGAAAATATAATCTCCCATCTGACCACCACAGGCTGAAGCAGCCAGGCAGTCTTTTTTAAGTCAGCCAGTTGCTAATTCCATTGCTCTGCTCAGGCACCCACCAGCTTCCAAATGAATTGTTGGCCCTCCCAATATGCTTTTGGCTTTTCTCTTCCCAATCCTTTCTCACAATAATTTGATTGGTAATCTGATCACATCATGCTAAGGTTTAAAAGAGAAATGAGCCAAGCTCCCTAGTGTCTCATATCTCCTGAGATCTAAAGTCATGTGCAGGAGAGACCTCAGAAAGGATGAATGGGAACCTAGTGTTAGCTAGGACTATTATAAAACGCTAAAAGTTCTTATGCAACATGGTGGATAATAAGCCCATATTCCTAAACCCACATTGCCCCAGAGCTCCTTGAATTCACACAGTACTCATGGAGATCTAACTAAAATGAGAATGTGTCACCTTCCAGTGGACTTTAGCTCTTCCAAGGACCTCACATGTTGGGGTTATACCCCCTTGGCATACATCTTATCTGAAAATTTGGAGGTGAAAATAAATGGTCAAGTAACTGGGATGGAAGGGTAAGTGAAAGGCGCACCACTCAGGGAGGGCTGATAGGTCCTTTCAAACCTCAGTGCTCTGGGCTGGGGAGCAGGCTCAGCAGGTAAAGGAAAATGCATCCAGCCTGATATCTGAGTTCAACCCCTAAGATCACGTGGGGAGAACTGACTCCCATGTACACTATGACTCATCTCCTCCCTCAGCAAACTAAATATTCATAACATATTAAAAATGTTAGGAACTGAAGAGATGGCTCAGTGGTTAAGGGCACTGACTGCTCTTCCAGAGGTCCTGAGATCAATTCCCAGCAACACATGGTGACTCACAACCATCTCTAAATGGATCTGATTCCCAATTCTGAAAACAGAGCACTTGTGTATATAGAATACACGAATAAACAATTTTTTTAAAAGCATAAGATGCCCATATGAGTATCACGTCTTTTGTCCCTTTCTTGGGTCTGGAGACAGTTAGATGTGGTAGTTTTAGTTTAGGACGTAAGAGAAGCAGTCATGCCAGTGACTGGGTAGGAGGCAGGGGAATTAGAATATACCAATGGACAAACCACAACCCCATCTAGCAGAAAAGAAACCTCTTTTTTTTCATATTTAATCAACATAAAATGAGGTCAGGGCTCAGAAACTGGGGAACAGTCTGGTTCTTAGGAACAGGTGCCCTAGAAAAGCAGCCAATAGGAAATGGAACTAAGCTGTCTCTGATATTCTCAGAGAGAGGGAGGGAGGGAGGGAGGGAGAGAAGGAGGGAGGATGAGCTTGTACTAATGAGTCTCCTGCTCTAAGGTAAAGGATCTCTGTGCCAAAGGTGTCCCTATCTGTGACTTAACCCAAACAACAAAACAAGCCATGTGATTAATGAGGGCCAACATCAGCATTTGAACCCAAATCTCTTTGGCCCCGAGTGCATGCCCCTGGCATCTCTTTATGGCCAAGAACAGCGAGTCCCTCTTCCCAGGAACAGGTCTCTACTTGTACAGACAAATGCACTCCTTCCTATGGAATAGCCAATTTCTGTCTGTCCCAGAGCTGGCGGATTGACTGTGGTTCTGCTTTGGTATAGACCCCTACAGACTTTAGTGATTGCAGGACAGTGAAGAAGCCACAGCTTTGTCTGTTGTTAGGATCTGGAGAAGCCTAGAGTGTGGTGTGGTAGCCACCAATTGTCTGCCAAAGCCACCAAGAAATTACAGTGTGACTTCAGCAGTTTCTCATATGGTCTTAAGCTGAAGACCAGACTTGTACGGTCTCTGTAGGGAATGAAGGAAAGTTCTAGAGACAGAGCATGTTGATAGCTAACTCTCTAAATATACTTAGTGGCACAGAGCTGTGCACGCTAAAATAGTGCAGTGATAAAGTTCATGTTATGTGCTTTGCTATAGCAAAAAAAATGTTGGGAGTAATCTCAAAATTAACTTTAAAATGGTTATTATACTTGTATCTATTTATTGTGTGTGCGCGTACAAATATGCACATGCAGAAGCCATACATGCATGTACACAAACCACATGACACATGTGCAGTTAGAAAACAGCTTTCTGGGATCTATTCTCTCCTTCCATCCCATGGATGATGGGATCAGACTCAGGTTGCCAGGCGTGGCCACTGTGCCTTTACTGACCAGCCATCTCAACACCTTGTGGTTCAAAACTTGTAATATACCATGCAGCAGCATTGTTTCCAAATATATGCCCATTGGGGCGGGGGTGAGTTGAGGGTGGGGGGGTGTGGAATGGAAGGTGGGGGAGGGGACCCTAAGAAAAAGGAGAGAGGAGAGCAGGGGAGATAAAGAGGGACGAAGGGGGAAGGAAGGGAAAGAGGAAAGGAGGAGAAGGGAGGGAAGGTATGGGAGGGCAGGGAAAGGAAGGAGCAGTGGGGAAGAGGGGGAGAAGAAGGAGAGGAAGGATGAGAAGGGAAGGGGGAGGGAACAAAACGGAAGGAGGGGCATGAGGGAAGGAAAGGAGTGAGGAGGGAAACCAGGGGGGGGGGGGAGCAGAGAGGAGGACTCTTTGCTATTCTTGGTGCCTGAAAGCAATAGCTAGACCTTGGCCTGCAAGCTCAAAAACAGAGGAAACTCAGCCATAGTCAGTGTCTACTGAAAGGAGACCAAGAATTGGTTCCCATCCACAGCACCCGCTGTCTGGCAGATAATCGTGTCTAGTGAGAAGTCTAAGGACAAACCTCCAGGATAAGGATGGCTCCATGATAGTAAGAACCATGAGAAATGGGCACAGGCACCTCGGAGTGTCTCCACAGCTTCCGCGCCCCAATCCCAGGCTTCTCTGTCCTTTCCTGACAGCCAACCTTGGACAGCTAGTAAAGTAACGCCATGATCAGGCTGAAAGGAGTCTGGCACCCAGGAGGAGCGTGGAGTACAGGACCAGGCGTGAATGCCTATGATGTTGGCTTTGAGCAGGGAAGACCAGTTCCCTGAGGTCAGGATCAGAAGCAGAGCTGGCTGTCTGGTCAATATTCTTCCTCCCCGCCTCCCTGGGGACGTGGACATGGAGTCTGGCAATTCTTAAGGTTACAGCTGAGCTGCACGAAGGTGTTACAAAAGGCCGTCTCTTCTCCTTGGAGAAGAGCCAAAAGGAAAAGTGACACACACAGACTTCTCCCTGGAGCCACTGAAGTCATAGCTCTCTTGAGCCTACAAAATGAGAAAGATGCCCTCAGCAGGGACTACCCCGCATTTGGGGGTGGGGGGGGCGGGGGGGGAGAAAGAATGGAGGGAAAGTAAGAAAGAGTTGAAATTGACCCTTAACTCACACATCAGGCTCATACTCGTTTGTCTGGAATTTTGGGAACAAACTCGCATAGAGAACGGCTAAATAAACTAATGACGTGCGTCTGATAAGTTTATCCCTGTGTGCACCACCAGGGGGAGCAGTTGTTCCACATCGCTGGTCTTTCCATGCACTGTGAAGCCGCTGGTTAAGGGCATAGAGCCTGGGCCCTCTGGGCCTTTTAACACACCACCACCACCGCCACCACTCCTTTTGTCCAAGTGTTGCCTGATTTTACTCTGTACACATCACTCCTCTGTTTTCAGATAAGTAAGATATCTGACCCCAGGCATCTGACAGTTTCTCCCACTCTTAAAGGGCCCCAGATATAGATTTCTCAAGTCAGTAACTTAGCTGCAGTCACAACCCTTTCTTTCTGTGGGATGTTGCCTGTCCACAGACCCCTAAGACAGGAGCTAGACAAGCAGGTGCCTCCACAGGGACCACACATTCGATCCTGAAGAGAGCCCAGGAGCCTCTTTCCTGCCCCAGCCCCCCAACCACCCCTTCACCTCCTCACTCACCAGCTCTCCCCTGTGCCCAGCACCTGGGAGCAACAGCCAGACTGTGGTCTGCGAGCCTGCAGGCTGTGGCGTGCCTTTGTCTGGGCTCACAAAACCGCATTTAGAACCGACTCCCACTTCTGATGCCCCCAGAGCATCTGTGTTAGCTTCATTCCATCTGGTGTTCCCAGAGGAATGGCTAATTAAATTGAGATGAGCTGGCCTATTTTTAGTGTTCTTCAGTGATAAGACCTGGGGGGAATAGCCACAGAGTTTGGAAAGAACACCAGAAAGGCTGAAAATCTTTGGAGCTTCGTGATTCTTCTAGGAATAGCAGGTCCCAAGTCCCTGCCTCGTAAGGGTCCATCTTGTTCTCCTGTTGTCCTATCTGAGGATGGAGTCAAAGCCTGAGGAAGACAAAATGATTTAGATACAGCTTAAGTGTGGCACATCCTGTGTTGGGAACCTAGTGAGGGTAAGGGGCACCGAGACCTTGAGAAAGGGCACTTGGACCACCAATGGTGTGTCTTCAGAGGGTGGTAAAGCTGTTTTCACAAGGCCCCTGTTAGGTCTTGTGTGAGGTCGTTTCGAACAGGCAAGACTAGCCTCTGCCCCGAGCTGCTGTCTACATCACTCTGTCAATAAATACATCTCCCTGCCTTGAAATCACAACTAAAATGGAACCAACTCACCCAGGAGTGTTAGTCAGAGGCTAAACATACAAGGCTGCCCGGGTCATTGCAACGCCGAACATTACTTTGTAAAGTTCACAGCTTCCCCCCTTTTCTTACAGTACCTGAAAGTCGAGTCATAAACAGGCTTCCTGGATGTTCCTGATCCACATCATCCTAGAACAAGAAACATGTTTAGTTCGGTTAACCTTGTTGGCTTACTGCCAAGTCAGAGCTGTGGTGAGCGTCAGACGGACGGTTGTGTGCAGAGAGGAGGTAAGGATGGGGAGGTGAGAAGTGGGGTGTGTGGGAGGACGGGGAGGTGAGAAGTGGGGTGTGTGGTAGAGCAGAGGCAGTGATCCATCCCATCTCAGGTCCTGGAGGGTAGGTACTTGAGCAAACACTGTTTCCTGGAAAGAACAAGCCATCATACGTCTCCCATACTGTCTCCCACACTGTCTTGGGAGAACCCACCCTGGTGCCTTAGTCTGCTGACCTAACAGGCTCCTTACTTGGAGGTATGTTGTTTGACACAAACCAAAGCCCTCTCAGGTTTGTCTTCTTCCTGCTCTCTGTGCTCCGGCCAGCCTGCATTGGTCACATTTTTAAAGATTTTTTTTATTAGGTTTAATTACACTGGAGGGGGGATCTTTGTGGGTGCACAGTCACGTGAGAGCTGGTGACCCTGAGCCAAGAGGCACCAGATCTTGAGTTTTAGGTGGTTTTGAGCTATCTGACATGAGGAATTTAAGTACTCAGCAAAAACAGTACAGCCTTTTAACCCCTGAGCCTTCTCTGCAGCTCTGGAGCTTTTCGAATTTTGCTGTTCCCACCCATTTCAAGTTGTGTGCCAGGAATCCCCTTCCTTGCATGACAAATCCTTCCCTTTAAGCGCACTTCTCTGCAGTCACCTGCCTGAGGCCATCAGTCACACCTGCCGCTGTGTTTTTCCAAAAGTTTGCTCAGACTAACATTAGACCTTTTCAAACACCTCCGACTACTCTGCCTATGGGAGATAGGGCTTGTTGCGCAGGAGGTGTGTTCAGCATGCCTATGGAGCTGAACTTCCCAACGAATTCTTACTGCCAGGTGAGGACAACTATCTTGGGATAGAGGACAACTATCTGGGAGAGAGAGCTGTCTCTATGACAAAGCAGCGGGAAAACATTGGCAAGTGGGCAGACAGCTGAGAAGAAAAGAAAGGTGCAGAGTCAGGGAGTTCCAGTCCAGTGGGTGTCTGGCTGCTCTGTTGTCCTCCTAGGCTCAAGGGAGATGCTCCCCCCACCCCCGTGCCCCAATCCTCAAATGCATCTCATGCCCCATTCCTCCAAGTAGGCTTTCCCTAACACTCCTGCTCTGACTCACATATGAGCCACCGGGTTATTTTATTTAGGGGGGAAGGGAGCACAACTGTGCTGGAACACCTGTGGAGGTCAGAGGATAGAACTCAGGTCATCAGCTTGGTGGCAAGCTCGGCTTTGCCCACTGAACTATCCTGCCATCTCAGCAGCACCTCCCCTCACCAGGTTCTCAAGGCCCCATTCCAGTGTTTTCTCAGCAGACAGCACAGTACTGGGCATTTTTATGGATCGAAACTGTGTATACTGGGGGTTGGAGAGAGATACAGTTAAGAATGTCTGATGCTCTTGCAGAAGATCTGAGATCCCAGTACCCACATGGGAGTTCACAACTGTTAGTTCAAGATGATCTGGTGCCCAGGTTTAGCCCTGTGGGCACCGGGTATGCACACAGAACACATATGTACATGCAGACAAAAACACTCAGGTACATAAATCTTTCTTAGAAGGTATTTATTGGTGCTGACACAATGTCTCCCCGAAGGTCAGAGAGACCGTGCTGCGGGTGTGTTTGTCTGCCTTTCTGGATCTACCCAGCACCTTCCACAATCGGCTTCAAACAGCCATGACCACGGGCACCCATCCCACTGTGCTCCACAGTTGAGTTTAGCCCGTGGAGACTGCACCAATCACACACACCCAACCTCTGGGTTCCAGTTATGTTTGACCAGTGGGAGGCATGAGAATAAGATTGTTTGCTCAAGGGTGAACTCAGGCTCTATTCTTCTAGTTCCTCACACAGCCCAAGGCTGCGGGGCCTACTTCCTCCACCAGACTGAAGCTCTGGCAGGTGGGCAGCCCTCTCTTACATCCGCACCCACAGCCCCGGCTCTTCAGGATTCCAACAAACCCTCCCTTCCTTATGTGCTCTTGGCCCTCGGGTGCATGAAGACTCTCTCTCTCTCTCTCTCTCTCTCTCTCTCTCTCTCTCTCTCACACACACACACACACACACACACACACACACACACACCCCGGTACATGCATTTGTGTGTTAGTGCCAAGGAGGCCAGAAGAGGGAGTCAGACCCCTGTTGTAATAAACCACCGTGAACCACCCAATGCAGATGCCAGCACGGGTGCCAGACCTGTAAGTGCAGCAAGTGTTCTGAGCAGGTGCCACCTCCCCTTCACTGTCCCTTAAGGGTTCCTGAGCCCCAGTCCACTTTTTGCAGTCTCTGAGCTGCTCTCTCTTAGGAGATTAGGCAGAGAATTTGCAGGACATCTTCCACACCCCATTCCAGCTTCATTCCACAGCTTCTGTGGATAACCTGCTCCATGTTGGCCATGGGTCTTGCCTCTGATGAATTTATCAGTTATACCCCAGGACCTTGGGTGCCTCGGTCTGCCTACGTCCTCCACTTATCTCTTAAATCTCCAACCCAAGAAAACAGGCAACTGTCCCCAGCCTTAGAAATAATCTCCATAGAGTGTTAGAGTAGCTCTTAAAATATCAAATGATTCTTTTTCTCTCCTTCGATAGTTTCCTTGCCAGTTACACATGCAAAGGTCAAGGATTTGACTGTTACATTTATTTGGTTTGGATTTTTGGTGGGAAGGTGATGGAAAGGCCCAGTCTATTTTGGAAAATTCAACCTTCTGGTAAGGAACTGGACAGTGGGCCCTGCCTTTTCATGTGTGGCCTCTGTGCTACCCTGGCTCCTCGAATCTACGGCAGCATTGCCTCCTGCTCTCTCTGACTACCACTCCACAAGACATCACCCTGCAGGGATCAACTTCTCTGTGTCTCCAAGGCCTCCAGCCCCTATCAGCCAACCCACCCTCATGAACACACACATACACACACACACACAGCACAGCGGCATTCCTGAGGTGCATTGCTCTTGCCAGGACGAACCTAGCAGTGGTCTCTGTTCCCAGGGCTCCTTCCCCAGAAGCTCTGGAAACCCGGGGCAAGGGCTGCAGCATTTGAAATCATTTAACCTAGTTCTGGGTCTTCAGTACAAAGGCTGGCTCCGGAGACAACACTGGGGGGGGGGGGGTTTCTCACCGTGCGCTGTCCTAGATTCCCTAAAGAGGTAGACAGAAAACACAGGCCCAGAAAGGAAAAGTGTCCACCATCCTGAGGAGCCAGGGAAGTCGGGAGTGTCCATGTTACATGTTCTGACATTCTGAGCTGGGTGCTGAGAGGGCAGAGTAAAGTGTGCATGTGTGCGTGCATTGGTATTAAAAAAACAACTGCCTTGGCCAAATTAAGATTTGGTCATGGAGCTTTTAAGGTGCCTAAGTTGCTACACTTGGCCCTCACTGCCCTCGCTCATGTTAGCATTCTCTGAGCTATGTATGCCTGGGTTAAAATCCCACTAGCAAGCTCCCTCCCTGGCCTGAATTGCTCTTTCTTGTCCCCTCTACCTGATAAAGGACTGGCACCCTCACCTGTGAGGCTTCTCATGCTAGAAGAGGCATCTGAGCTGGGAGGTTCCCATAGCTGTCTTTACTAGCCTCTTCCCTCGGAGCGAGCTTCCAGGCAGGACAGCGCCATCTTGTCCTGTAGGCTTCTTCTCAAAGCAGGGCTAGGCTTTCTCTCCACACTGAAGCCCCAGCCAGCACTGCTCAACTTCCTAGCTTCAGCCTTTGCCACTTTCCTAGCCCAGTGTGTAAAAATAAAACTATTTTGGCAGCTAAGTAAGTATGGAAGGAGAATTGGGGGGGTAGGGGCACAAAACCCTTCAAAAAGGGGAGCAAGCCTCAGGGAGTCTGGTTCTCTATCACTTTTTTTTTTTAAGTTGGAAAAAACATCCTTTTGTATTTATTTGTTTATTTAGAAAGAGTCTGTGTAGCCCTGGCTGTCCTGGAACTCGCTATGTAGACCAGGCTGGCCTTGAACTCACAGAGATCTGCCTGCCTGCCTCTGGGATTACAGGCGTGCCACCATGTACAGGTAGAATCAGAATCATCTGATTAATATAAACCATCTCCCTAGCCCAGTGCATCATTTTTTCTTCTCCAAAGCATAAAGAATTGCAGATGCTAGGTGACTTGTAGGATGTGGAATCAAAGGGAGTAGGAATAAGGGAAACAAATTACAAAATAAATGGCCGCGGACGGTTCCGGCAACCTCCATTTCCACCAACACCCTTGACCTTTATCTGAGGTGGGTGAGGGCACCTAGCCTACGTCTATCACCATGTATGGCATCGCGTCTCATTATTTACCTGTTCGGTCGTGTTAGGACTCGCTTTAATAGACCCAGGACTGCGTCCAGCACACCAAAAACGCTAGAAAAAAAAAGTAGAAGAACGAGACAAGAGTGGCTTAGCGCCCCCTAGAGAGAGCCCTGGAAAAGTACAGGAAGAGAGGTTGGGGTGGGGGAGCCCTCCCAAGCACTCCAGCAACTCCTGATTTTGGTGGGAGGAATCTCTTCTTCGTGTGCCCCAGCTGTCGTTTGGCTTTTGCCGGCCTCTACCTCCCCCTCATCTTCTTCAAGGTGGAACTTCCATCTTGGAAACACAGCTGCCTCAGACCGGCTAAGGTTGGGAAAGAGCTGGAAGGAAGGCCTGAGTGGTGCCGTTATCCCCGCAGGAGGAGGGCCTGGCAGGGAAGCACCTGGCCCGCGCTGCCTTAGCAGGATGGAAAGGAGGCACCTGTGACCGGGCTGTTCTTCTCGGTCCCCAAACGGCCGCCTTCTTCCCCTCTGAGTAACATTGCCTAGGCATCTCTCTGATGTGCAGCTGATGGTTTCTTCGGCCGCCAAGCGAGTTTAATGAGAAAGATTTAGAATCAGACCCAGGAATGGGCACCTGTTTATACGTGCAGGGGAAGATCTCAGGGCTGAGGTTTCTGAACCAGCCCCATATATTCGTCTGTCTCGTCTGATAGGGTGGAACATAAGTAATCTTCACCAGCAGCACCCCACGTCACTGTTGAAAGACAGCTCCATCAGCAGAGGCCGGAATGGACCAGCTTCAGAAGGAGAGATGTGATTTGACTTGGGGCCAATGTTCTGACCTAGGGATGGATGAGAATTCTCTACAGTGTCCTGGGTAATCTCTCTCCACTCAGCAGCAGCCAACATATAAGAGCAGAGCTGGATGGTCCTGCAATCCAGGGGGTACGTTTTTGTTTGGTTTCCGTTTTGATGCCCCCCCCCCCCAGGGTTTCTCTGTGTAGCCCTGGCTGACCTCAAACTCAGACCGAATTCTGAGATCAGCAGCCCCACATCCAGCTGGGACAGCCTCTGATAAGGAAGAAAGCCAAGGGACAATTCAAAGGCAGGGGGCAGCAGTCTCTCAGTTCATCCCTTTAATTAGCGCCTGCTGCCAGGACAATTGTGTGGCTCGGATCAGCTCAGAAAAAGCAGGCTGAAGCTGACTGCCTACAGACCCCTGACACAGATTCCCCTCTCCTGCCATTTGCTCAAGGCTTTGAAAACAGCGCCAGCGCCTCAAACAAACTGCTTTCTGGAAGGTATTTGTCAGGCCTTCATCTGCAAATTAAGCTTGGGCTGTTTGAAGGTTTCGGGGATCCCCAAGAGCTGGTTATCCACTAGCACTGTTCCTGTTTCCATGCTAGAGAGGCTGTGCCTAACACTGCCCAAGTAACCCCCATGGCTGGCTCTCCACAGCCCCACAGGACCTTTGAGAGTATGTCTGTGCTGTGTGGGCTTTGAAACAATTATGAAGTGCTAGAAAATTCTCAAAGCAAGTCATTTTTATATAAAACCACCACCACCACTGTTGGGGTTCTGTAAACCCCACCCCTCAGTTACCTGGCAACAGCCAGGTATGCTCTGTCCCTGTTACCTGACACCTTCTCTTCCCCTTCCCTTCCCCCCTCTCTCTCTCTCCACATGCTCATGGCTGGCCTCTACTCCTCTACTCCCCCCCCCCCCCTGCCTCTACTACCCTCTTAACTCCCCCACGACCTGAATAAACTGTTCTGTACTATACCATCCCTCAGGGGGAAGGGATTCCCAACACGGCCTACAGAGGCATCTCCCTTGCCCCCAGGCCTCGCCACACCTCCATGGGCCATATGCCCCCCACTCTCTTCATCCTTTCCCTAACATTGGTGCCGAAACCTGGGAAGTCATCTTTTAACATTGGCGCCCCATATGAGGAGATTAGATTTCCTCATGACCGGATATCTTTTTCCTTTCAACCACTACCTCAAATAAAAGAAACAAGAACACTTGGATAGAGGCAAGGATGAGTCACTGGCTCCGGGCTGCATTTCCCGATCCTCCGTAGGGTCGGATGAACAATGGAAGAATACCACAACAATGTGATTCAAACTGAACACTTGAGGTGACGTCATCACAGATGACATTTGGCCTCATTTACGGCTCTGCTTTCTCCAAGTTCTATCCGCATGGAGGTAGAGAGGGTAAACTTATTTCCAGGTCTCCTCCACTCGGGGGGGGGGGGGGGGGGGGGGGGGGGGCTGGGCTTAGCAGTGAGTTATCTGTAAGAAGCTTTAAGAAGCTCAGCACTTTCCTCTAGATCGGTGGTCCTCAACCTATGGGTCACAATCCCTTTGTGGGGGTTGCATATCTGGTATTTACGTTGATTCAGAATGGTAGCAAAATTGCAGTTATGAAGTAGCAATGAAAACAATTTTACGATTGGAGCTCACCACATCCACATGAGCTGTATTAAAGGGTCGAACCCTTAGGAAGGCAGAGAACACTGAGAACTGTGGTGGTTAAGAATCTGATAGGCAGATTGTCTTAGGGGTCCCCTGTGAAAGGGTCTCCTACCCCAAGAGGACTGGAACCCAGGGTGAGAACTGTTGTTTAGATGATCTATTTTTGCTCTGGCTTATCTCAGAGGTGGAGGGTGGGTGGTTGGATCTCAGGGACCACAGAACTTTTAAGCCTTGGATGGATGAGTTCACTGTGATGAAAAACCTTTATCATCGATATTAGCAGATGCAATTCAATAGACACAGAGAACAGGTTACCTCTAATCAGGTGGGGGCAGGGGAGAGACCATTAAAATCAATCCTGGGAAGTTTAAGGTTCTCAAGAGGATTGTAATGAGGATGTGGAAGTATTTTTGAAAAGTAGGAGGCAGATCACTGGTAAGGCATAGTTCTCAGCTTGCTCTCTGGCTCTGTGCTTGGAAAAACCCAGGTTTCTCCACCTTGTATGTCTGTCCTTGCTCTGTGCACATGATGAAATAGAGCCGTCTACAGTTTTCTGGGGAGACTGAGAAAAAAAAGACACGACATGGTCATTCTACCTGCTTGACCCCCTAACAAGTAAAGTAGAAGACCCCTAGCAGATAGAGAATAGCCAAAAATGTAGGATAGCAGGTTCAGTGACTGTTTCAGGAACTGGCTGACCATAAAGAATTTATGGCCTTAAGGTCAGGGTGACTCTGTTTCAGAAACTGTCTGACCATAAAAACATAAAAGTTAAATAACACATTATAAACAATCTAGAGAAACCGGATGTTCCTCTCAAGATTCTTCACTGGTGTTTTTTGTATTCTTCAATGACGGACTTCCCCAACCCCCACCCCCGTGTTGTGGTTTGTTTCCTTTAAAACCCCCATTTCCCAGCCACTCGGGGTCAGACTCCTCTACTCCTGTGTGGGATATGAGTCTCGACCCCAGTGCACTGGTCAATTAAAAAACCTCATGTAATTGCAGCAAGGAGTTCTTGGGGGGGTCGTGTTATCCCAAGATTTGACTGAGGGTCTCCCCAGTGCGGGGGTCTTTCAGTGTGAGCCAGCTTCACCCTGCAAACTATAGTCTACCCTTGTTTTCGTTGTCTTTTGTTTGTTTGTAGATAGGGTTTCACTGTCCAGCCCTGGAACTCACTCTACAGACCAGGCTAGCCTCAAACTCAGAGATCTACCGGCCTCTGACTCCTGAATGGTGAGATTCAAGGCCTGCTCCATCCTGTATTTTTCTTTGAATTATTACCAAACTAACTATGCCTACCAAAATAAAGTGTCTTCACATAGCTTTTATCTGATGACCCTGTCCTTCAAAGAAGACGGCATAGTATCTAAGCCTAGGGGAGAAGTGAGCCCAGTCCTGGAGGAAGAGGAAAGTATACTACCGTCTGTACGTGATCGGAACACCCCCGCCACCTCAAGCTCACATGCATGCTGCAGAGAAACCAGGATGGCACGTGAGAGCGCAGTCTAAGCACATCAAGCACTAAGTGAATTTGCTAATTCTCCATGTCAGAAACAATAAAACAAGAATTCTGATTAAACTCATGTTTTCTGCTGATAACAATTTGGGGGTCGAATTAGTTTTTGTCTGTTTAGAAACCCTCAAGGCAACCAGCTTGAAATGGCTGTAACTAAAATTGCCAGAGAACTATCAGGCAATGTAAGCCCCTCCCTGCCGTGAGGGCAGAGTAACAGCTTCCAAAAACACCTGCAAACCTCCTTGGATCCATCGGTACAGCCAGTTCCACGGCAGTTTTCAAAAACAGCCTACTTTCCCCAAACCTGAGTCACTGCAGGGGGCAGGCTGGCCAATGGGAATGACTGTGCTGTGCGTCACTCTCCCGGCTGCCAAGTGTAGACAGAAATGTATCCATTCACCTTTTCTGAGCTTTCCACAGCTTTCACGATGCATGGGTGGTTTACAACCTTCCACTTACCCCAGTTTCAATGAGCTCACAGCCCACTCCTTCCACAGGAAAAGCCTGTGACTGCCCCCACCATGGGTTCCCTTCTAAAGTTCAGACTCTGTCCTGGCTGGCAAGGATTGCTCACACAAACAAACATCAAAAACCAGTGAGCCACTTAGGGTAGTGACCCTTTCAACTGTCTGCTCGGGAGAGCAGGTCTTCCACACTGATAACGAATGGCAAAGCCACGTGGTGTGTGCTCTGTGTAGATAACACGGGAGGCCGAAATTTCTCTCTCCAGCAAGTCAGAGAATCTAGCCGGAGTTACCAGGAGCTGGGGATTGCCTTCTGCAAACCAGGAGTAAAGTTTGAGACAAAACTTCCTTTTAAGTGGCCATGGCAGGTCGGAGCATTCTGCCTCTGGCCTTGGTTCTGGGAAGAGGAAGAACGAAACTGAACCAAGTCACATGGCTCTGAGGTAGTGGCTCTCAACCTTCCTAGTGCTTTGACCCTTAAATACAATTCCTCATATTGAGGTAATTCCTGACCACAAAAGTGTGTTGCTACTTCACAACTGTAATTTTGCTGTTATGAATCTGATATGCAGAATCTGATATGTGGCTCCTATGAGAGTCGTGCCTGACCCACAAAAGGGTTGAGACCCACAGGTTGAGAACGACTACTCACAGTGCCCACAGCAGTCAGACTTGTCTGTTCCCAAGAGCCATGGACACAGATGAGATGGAAAAACTAACAAGAACAGGTGCTGTGGGTTACTTAGCTCCTGCCCCCTCTACACCATCCCACTGAGACACGTGGCTAACAGCCCTAGGCACTATCCACTTTTTAAAAAATATACATTATTTATTTAAGGTGTATGAATACACTATAGCTGTCTTCAGACACACAAGAAGAGGGCATCAGATCCCATTACAGATGGTTGTGAGCCACCATGTGGTTGCTGGGATTCAAACTCAGGACCTCTGGAAGAGCAGTCAGTGTTCTTAACCACTGAGCCATCTTTCCAACTCCACTACCTGCTTCTGTTGCTTAACCTTTGGTCTCATAGAGAATGGAAGGCTGCTGAAGGTACCTAACTAAGGAAATGGATGACTGTACTTGTGGATCTCAGATCTCTTTCTTCTTATATTGGGGATTCACTAGGAATCAAGGGAAGGGTAGGGCGTTCAGAGCTAAAGTGTGAAGCATTGAGGTGCAAGTGTCATTTAATTTGCTGGGAGGTTACTTGATGGTGACCACCTACATAAAGTCCAGAGTCAATGACAATGCAGCTAATAGTAGTCTGGCCAAGGAAGGGACTGTGGTTTTCATGTTGACTTTACCTGTGATGCCCTGGGTCATTTGTGACATAAAGCTAGCTCCTTTTGAGTTGGCCGAGAAAGGATGCATGGGTTGGCTTTAAAATCATTATGGGTTAGCTAGCTCTTTATTACTGATAACCAATACCCAAGGTAATGAATTTATTATATAGGGAAAGCTTTATTGTGTTCAGAGGGTCCAGTCTGTTGGCAGAACAGCAGCACCGTACAATGGAGTTCAGTGCAGCAAAGCTGTTCACTTGATGGACCAGCAGTTAAAAGAAGAAGAGAATGAGACCAGGGCTCCATGGTCCTCATTAAAAACACATTCACAACTAAAAGCCCAACATCCAACTCTAAGGCCCAAGGCTTAGGGGACAGCAACACTTCCCCACAGTGGCCTTTAACACACTGGCCTTGGGGGACATTCTGAAAGCAGAACGTTAACTACTGGGTTATTTGGTAAAGTGTAAGATCCGCAAACCACTGAGTACCCAAGCTATAAATCGGAGGCAAAATAATAAAGGACAAAACCATAAAACACTATAAACTAAACATAGAAACCAGAGAACTAAAAACCAAACCGAGGTGACAGCTGCCCAGGTGACAAACAGCTGCCCAGGTGACAAACAGCTGCCCGTATTCTTCTGTGAGTCTTCACACCTACAGTGAACCTGCAAACTGTTTTCTGGGGTTACATCCAAGCCTCCCATCCCCCAACACCCTCTAGAATAGATGCTAAGGGAGATGAAGAGAAATAGCTTATATTTTTAAAATATCTTTCATCTAGCAACTGGAGAGATGGCTCAGTGGTTAAGAGCTCTGAACGACCTTCCAGAAGATACAGGTTCAATTCCCGGCACCCAAATGGCGACTAACAAGTGTAACTTCAAGATCTGACACCTAATACAGGCATATATGCAAACCACCAATGTACATAAAATTTAAAAAAATACTAGAAATATAAAAAAAGGATATCTTCTATCTTGAGAGAGATTTAAACCAAGAGAGCAATACATGGGATGAAATAGCTCTGACGAGAATGATGAGGATGCACTGACCTATTAAAAAGTCATTTAATGTATACTCCAGATGGCCAATACAAGCTGCTTAGACATTAGCCCTTGAAGCGTTTTTTTAGTCATATAAAAATGTTCTGCCTTGTTAAAAAAAAGTTAACAAAAACATATCCATCAGTAAATGGGCTTCAATTATCTTTTTTCCTTTTGCATGTTTGTAAGGTAATTAAATATGCCTATGTATGAGTCTCTGAGTGGACCATTAGCTAATCAGCTTTGGCAGTACACTGCACAGAGGTATACTGCCACTGGTTTCGGACATTAGGTTAGCTTTAAGCTTACTGGCTATTCCAACAACTGGAGGCAGCTTGGAACCCAGTCCCTGGAAAGCATTTGTAGGATTAACTACCCGTTTCCCCGACACCTTGTCCACGGTGAGAGGTCTGGGTGTAGACTTGCTAATCCAAGGATGTCTTAAGGCTTGAGCTGGGGTGAGACGGGCAGAGGGGTCCCACTGAAGGCATCTTTTCAGAAACTCTATGAACAAGTAGTCATCGCACCCCTTCAGAGCAGTTGCCCAGTCTTTGCTGCCTGGTGGGCCCCGCTTTTTACCCCTGCGTGAGCGGCCCCCGAGAAGCACAACCCTCCCGTCTGTCTGCGTAGTTACGGAGCAGTATCGAGGCAAGCCTTTGGAGTTAATAAAGTACTTGGCACGTTTGGATTGCTCCAGAAGTTTCTGCGGTGGCATCCCTAGCAACTCCATCATGCAGGCCAACTGGTCTCCTTCGTCCTCTCCAGGGAACAGGGGCTGTCCTGTCAAAAGTTCCGCAAGGATGCAACCAAAACTCCAGATGTCAATCGGCGTGCTGTAGCGGCACCCCAGGATGATTTCTGGGGCTCTGTAGAAACGGGACTGGATGTACGTGTAAAGCTTCTGATACTCGAAGCAGCTGGACCCAAAGTCAATGACCTTGGTTGCACTTCGTCCATGATGTTTCAGAAGAATGTTTTCTGGCTTCAGGTCACAGTGAATGATCTTATTTTTGTGAAGGGCATCCAAGGACTGCAAGATGGACTGAGCAAACTTCCGAACCAACTGAACGCTGAAACCCTGAAACTTGTTCTTTTTAATGAGCTCATACAGGTCTATGCTTAGCAACTCAAAGGCCATGCACACGTGGTTCCGGAAGGTGAAACTTTCTAGCATGTGGATAACATTCATGCTACCAGTCTTGTCTTGCTTTTTAAGATGCTCCAAGATCCGGATTTCCTCGGCCGCCTGGCGATGAAAGCGCTTCTCATTGCGCACCATTTTCAGGGCCACGTACTGTCGGAGTTTGTGATCATAGACCCGGGCTACCTGTCCAAAACTCCCCTTGCCAATAATTTTCAGCACCTCGTAACGGTAAGCCAGATGGTCTCGAGGCACGTGGATATAGGCTCCATCGGCATCGTCATATCCCCCATTATTGGGACCTCCGATAACTCCTTGCCGCTTTTTGGCGTTTGGACCCACAAAGTAGATTTCTGGGTAGCTGACGATCTCCATCTTCTCGTAGGCAGTGAGGTGGTGCTTGTACTGCTTCAGGGCTTGCTCGGGAGTCAGTGGCAGCACCTTAGATGGTCTGGATGAGAGGCTGCATTTCACTGTACTCAGGCTTTCTGAACTTTTCCCCTGAGAAGCAGGAGAGCACTTTTCAGAGTTGCTGATGCCATCTGACTGGAAAGTATTGGATCTTCTATTGCCAAATTCTTGAAACAGCTGCTCCACCTTCATCTCACTTCCATTCACTAAGTGCTGAGTGTTGCTTCTCGTGAATGGCTCAGTGGTAATCTGTGAGAGAACAGAGTGTGCATGGTTAACGACACTAGAGACAAGGGGAAGGTGAAAGGGCCTTCTCCCTGACCCAGTAACAACCGCACACACTGGTATGTTTATTTCAAAATTAAAACTCCCAAGCAGGGGACTGGAGAGAAGGCTCAGTGGTAAGAATGAGGGTGTGAGTTCGGATCCTGTGTGAAGAGTTGCCTATGTGTCTGGAGGCCCAGGGCTATGGGTGACAGAGACAGACAGTCAGACTAGTTCCAGATTTACTGACAGACCTTGTCTCAAAGGAAGACGGAAGATAACATTAGAGCAGGACAGGTGATATTCTCTTCTTGCTTCTGAAATGCACACAAGCATGCAGGGTTCAATAGGAATGTTCCCTACAGACTAATGGTGTAACAGTGTGGTACCCAGTCCCCTTCCGCTCCTCTCAGATGAAGATATAGAACTCTCAGCTCCTTCTCTAGCATCATGTCTGCCTGGACACTGCCATACTTCCCATCATGATGATAACGGGCTGAACCTCCAAAACTGTAAGCCAGCCCCAATGAAATGTTTTTCTTTATAAGTTGCCTTGGTCATGGTGTCTCCTCACAGCAATAAAACCTTAGCTAAGACACTCATGCATTAACAGGCACGTACATATACGTATGCACATATGCTTACACCACACAATATACCATAGTCACATACATACATGCATGCATACATACACTCATACACAGAAAGAGATAAAACAGTGAAAGAGAAGAGGAAAGAGGAAAGGGGAAGAGAGAGGAAGAGAGAAAGGGAAAGAGGTGAGAGAGAAAAAAGTAAAGCCCCAAATAGGAAATAAAAAAACAACAGTCTCTGGAGATGCCTTTCATCAATCCTTCGATTCTCTGAACACATCCACCACAGCTCCTACATGTGACCAGCTTTGTTCTAGACAAGGTGACTCTTTACCGTCATTCAGTATGCTATATTCCTTCTCTTAAATCTTCCCACAGAGAGTCTGGGTGGTTTGAATATGCTTAGCCCAGGGAGTGGCACTATTAGGAGTTGTGGCCTTGTTAGGGGAAGTGTGGAGGTGGGCTTTGAGACCCTCCTCCTAGCTGCCTGGAAACAGTCTTCTCCTGGCTTCCTTTGAAAGTAGAAGTCACACCTCTTCTGGCACCATGCCTGCTTGGACACTGCCATGCTGATGACAGGCTGAACCTCTAGAAGTGTGAGCCAGCCCCAATTGAATATCCTTTTTAAGCATTGCCGTGGTCATACTGTCTTCACAGTAACAGAGGTCAGAGAACAGCTTTCCCGTTTTCTCTCTGGACCATATGGCTCCCAGGGACTGAACTCAGGCCTGGTGGGAAGAACATTTACCCACAGAGCCAGCTCACCTTTAGAAACAAAAAACTAGAAATGTAGCACTTAGGAAGCAGAGGCAGGCAAGATCCCTTAAAGGTCAGCCTGGTTTACAGAATGAGTTCCAGAACAGCCAGGGCTACACAAACCCTGCTTAAAAAAAAAAAAAAAAAAAAAAAAGGAAAGAAAGACTGACCAGAAACCAAATCCTCTTAAGAACTTTAATCTACCTACCTATAAGGCTAAGCTAGGCAAAGAACAACAGCTTGGCTTTAGTTGATTTATGTACCAAAAATGAGTATCTGTACATTAAGTTTACCATATTTCCTTAAATCATTTACTATCTAATTTTAATACACCTAAATATTTACTGCTAAACTCCTTGAAATGTACTGTACAGATACACAAGTCAGAAGGGCTGTACAGGGGCCTGGCTCTACTACTTAAAGCACAATGACCTGGGACCATTAAACCTTTCATAACATGTTTCTTCAGGTGTAAAATGTGGATAAGACCTACTTGCTGCATGTTGTGGGGTCCAATTATATTCAAAGCAGGAAAGGCTCTCACAAACTATAAAACATACAAAATCACTGGCTACCACTATGTGAAATTCTCAAAATGTGACTACTCACACCCCTGTATTCTCTCTCCCTTTCCTCTGTGGATTTTCCCTTCCTCTGTGGTGACTCCATCCACATTAAAGGATTTTCTTTCTACTGAAATCAGCCACGTATCTGGCCAAAGAAGGGCCCAGAGGTAAGTTTTTGCATGGAAACACCTAACCCGATTCCTCCCTCACACAAAGGCTGCCTTCTGCTTGTTATTTAATTTAATATGTTATCTCTCTAGAGATAGTCAAGCTTGAGCATAAAATCACTCCTTTGGTGCAAAGGAACGCCTCTCAAGTGCTCTCATCGGGCTGGTGGGACACTGTATGGCTGTGGCCCCCAGGAATTTCACTGCCTGGTGAAGGCTGTGTTGACTCTGAAGGCCTTCACTTCCATGTGTGATAAAGAGAGGATCTCGGGCACAGTGTATCACTAAGAACAAGTATTTAACAGAGGTCTAATTTCCACAGAAATGCTCTAACAGAACTAAGGACATCACCAGGATTTCCTGACTCCTGGCTTTTCTTCCCGTCAAGCTTCACCTGTACCCTCTGCAAATTAAGTCCTCGACCCTTCCCAGAATGTCACAGGGCCTGTCCAGATTTCATCAAGTCCCTGGAAATGTGTAGCCAGGGCTGTCCTGTCCCTGCCCCACAATTCTTCTGTTTACACCATCTTCATTACATTCTTTCCCTTACCAGTTCCTGCTGGCCTCTTGTCCCCTGTCCCTTCCAGAAGTGTGGCTTCCAGGACAGATGTGTTCCACTGTAGATTATCAAAGCTCAGCTCACCAGCAAACCGGGAAAATCCCAAAGGTTTTTTTCCACACAGGGAAGGAATCTTTCCTTACCATGTTTCCCTTTCTTATAAATCTCAAATCCTCATATGAATCAATTATATACCAAGTCTTCTGTGCCGTAATAAAACATTCTTTCCCTTTTCCCTCAATCTACAGCTGTGGTAGTCTGAATGAAAATGGCCCCCATTGGCCCTTAGGGAGTGGTACTGTTAGGAGGTGTGGCCTTGTTGGAGGAAGTGTGTCACTGGGGGTGGACTCTCAAGCCAGGCTACTTTTAATCAGCTACTTTTTCAGCACCATGACTATTAAATGAACCTGGCTTTTCCTTTTTTTTTTTAAATAAAATACAACAGTGACTGTCTGCATGCTGCAGTGTTCCCAGTCATAATGAACTAAACCTCTGAAACTGTAAGCCAGCCCCAATTAAATGTTTTCCTTCATAACAGTTGCCTTGGTTATGGTGTCTCTTTACAGAAACAGAAACCAACCCTTAGGCAAAAATATTCTTATATAAAATAGTAGTAGTTATAAAATACTGTATCTTTCTAGCCTAAGATTATAATCATGATAATCAGAAAGGCATATAAACCAGGAGGTGGTGGTACACACCTTTAATCCTAGCATTCTGGAAGCAGAGGCAGGCAGATCTCTGAGTCAGAAGCCAGCCTGGTCTACAGAACCAGATCCAGGCCAGCCAGGGCTACCCAGAGAAACTCTGTCTCAAACCACAACAAAATAAACTAAAGCTGACAAAAAAGAAAGGTATACAGTACCAAGTATACCAAGTATTTTGTTAACCGTGTAATTATGTACAAGAGCCAAATCAGGCAAGAATTATCATATTTTATTTCTTTATAATGCTTCATGTGTACCATTAATGTAGATTGAGAAAGCATATTGGGCTTTAAATAAAATGTGCTATATTAGTTGAGTCCTAAAAAAAAAAAAAATCCTGCCAGAAAATTCAGAATGAATAATCTCCTAATCCAGATATAAAAACCTACCCTTGGGAGCAGAGCATGTGCCTCAGTTGGTAGAGTATTTTCGTAGCATGCATGAGATCCTGGGTTCAACCCCCACACAACACTGCCCGAACAAAAAACTCCTAACTTCTACCAGCTCCTGAGCTTAAATCTCTGCAACAATGAACTTAGTCCAATAAAAGCCTTTAGAAAGATGACTGACCGTTTAGATAAGCATGTGAAAGCACCTTCTAAAGCTCTGAGCCTGACTGTGCCAAGGCTAATGGACACTCCAAATGGAATCATAGCATTAGAGATCGTAAGTGCTCCCACGGGGTCAAAAAGTACTCTTCCAATTAAGTTTGCAAATAACAGAGACTGGAGAGACAGGGCAGAGGTTAAAGTGTTTGCATAAGGTCCCGTGTCAGCACTGGGTGGGTAGAAAGCCTGCCTGTAATTCCAGCTTCAGAAGGCAAAATCAGAGCAAGCTGCCTAGTAAGGCTGGTCGTGTGAGAACTCTTGATCAATAGACCCTGCTCTGCAAAGAAAAAGACAGAAGAGAATACATCAATATCACATACACTAAAAGTGGATAAGGGGGTTAAAAGAAGAGCTTCCCCATAACTGTCACTCTAAACAACACACAGTAAGAAATTCACTCAGTCCTGAAATATGATTTGAGAGACCTATAGGATGGAGACCAATCAACTCTGACCTTAAGTTGAAGGTGGTTTGTGCCCGATGCCCAACTGCAGGAGGTATTCAATGCAGTGTCTCCCTGACTAACAGCAGGGAGCCAGGGGACAGGATGCTCACCACAGACATGGCTCTGGATTTCTCAGAGGTGTTCAAAGACCACAGAAATAAAACTCAAAGGGATGGAAAGAACCCCCCACTATGTTCCAGAAGAGATAAAAAGTAGGGTGACCAGATTTCTAAACATATTTAGACCACGCTTGTCATATTATTAACCTTGTGAGTGGTAAAACCTAGACAAGTACTAGAAACAATTACAAGCTAACAAAATGGTTTGGCAGTTAAAGGTGCTTGCTACTAAGTCTGGACACACACACCACAAAACATGCACAAATAAAACATACTATTTTTAAAGTAAAATTACAGAGTAAACTAAGAAAGGAATGAAGCAACAAATGTAGGTTGTAAGAGGAACCAATGGGCTTAGGACGTCACATGCTTCATCAGATGACACACTGTAGCACATTTTCAAGTCACAGACCGCTGCAGCTCCTTGCCTTGGAACTTGTCCAAACCCTGCTCTACATATGCCAGTGGCTGTGAGTTCATTTCATTATTACCTTAAACAAAACAGTGTGGGAAGCTAAGGGTCTGGAGTTCATAAAGGATCTGAATGCATCAGAACTCAAGCTGGGCAAATGGTGGTGGTGCACACCTTCGACCCCAGCACTGAGTTTACCGCCAGTTTGGTCTACACAGTTCCAGGACAGCCAGGGCTATACAGAGAAACCCTGTAGGGGGAAGGGAGTGGGAACCCAGGCTTATTGTTTAGACTTAATTTGTGAGGTTTTTTTGTTTGTTTGTTTTTAAAGCTGTCTTTCATATACTGGTTTGCCAGGTCTGCAGGGGGAAAACTGACCTGAATTCTAACATTATTTTTTCCTTGTTACTTCAGCTAACAGAAGCTTTTGTAATACTCTATGTATGTATGTCATCTGCTATTAAAAAAGAAAAACAAAACAAAACAATCACCCAAACAAGAGTACTTTCCCCAGGCCCAGTAGAAAGAATAAGGAAAGGATGGACTTCAAATCCAAACTGTTTCAAGAGACTGAACTCAAACCACAGGAACTGTTTTCTCCAAGTCAGGAGAAATCAAAAGCAAACCCAGCAGGGTATGGTAATATACCCAATTTAATCCCAGGACTCTGGAAGAAGAGGCAGGCACATCTCTGGCTTTGAATCCAGCCTGGTATACACAGAGTTCCAGGCCACCCAAGACTTCATACTCTGTGTCAAAACAATAACTTTTTAGAAGACAAAAGAAAGCTCGCAACACCAAAAGAAGCCTACAACGACAAAGGGAAGCTTCCTCTGCCAGCCACACAGAACCACACCAGAGCTTTAAGTAGCATTTCCTCTAAGACAGTCTTAAGAATGACTTCCTTTACTTACTTACATTTAGCCTTCTGGAGACTGGTGCTTCAGAGGGATTGCAAAGTGTGTTTGAACAGGGTGGACACTTGGTTTCATCGATCATCATGAAAGTATCATAGACACCATCCCCCAACCTAGGAGAAAGGGTTGCAGATAAAACCGGTCAGTAACTAAACAAAATGCGTTTGCATTTTCAAAACACTCCAGGCCTTCACAGTTTCTCATCTTCCTGACACTGCACAAAGACAAACCGGGCACTGGGTAGTAGAAGAGACGGATCCCAGTCTTTCTCTTTCTTTTTAAAAATTATTTTTCTGAGACTAGGTTTCTTACACTGCCCTGGCTGTCCTGGAACCTGCTATGTAGACCAGACTGGCCTTGAACTTACACTGATCCACCTGCCTCCACCTCTGCACCAAGACATGTTTCCTTTTTCTTTTTATAGAAAGGAAAATATTTCTAGATTCAAATGTTAAGTTACAACAGGCTGGTATGGTGGCAAACTCCTTTAATCAGGAGGCAGAGGCAGGTGGATCTCTGTGAGTTTGAGGCCAGCCTGGTCTACCGAGTGAGTTCCAGGACAGCCAGGGCTAACTAATAAAAAGACCCTGTCTCTAACTAACAAATAATAAGTCATCAAACTAGTTGCAACAAATCTTACCTTCTGAATGTTGCTCAAAAAAAACCAAAAAACAAAAAACAAAAAAACCGAGGAACCACCAATTAGTGTTACTTGGAAATG